>NC_034599.1:22045170-22105006 GCF_900095145.1 Mus pahari
GCTGGGATTAAAGGCATGCGCCACCACACCTGGCTTTGTTTTTTGTTTTTCAGAAAACTGCTGACTAGTGGCTGCTTCAGGCTTTTACAGATAGCACTGCAGCTAGGTACTGCCTTGATCAGTGGGTTGGGGGTTAACAAACAGGACCAAACTGAGTAAGAAAACTGCAAGAGAGGGTGGGGCTCCTTCCTAGCACTTATTCCCTAACCAACAGGTGGGCTAGGCCAAGCAGGACTGGCTCTAGGTCACAATGGTCATTTTATTGGGGCCTCACTAGGTTCCAAGTCAGGGAAGATAGAAACATGTCACTTTGTTTCACAATTGTTCTTGGAGTCAAGTTATGCTCCTGGTTTAAAAACTGTCCCAGTCAGGCACGGGAGCACATGCCTGTAATCCCAGCACTTTTGAGATAAGAATGGGATCACAAGTTTGAGGCCAGCCTGGTCTGTGTAGTTGAGTCTTTCTCTTGTTCCTAAACCCTTAGTAGGTGACCTGGCTCTCCTAATGCCTAGCCTGTGGTTGGTAGCCCACCTGGGGAAGGCCACTGTAGTAAGGAGAGTAATGGAAGATTTAGAAGATGATGTTTCCAATTTTGGATTGATCTCCAAATACTTTCAGGAACAGATTATATTCAAAAGGAAGATGTAAGGCTGCGAGAAAATTCTGCACCTTACAAACAATGAAATATTTTGATGTTCTAATAATAAACACAAATTAAAACACAGCTTTCCAACTTGCCAGGTAAAAGTTACTTTAAGACATTTATAAAAGTACATCAGGTATTCTGTACTGTAACTCATTTTGGTTCAGGAAGGAAGCAGGCCACTGCCGGCGCATGGTTTCCTCGCTTTAATTTCTATGGCAGGGAGGAAAAAATAATTGACAGTGGCATTGTGTTCCATGGTTGTTCTCAGCCATGGAAGGAAGGAGCTTTATCTAGCATCCAAAACAAACAACCTAAAAGTACTTTAGTTTGACTGTGAAAGGCATCTGTGTTTACAGATGTGACTGTAAATAATTTAATATACTGACCTATGAAGTTTCTACTTCCTGGACAATCTATCTCTAACTAGCCTAACATCCAGTGTACTATTTTTGTGGTCTCCCCCAGCAGCGCGTTATGATGAGGCTGTCAGTAGACATTCAACTCAAGATTTCTCTTAAACTCCATACATGACAATCACACAAGCCTGGCTCTCAGGGTACTTACTTGGATTTGTTATACTCAAATTCAATGTGCAGGCAGTCCTCAATGCCAACTTCCATCTTGATGGATGAGTTCAGCTCGGGGTATGTGCTAAGTGTGTGAACTACAATGTCCATCTCTTTGACAACATCATTGAGGCGGCGGCTGATGGTGGCTCGAAGGAAATAGCTGTAAGAGATGGCATCATCCTCCGTGAATACCTCCAGTCTCTAGATGCTGCAGAGGTGACACACCAAAGCAGCCCACCTCAGAGAACCCCACAGTTAATAGTGTTTAACCCTTGGAGCTTCATATCCCTTTGAGAATTTATGGGCCCTTTTCTTAGAAAAAAAATTATATATATGCATAGACTTCTGCAATTACAATTTTAGGCAGATCAAAGCCTTCCTTCAAAACCCTTTTGGGAGCTCATGACTGACTAAACTAAGAACCTTGTCTTAGTAAAAGTGATTTCTATACTTTCTGCTCCAACAGCATGGCTTTTTATGTCCCCACCACTCACTGTTTATTATCTAACACCTGGCTATTTAGGCACAGAGATCTAGCCCTCACACTTACATGCCTCTCCACAAAACAACAGGAACAATACAAGTGAGGAACAGGAAATGGAGAAATCAAGCCACATATTCACTTCAGTAGTCTTTCTTAGCTTAGCCTCTGCTGGCATGGGAAAAGTATAATAAAATCTCAAGGGAGCTGTGGTAGTTTGAATTTGCTTGGCCCATGGGAAGTGACACTAGTAAGAGGTGTGGCCTTGTTGAAGGAAGTGCATCACTATGTGGGTGAGCTCTGAAGCTCCACCCAGTGCCAAAGCCCCTGCTCCTGGTTTCCTTTGGATGAAAATGTAGAACTTTCAACTTTTCCAAAGCCATGCCAGCCTGGCCACTGCCATGCTTCCCACCATGATGATGATATAAGAGCTGCCTTGGCCATGGTGTCTCTTCACAGCAATGGAAACCCTAACTAAGCTCACAGCTAACTGAAGCTCACAATCTGGAGGGAAATAAACAAACAAACAAAAAAATCAAGACAGGGAAAGAGTAATTCAAAAACTATGATTCGGGGGCTGGTGAGATGGCTCAGTGGGTAAGAGCACCCGACTGCTCTTCCGAAGGTCCGGAGTTCAAATCCCAGCAACCACATGGTGGCTCACAACCATCCGTAACAAAATCTGATGCCCTCTTCTGGAGTGTCTGAAGACAGCTACAGTGTACTTACATATAATAAATAAATAATCTTAAAAAAAAAAAAAAAAAAAACTATGATTCGGGTTTATAAGTATAAAAGTGACTTCACGTAATACAACAAAGTAGCAAAGAAATCTCTGATTTCACCAGAGGAGGCAGCTTCAGGGTAGGGTGGGCATAGGTTTGAAAGAAGATATGTAAGTGGACCCTAAAGGTTTAACAGCCAGTCAGCACTGCCTTCTCCAGCATCGCAGTCCCCTGGGTATAATAGTATGCAGACACCCTTGAGAGAGGACGAATCCTTAGGTATAGTTTCTTCTGAGTCGTCCTCTGATAGTCCAGTGCCGGTTAAGCATTACTGGAAAGCTAACAAAGCCCGGCGAGTGAGCCACACCAGCTCTGTGGGGCACTGACGGCTTCCACTAACTGCTCAGATCTCAGATCCACCTCACCGCCTGTGGAAGACTGCACCTTACTGAAGATTCAAGTCAAGCTTTCTAATTCTTTTCTGCTTTTATTTGGGGCCTAAGCACATCTTTGCCCCTCACAGAGACTTTCTCTCACAGATGATCCCCCACCCCTCCAAAACCATAAAACAAAAACCACTGTTTTGCTTCGACACAACTGAGAGGGGAAGGGGAAAGGACTGTGATCCTGATCCACTGGTATGCCACTGACTGAACATAGTTTTGTTGTTGTAGAGTGTTTTTGAGACAGGGTTTCACTATATAGCTCTGGGTGGTCTGTAAGACCAGGCTGGCCTCAAACATAGTGATCCATCTGCCTCTGTTTCCACCACCAGGTCTGACTGAATATAGCTTTTTTTTCTTTCTTTCTTTCTTTTTTTTTTTTTGAGAAAGGGCCTCACGATTAGCCCTGCCTGGCCTGAAGTCACAGAGATCGATTGCCTCAAGGCATGTGCCACCACGACTGCTGTGGACACAGATGTCAGATTCTCTGTTCCAGACTCAGTGTCCAGTTATTTTGGATCCACTACTGAAGTAAACTGCTGGATCACAGTGGTTCTGTTTAAATATGTCTGTGTTGTTGCTGACTGAGCCTGGGCCTCATATTAATTTGTCAAGTCTGTGCATATGCAACTCAACACTGAGCTACACTTGGAGCCCTCTGCTTGCTTGCTTGGTTGTTTTTGAGGAGCCACCCTGGTGTTTCCCTTTCTTCCTACCATACCTTTCTATGTAAAAAGCCCTAAGGCAAATAACTGGGGTACGGGTGGGAATTATCAAGCATGGTGCTTGCCCTTCTCCCCAGTTCCCTCTGCCTTGCTAAAAAACAACAACAACAACAACAACAAAACCCTTAGATACATTTCTAAAGCTAGCCACCAAGGTCAATTCCCGTATTTGGCCTCTTCCTCCTCCTAAGGCTGACCACTAAGATCCACATACCCAAATATTCAAAAGCTCCCTTTGGCTGCCCTATTTAACATGTGCAAATAAAATTAAACACCTCATCCTAACACGGGTTTCCTCTTGTACCTTTATAAATTGCCATTTGCCTATGGGCCACTTCTGTCTCTTCTCTATCAAGAGGCAGTCCTTTGTCCCCTGGGACAAATACCCCTGACCCCTCTCCCTGTTCCCTTTGCCCTCTCCCTCTTCTATATCTTATTCCCTGTCCTTTGACCCTCTGAGGCAAATGAATCTCCTTTGTGCTAAGAACTTGGTCTGGGGGGGGGGGGGGTCACTGATCACTCCAGTGACAGACACCTGTAATCCCAGTACTTGGGAGGCTGAGGCGGGGGACTGAGAGTTTGAGGCCAGCCTACAGTAAATAACAAGAGCTTGTGTTGAGGTTTTTTTTAAAGCCTAGCCAAGCTAAGTGAGCGCTAGAGAACCCTCACTGGTACTTCCTCCAGAGTGATAGGATAAATCACTGTTTTTAGTGGGAATCTGGTGCAAATATTTCAAAGAGTCTATAAACAGCTCTGATGGGTGGAGGGAAACTGGGAGAAAGAAAAGGGAATGTTGGGATCACTGCACTCCTCACCATGCTAGACCCAGGCTGGCAGATGGAGAAAACAAGTTGAGCTTGTGAGATCAAGACTTGGGGTCAGGTGATCAGATGACAGGAGTCTGGTGTATCCCAGTGATGTCACATAATCTCTGTGCCTAGAGCTGCAGTGGATTTTATTTTCTAATACAAGAGGCCCAGGCATCTCTGTCCTTCCTCAGTTTCCAAGATTACAGTAGTAAGAATAACCTCAGGCCTTCCTAGGCACATTAGCTTTGTGGTTCAGGACCCCTAGAATGGGTCCCAGATGATGTACTGTTAGGCAAGTGCACACTAAGACAAAGGCTCAGCCCTGTGTCCAATTTTTAAAGACTCTGATATACTGTGCAACATTTTTAAAGACTTCTGTTATACATGGAAACACTGTTTTCTTATCTCTTCCAAAAGATGGAGAAGACAGACCTAGAGTTAGAATCCTAACTTATCTATTTTCCAAACACTTAAGTTACAGAATCCAAAATGGCATTGATGTTCTAAAGGAGCTAGATGGGAAGGAGTCAATTCCCCTGGAAACCAAGCTGGGGTATCTGCCTGCAGCCACCTCACAAATGAAAGCCAATTCCTGAATTTTCAAAAAATTTTAAGAAATGGTTGTCAAAAATATCTATTATTTAAATTATATAAACTTACAATTAAATGACTTAGTTAAGAAGGCATATCTTCTAAAATCGCTTTGCTTTGTCATCATTTCCCTACTCTGTGAGGCCCTTGGTCTTGAGGGACTCTGTGTGATGGTAACGGTAAGGTCAGGTGCCTGCCTTCAGCTTTGAAGGCGGTCATAGGAAGTTCAGTCAGCAGGCTTTCCCCAGGGGAGCCCAGTGGAAACCCAGACTAGCACACGGAAGCTGCCCGAGCTCTTCCTTAGTTGCCGCAGAGACCTTTAAAAGCGACGGAGCTTCAGACCCTGCCCCTGTGAGACAGGACCAGGGCCACAGCAGAAACAGCAGAGACACTTACCGGAGCTTCACATTCTGTCCTGTGTAGGATTCATACGGCTTTTCCACATGGGTGAACTCAAAGTCGAAGGCCTGCGATTGGGTGATCTCTCCTGGCCGAGCCAGGTCCTTCACCAAAGACACAAACTCATGGTGGTTCCCACGGTCATAGTAGAGCTCTGGAAGGACAACAAAACCTTTGACATGAACCTGCATGGATCTAGACAGAGCACTGCAGGTGGGAGGCACTGTACTCTTCTGAAGGCCAAGCCAGACTGGTGGCTTTGTTTTTTTTTTTTGGGGGGGGGTCTCTTCTTTTTCCCTGACACCAGCCCCTCCAATGGCTTCTCCATACACATGCCTTCCCAAAGATGCCTTCCTGTTTTTGTTTGTCTGAGACAAAGTCTTACCATATTGCCTGGGTTGGCTACTCATTCTTGGGCATAATTCTCCTGCCCAGTCTCAAATAACTAGAATAGTAGGTGTGTACCATCATACCCAGCCTGACCTTCTGCTTCACATATGGAGAATCCATGATACAAAGAAAGCTCGAACAATTGAGAGAAAAGTCACTGGTTAAGAGCACTTGTTGCTCTTGCAAGAGCCTGGGTTCATTTCCTAGCACCCACATGGTAGCACACAGCCATCTCTAACTAGACTTCCAGCAGTTCAGTGTCCTTGCCTGACCTCTATAGGCACCAGGCATGTGTGCGATGCACATACATACATGTAGGCAAAATATTCATATATATTAAAGAAAGAAACCTTAAACATAAGCAAACAAACAAACAAATAAGTAAATGCCAATGTGATGCTTCAGGCCATTGCTCCTATTAGCAATATGCACCAATAAAGGTAAGAAAATTCTGAGATGGTTACAACAGACTCAGTGAGCAGCTTTTCAGCATGTAGTAAAAGAATCAACCTAAAAAACAGAGCACCTTGCTAACATCCCTGATGTCTCCAGGATATGCATGGTTACTTCATTATATCGTCCTTACAATAATCTTGCAAGATGAGTAGATCAGGCTTTCTAATCCCACAGTCTAGTTTGGCCCAGAATTCACTGTGTCGCACAAGCTAGCCTCAAACTCACAGCAATCCTTCTGTCTTATCTTCCCAAATTCTGGGACTATGATGTGAGCCCATGCCCAGCTGGTATCTCTTCATAATAAGCTCATGTTATCACCAGACCTATATTATTTTATGTCTTTTGTATTCTACAACTTAAAATTTTTTATTATATAAAACAAAATATTGTATTTATACATATAGAATATACAGTATATATACAATATATATTGTGCATATATATGTTTATATAACAATATATACAAGAATTAAGTTTTTAAGTTGATATATACATGGTCTTTTTTTCTACTTTTGACTGAAGGCACCTTAAAGATGAAGCCCATAGCTCCAGCTTCCTGGACCCTAGATGGAAGCACTGAAGTCTGCCTGTGATGATACATAGGCCTATGATAGCTCAAGTGTCATCCCTCAAATATCCTTGAGTACAAGCACTGTGCTAGGCTATACCTCACAGGAGGGAGATGAACTGGGACAATGGAGCAGCTGCTTGAAAGACAAGTCCACTGTCTCTCAGGCCTGGTCCTCGTTCTCAGCATCTCTGGGGCATCATCATTTCTCTCTTTCTCAGCGGTGATGTGACTGCTTAGAGCAGTGTTCTTGCTCTGGGTCGAGCTCCAACAGTATAAGATCTGAAGCCTTCATTGGGATCAAAACCTTACTGGGCTCCCGAAACCAGATATTCTGCCTTTCTAGACCCACTGCAGTCTTCAACCCTATCCTACTGCTGGGAAGACCACCTCCTGACAAAGAGAAACAATTTCAGCTGTTAATCTTAACCTGACTGCAAAATCCCCACAACATTCCATGCTCATCCCATGGGAGATTTTCCATAGCTTGAAGGCATTTGGAAGCAGAGTGGGCTGTTGGAAGATTTACTCAACTTGAGCTGGGGGCACAGTTTAGTCTGTCATGTATGAGGTGGCCCTGTGTCTGACACCAGCATCAGGGAGAGGGAGAGGGAGACAGAAAGACGAATAAATGATTTTTGAGTTTTGTTTAATTTTTTGTTTAGTTTTGGTATGCCTTTCTTTCTGTCTGTCTGTCTGTCTTTTCTGAATATGGTAATAGTATAGATAATTCCACTCTAGCAAAGCTATTTCCATACAAATTTACAGTGTATCCTGTGGTTAATATACATGGCTTATTTCCTACCTAGTTATATTTTGATCAATGTTTTTGTTGTTGTTGTTTTGGTTTTGGTGTGCTTTTTGATAGTGTCTCTCTGTAGCAATAGCTGTCCTGGAACTTGTCCTGGAACAAGACTAGGCTGGCCTTGAACTCATAGAGATCCACCTGCCACTGCCTTGAGTGCTAGGTATTAAAATCATGTGACACCATGCCCCGCCATCAGTCTTTTATTACAAATAGCCTACTTCTTTGGCTAAAGATGAGGTGGCTGTGGCTGTCAGCAGTGGGTGGCATGAGTGGCACTGAGTGATAATCCACAAATCCACTGAAGGGAGATGACACTTCCAAACTCTGCAGGAGAGTGAATAACCCAGTGACTAACTATGCTCTTAGTAAAGTCAGAACATGCAGAGAAGGACAGGGCAGGACTGGGTAGGCCATCATCGGTCACAGGAAATCTTCCACTCAGTCTTGCTACCCAGCCTGGTAGATGGTGCTGACTCATGTGAGAACCAAACCCCTAACTTGGGAACCCTGTACTCTCAGCTCCCAGGCATTGGAGTTTGGTCCAGTGAATTCATATAAGAAGCATATTGCCCTAATTTCCATAAACTTCCAGTGGAAAAACTGCAGCATAAAGGGGAAAGTGGAAAGAGAAGGAAGGAAACACACAAAGGCGACCATCATACAGCCCAAAGGCAACATGAGAAATAAGAAATAGAGATGGTTCTGAGTGTGCTCAGACTGCAGTATGTGAGGATCCTAGCAGTAGTGCAGCAGTCCCCAGCTTGGCCCAGCAGGGGGGTCAGGTAAAAGACCTTTTCTGTACAGCATCCCATTCTCTCCAGTGCTTTTCTTCCTGTAACACATTGCCTACAAGAAATTCCATAAGGGAACACTGTGGTCTGAGGAGAGCAAGAACGGCCTTTTGACATTTTACTTTCTTAAGATAGGTCTTGCTACATAGCCCAAACTGGCTTTAAATTGGGGTCATCCTCCTGGTTCATCCTCTCCATTGCTAAGAATACAGGTGTATGCTATCACATTTGCTCGGAATGGCCTTTTTGATTTGTAATGCTATAAGCAACTTGGAATGCATCCGCAAACACTGCAGCCAAAGTGGCAGAATAGTAGCTATTTGCCAGAGCGTTGGTTTCATCTTGAATAAATTAAGGCAGAAAATCCAAGTGTTCTAGAAAGAGCCTTATGCCCTAAAGAGAATACTTTTAAAAGTTCCTCTCCCACCCCAAAGCAGCAGCTAGAGTCATCCCAAGCACCACAGCCCTTCAGCGAGAGGGAGAAGCTCTCCCCCCCACTACACCCTTCTTATTGCCTTCAAGTAACTTCTGCATTAGTTTCCCTCTTCACTCAAAAAGAGGAAGTACTTTTTGCATTCAGGATGTTTTCATGGTAATACCTGTCACCAACTGCCAAAAAGGGAGGTTGCCACTGTAGAAGGAAATTGGGCCAACTTGACATTGCAGGCAGAGCCTTTCAAACACCCTGGGACCTGCTGCTGGGCTACTGCTAAAGCACAGTCTGGGCTTCATGTTAGGCTTGCGAGAGATACAAAGCAGCAAGAACCTCATTTTCATCTCACTTTCTGAGCCTCTGTTTGCCAGGGGGAAGGCCAGGGCCAAGTAGTGGGAGTGGGTGGGTAGGGGAGCAGGAGGGGGGGTATAGGGAACTTTTGGGATAGCATTTGAAATGTAAATAAAGAAAATAATAATAAAAAAAAAAAAAGAAAAAAGAGTCCTGCTTGCTATAGCTCCATTCAGCTCCTGCCCCTGGCAGGAACAGGCAACCTCTGGGTTGTGCATGCGCAGTTCTGCTCTGTGCAGATCTAAGCCCAGCTGACAACTTAGTAAGTCTGCCAGAATCAATCCAGTTAACCTCTGCATGCGTTTTCATTTGGTATTTCTAGAGTAAGTGAGCTAAAATAAAAGTCTCCGGAGTTGTTTTGTTTTTGTTCTTTTAGGAGGGTTACTGGCATTGATGAGCTCATTAAACACTTTTTAAAAATTATCTATTTGGCTCTGGGGTATAAGGATATTTGTGTCTGCCTCTCTCTGCAAGTTTGACCTTCTAATTATATTTGGTTCGTCTAACCCCATTAGCCTTCAAGGTTCCCAAGTCTGGCTTCCACCTTTTACCAGTGTTTCCCAAAGGATTTCAGCAGGGAAACGGTCTGAAGGACTGTGCAGTAGTAGTGCCCTCACTGCTCCTTGTATACTCCTCATCTTCTCAACCCCACCAGTGTCACCTAGAAGACTTCCCTTACCACACGTTTACTGGCACTGTTCCAATGGAGACTATGCTATCGGGAGAAGAGTGCTAGATACAGAGAGGACAGCAAAGCAGCTGAAAACCAGGATCGCGAAAACAAGGATCTATGTTAAGAGCTAGGAACCGATTACTCACTTGAAACACTATTCAAACTGTAAGGTTGCTGCAGCGCTTGCAGCAGGACCCAGTGAGCCACAGGTCTGGCAACCCCTCTTTTCAACAGGAAGAGGTGATCTCAACTTGAAATAGGAATGTGATGGAAAAAAAACAAAAAACAAAAAACGAAAAACAAGTAAGCTGACATCAGATGTATTGCTCACCTCCCAGATCCCTCAAGACGATGCTGTTCCAAGAGATGCATGATGGTCAAGTACCACCTAAGTTCTCAGTGGGCTGGACTGTGAGAACGCCTAGCTAGCTCATTACTGTCTCCTACACAAGCATGTGCAGGGAACCTAGCTGCTTGATCTAGACTGTCCCTTTCTTTCATTGAAGTAATTCCAGGGGCTAAGGATGTAGTTCAGAGTTGAAATACTTGTCTGGCATAACTGTGGTTAATTCTTAGTTTGTTCCTGAATTCTAAAGAAGATTTAAAAAAAAAGAAAGAAAGAAAGAAAGAAGAAAAAAAGAAAAAAGAAAATCCAGAAAATAATTTCTGTAAAATCTTAGATCTGAGTCAAGAATATCCAGGTGGCAAACAATTAAGTAGCACTTTCTCTGTGCTAGCCACTGAGACTAGAGATTAACCACTGTAGACTAGTGATGGAATGGAGCTAGCCAATGAGACTAAGAGAGAGATTAACCACTGGACTAGTGATGGAATGGAGGCAGTCTCTGGCCTTGGGGTAAGAGGATAAGACAACTGAAAAAAAAAAACAAAACAAAATAAACACAACAATAATGAAGTCACAACCTGCTTAAAAAGAGGTAACCTTGGAACTTAGAAGAACAGGAGAGGAAGCAATTAGCAGACTTTTGTAGAAAGAGGACAAATTGGGCAGGTCATACTTTCCAGAAGAAAAAAAAGTTAAAATACAAGGGGAAGACACCAAAACTTTAGAAACTTAAGAGGTTTGTTTGTTTATTTGTTTGTCAGTACTGCGGTTTGAAACCAGTGCTTCATGCAGAAGATTTTTATTATTTGTTTACTTCATTTAAAAAAAACAAGATTTATAGCTAGGCAATGGGCTTTGGGAAGGCAGAGGCAGGTAGAGCTCTATGAGTTCAAGGCCAGCCTGATCAACAGAGCAGCTTCCAGGATAATCAGTGCTATACAGAAAAACCCTGTCCTGAAAAAACAAACCAATACAAAACAAAAAAGACTTATTTATGTATTTAGGTGTTTTATCTACATGTATGTCTCTGTAGCAGAAGAGCGTGTTGGATTCCATGGGACTAAAGTTATAGACTGCTATAACCTGCCATGTGGGTGCTGGGAACTGAACTCAAGAACTCTGGAAGAGGGCTGGTGAGATGGCTCAGTGGGTAAGAGCACCCGACTGCTCTTCCAAAGGTCCGGAGTTCAAATCCCAGCAACCACATGGTGGCTCATGACCATCCATAACAAGATCTGACTCCCTTGTCTGAAGACAGCTACAGCGTACTTACATATAATAAATAAATAAATCTTAAAAAAAAAAAAAAAAAAAAAGAACTCTGGAAGAACAGCCAGTGCTTTCAACTAGTGAGCTACTTCTCCAGTCCCTATTTGGTTCATTTTTTTAAAGATAAAGTCTCACTATGTAGCCCAGGCTGGCCTGGAACTCCTGATCCTCCTGCTTTAGTCTTCCAAGAGGTGGACTGACAGGTATGTACCACCATGCCTGACCAGAAGAAGCTATCATCAGCGAAGAAGTTAAAGAGAGACATCTGGAAAGGCAGGCTAGCAAGCTCCAGAAAGGAAATAAATATACGCTCTCTAAGAAGTTGGTAAAAAGCAAACAAACAAAACAGCTTTTAAGGGACCAACAACATGAGAATTGCCTCTTGGAAGTTCATCCTTGCAGAAGATTATGAGGATATGGAAGAGATGTCAGAGCAGGTTATAGAGTTAGACAAGGGACAATAGCTCCAACTCCTCCAAAACCCAAACAAACAAACAAACATGCAACCTGTTTTATCAGGAAGGACAGAACTCAGTGATGGTAGGTAAGGCTCCTGGCTGCAGTTACAGTTACCCATATAACCTGACCTTCTAACATGACAGAAGTCCCACCTACTTGATACATAGTCAAAGAATGCAACCAAGGAGAAAAACCACAGAACCACAACTTCAACAAAGTTACCCACTAGCCTCGCTCTGGTGCCCTGAAGTCACTTTGTAATAACTGTCTTAGATGTATGACACAATATGTCATGCCCTGATTCTTTGGGGAAGTCACAAAGATTATAAAGAAACATGAAACTCAAGGAAAGTACTTTCTGCAAATAAGCAGGTATATCCTTAATAGCAATCAATTTTAGGAACAGAAGAGTGGTAGGGAAAGCGGAAAGAGATTTTTTTTTTAATACCAAATATATCTAGAAAGACTTTTCCTTTATTGCTTTGTTTCGTGATAGTGTCTTGCTGTGTAGCCAGACTGATCTTGAATTCCAGATCTTCCTGACTTACTTAGCCCTTTTAGTCCTGGCATTATAAGTATGTACCATCATGTCTGCTTAGAAAAGTTTTTCTGGTAATGTACTGCTTATAATTCTGTTTGGATCTATTACTATTCATTCGGTCATGTAACCATGGATAATGAATGTGAATGAACTTGAACTATATGCTTTAAGCACCACACCCACTGCTAGCTGTGTGAAAGCTCATGTAGCAGAAGTAAATGCTTTAAGGCAAATAGCTGAAAAATGTTCTCTGGAAAAGTCCACATGACAAGTTACCTGGGGGAACATAGGAAGCCCAGTGGGGAGCCTGAATCAGTGGCTGGAACTCAGTTTGTGAAATCAAAGTCTCACTGCAGTGACGACTCTCACCTCTATATGGGAACCCTCTATCTGAGACATGAGACACAGCCCCCAATCTCATCATAATAACCAGGTGACTTTAATATACTTGATTCACAGCTGATAAAGCTGAGTCCCCATCAGGTCAGAGTGCCAAGGTCCCAGGGAAAATTATCCCAAGAAGCAATAAAAGGTTTCAAGAAAATTCAGTGAGGTTATTACAATCTGGGAATGAAGGAGTTAGGCAAGAGACCAGGTGGGGCGATTGCAGCAAACAGCCTCTTTGGCTACCTTGTATTTAAACAGAAAGAGACCTGGACATGCTCTCCTTCTAAAATGGCTCATTTCATACTGCCTGAGTGAGGCAGGGAAGCTTTTGAGTTATTCATAATCAGGGAGTTGATGGGATCGGCAAAGACTAAAACATACCTGTTTTTACTGGTATTACAGGCCAAAAGGACTGATGTAGTAACTTTAAAACTCCTACTTAAAATACCAATTCTCAGTAGGCAAGTACTGACTATTTCATATATTATGTTTAACATAAAACGCTTTGGATTTATATAATCTGACCTGTGATTCTTTACTAGGAGTGACTTTATCCTCCGTGGGGACACACAGTAATACCTCAAGGCATTACTATGTGAGGGGATGCCCTGCTTTCTTGTTCAGGACAGACTGAAGATACAGCTAACGGCCTGCGGTAACAATGATCTGGCTCCAAATATCAATTGACAGTGCTCCTGTCCTGCTGTCCAGCTAGAAGCAGGAGAAGAAGCAGTGTGAAGTTCACCCTTCACTCCCTGCTCTGGTATAGCAACAGCTCTTTCACATCCTGGTTTTTTAAGAAAAACAAAAAACAAAAAACAAAAAACCAAACAGCTCCTTTATGATCATCCAGTCTTCAGATTTCATATTTTTAAATACCAGAAGGAAGATGTTTAAGGCCACACAGTGGGTTGCAGAAATCTAGCTACCAGGACTCCTTTCTCCAGGGTTCCTCTTACCTTCTGTAAAAGGGAACAGATGATATGCTCAACTCTTAGCATGTGAATTTAGCAAGCTTTCCCAAGGAAGTTGCTAAAATCAGTGTCCATATGTGCAGTACAGGATACAGGGTAGGGATTTTCTGATTGGTGTTCATCATCCACAGGGCATAGCCTACTGGTGACTTCATGATACAAGTATTTTATTTTAGAAGTACCCAAGCACTTTGTAACACAAAAGACTCCAAATACTTAGAATCCCCAAATCTTTGTGAGGTTTTGTTTTATTTTGAAACAGGGTCTCACTATGTAATGGCAGCTGGCCTAGAACTCACTATGTGAACTAGGCCGGCCTTCAACTCAGAGATCTACCTGTCTCTGCCTCCCAAGTGCTGCAATTTAAGGCATGTGCCACCAAACTCACCTCTCACCTGGCTCCCCAAATATTTTGTTTTACTACCTTCCCTTGTCTAGTTCTATTAGAACTCAGAATATTTGAAGATGACTATTGAGCACTGCAAATTTTTGATCATTTAATTATAGTCTTTGCAGCATCACTTCTTTGACTTTAAGGAGAAAATCAGACAACTAAATACCAGCATGGTAATAAAGAAGTTTGAGAAATAGAGGCAGTCAGAAAGAGGCAGGTTACAGGTATTCAAAACATGCACATGCAATGTAATACAGAATGGAGGTGAGATAGATGGAATTTATGAGCCCGGTCTACTGCATTGTATTTTAAAGGGGAAGGAGGGATGATGGATAGGTGGGTGGGGTCACTGCTTAACTTTGGATTGGATCTGACAGCTGTAGCTGTCAAACCCACCTGCAGGATATTGTCTACCTCACTATGAAATCCCGGGTACTAGAAGCAAACTGCAGAGACAATGGGGATACCCAAGCACCAGGTGAGCATCCGACCATACAGCAGAGGGCTCCCTACCCTATCTAGGCTGTCCCCACCTCCCCAGCAGCACGCTGTCACTTTTGGCACGGAAGAAGGTAATGAATGCATGGGGGAGTCGCCCACGGGCGGGACTCGTGGGTGAATCTCAGGCTTTAGATTACAGTTGAAAAGAACCTGTCGCAGGCCTCGCAGGCGCTGGGCACTGAAAAATCTCTGCTCCCAGCCCGTCCCACACTCGATTCCAGGGGCAGGCTGACGTCCCGGGCTTGGGAAGATCCCAGGGAATAGACTTACCGATCTGCCCAATGAACTCGATCTTGATGCCCTGGTGCTCTAGTCGCTTGTTGGGGTTCTTCAGAGATAGGCTCACTTTCCCCGAGACGGTTTCCCCGTCGTAGAAGAGGAAATATTTCTCCTTCTTCCCGTCCTCAGTCTTGTGCTCCGCTCGCTTCCTACTCTCCGCATCATTCAGCAAGATTTCCACCTCCACGCTCTGCCCGAAGCCGAAGAAGCTCATCTCCCCGCCTGGCCGCGCCGGTGTCGGCACAGACTGCTCCCTCCCTCCCAGGCGCGAGCTGCCTTCGGGACAGGCAGGCCGGAGGGCCGGCTGCGGGAACGCGCTGGACGCTGCACCGCAGCCCCGCTCGCTCCGAGCTGGGCGGTGGGCGATCGCCGACGGCCTGCGCCCCTGGGGTGAGGCAGGGCGGAGGAAAGCGGTCGGCTGCGGGTTGCGGCGCCCAGAGCAGCGATGCACCGAGAGGCCAGACACAGTACCTCCGCAGATCCTGGCGGTGCAGCGACTAGGGCCCCGGGCGGAAAGGCGCCAAGCACGCGCGTCTCGTCGCCCACCGGGTGGGGTCCAGAGCCCAGCCGCACACAGTGAACTGCCTGGACTCCCGCGGCGCAACGCACCGAAGTGCTACGGCGGCGCCGGGCGGGGGGAAGGGGCAGGAGAACTCCGGCCCGGATGCGAAGAAGATGCCACGCGCACGCGCACACTCTTCTCCCCCCCCCCCCNCCCCTCCCAGGCCGTCAAGGGGTGCGCTCATCTGCGCATGTGCAAGGCCACAGGGCGCCTCGTCTCTCCTAGGGAACATGGCGGCTCTGGCCTCTTTCCAGTAGCACTCGGGCCCAGATGTCCCGTCAAGTCCTAGCCCTGCAAGTGCGTCCTCGTAAGATTCCTGTTGCGTTTCTCTTACTTCTTAGCCTGATAAACGCCAGGCTACTCTTCACATTCGAATACGAGCAGCGCTTGCGTGCTGCCTGACGGGATGAGGTACCTTTCCCATGCACGCTCAGTGTCACCGGCAGGGGCAAAGGTGACCGCTACTACAGGAAGTATGCTGTCTCCACTGGCCTCTAGGTTCCCTGCCGTGTAAGAACGAGAAGACGGTAAGAAAAACCACTAGTGACGTCCTGACCCCAACATTAACTGGGATGCTAAGGGGAAAAAAAAAAAAAAACCCCGCCCACCTTGTTTAGCTCCCAGTCTTTGCCCCGCCCACTTTTGCGCACGCAGTGGGCGACCCAGCCCATTGGCTTAGGTTACGAACGCGGCCCGGCGCGGTGATTGGGCGATTGTAAACCTCGAACGTTGTGACTGGTCCGCCGAAAGGTCTCAGAGCGCGCGCGGGAGCGGCGGCGAACCGGTACGTCCGCGGTCGGGATGGCGCTGCAGGATCTTAGGAGAGACCTGCAGCCTTGGTGTCCGCTGGATCTCAGCCCCGGTGAGGAAACGCAGCCGCGAGTTCTGGGTTCGGGGCTTGGGATGCTTTGCTCCGCCGAACGTACCTAAGCTTGCGGCCCGGTGCGGGTAGGGGTGGGGGAAGGGGAAGCCCTGGTCTCTGCATTGACCGTGAGCCTCAGGATTGTGACAATCCGCCCGGGTGAAGGCCAGCCAAACGTACAGTGGGATCTGAGTCCAGACGAGTAATTGGTAAAAAAGAGAGCTAAACTGTGGAGGATTGCCATGAGTTCAAGACCGAAATCAAGATTCCCAAAGCCAGCTAGTTGAACCAGTTAAATCACGAACTTGAGGGTTTTCTCTTTCATGCCTACTGCCCCCTCTTGTCCCTAGTACATCCAGGCTCCAGGTCCAAGTCCTCATAGTCAAGGAAGGCAATTTCAGGATAATCCCTAACTGCTTTCTGATGCAGTAAGTCACTGTCTCCTGTACACCCTGCATTGCCTCTTTTGAAGGTACAGGCTTGCGTGTGTCGGCTCTTTGGGGCTTTCCTGCTTGTTTTCTAAATAGATGGCCAGTCTATTGGCCTACCATATAAGAGGAGGTGTGGAAGTCCTTTCTCCAAGCACGTGACCTTTGACATCCGAACCGAACCGCAGCGATTGTCCACAGGAGACTATTATAGAGGTAGCCCCCTAGTCGATGTTCCAGACACTCCCCTTTGCCCCTGTGCTGCCTGTGGTCCTGGGGAAGGGGATGTGCTAAGGTCTGCAGGAGGTGAGGTCGCAGTGTGTAGTAGTGTGGCTTTCGCTTGTGCAGCTTCTGTAGGTAGCTCCAGCAAACAGACTCGGCTTACCAGGCTAGGCTTTTCTTTGCTTGTTGATCCCTTTTCTATCTGGTAGTATGTCCCTAAGGCCAAACTGAAGGTGAGGCAGGCTTGGGGGAATCCTCTCAGGCAGTGGTTCCTGTTGTGGGGTTGTCCTCCTGTTTGAATTCTAATGCTAAATCTGCTTCTTCCGAGAGGCCATGGGCCCAAGGGGTAGTCAGTACCCTGCTGGTCTTAGGAGAACTGTCTCTCTGTTTTAACTGGCTAGAGCCTGGGATTGGGCAGTGGAGGGAAAAGGTGGGATGGGAGATCTCTGAGAGTGGGGGCAGGTGGAGAGAAGGGAACGGGAGGGAAGAAGAGAGGACTGAAGAGGAGAAAGGAGCCATGATGGAGCAGAATTACATGGTCAGGAGAAACTACAAGTAATAAAGGGTCTCATAGGAATAAGTTAGTATAGTGCTAGTTCTGCCCAATCTAGATACTTATCTTGTAAATATAATAACTAGATTGTGTGGTTTTTATATGGGCTTATTGGGGTTGGAAATTACTGCAACAGTTCCCTGTGTTGTGGCAACCCCTGACCATAGAATTATTTTGTTACAACTTACTAACTGTAATTTTTCTACTGTTATGAATCATGATGTAAATATCTGACATGCAGGATATCTGTGTGGGCAACCCCTGAAAAAGGGTTGTTTAGCCCCCACAGGGGTCGTGACCCACAAGTTGAAAGGCACTGCTCTGTGTGCTATGGAGTGCAATGTCTTTTTGATGGAGTTTGCCATGCAAACAGGCCTTAGAGATGGGGACGCCCTGAGACTGGATGATGGACTAGAGTATATATTGCAGTCTTTCAAAACAGCACATAGGAAACTAGATTATAAGCCGGCTAAGGCAGTAGCTTTGTGGTCCTTGCAATTGAAGCAGAGCTGTCCAGAACTGCATACAAGAGGAATTGTAGTAGAAAAAGACTGCCCTGCTGCCCTGCACATTCGCTTACGATCTGTCGGGAAATCTGGGGAAAGGATGATGGGAAGGAGACACTGGTTAGCGTCTTCAAACGACAGTGGGGCATAGGGGCAGAGTACACATAGCATCTGTCGCCCTTCCTGGGATCAAAACCACGGAACCTGGGGAAAGGGTCAGCGAGGAGGGAGGGAATAAGGGAGGCGGGAGAAAAGATATTCCTCTGGTTTACTTTTTAGTACAGAAAAGGGAGGGGTTGGCCCATAATTGAGCATGAAAATGGAAGCCTTCGTAATGGCCTAGCGTAAGAAACAGATAATTAGAGAATACACGGTCTCTAAACTGCGACAGTTGGGAAAGACTTAACTGTAAGAAATGAAAGAGTCTCTCACAGTCTGGCTTGTGAGGTCATGGAGCAGATAGTCTCATCCTGAGTACCCTGAAGCATGGAAACAGAAGTGTAACTGTTCCTCCCTCCTCAAGACAAGGCTGCATACCTGGAGGTATGCAGGAAATCTGTTCCTGACAGATGGGCTCATACAAACCAGTAGGCACACTTGGCTGACACTAGACCAAGCCTTATCAGGACTAGACGATGAAAGTACAGGAATTATTGAAAAAATTGGACATCACAGAAGTGTATGGTGCTCAGATCTTTGGGCCATGTTCATGGAGGTGTTAAGGAGTTCATCGGAGACTCAGGCCTGTTATGAGACTCCAGTGGCTTTGCCCACCCCATAGTCAGGCATGATGTTTCAGAGACAGGAGAGACTCTGATAGTTCTTCTTCTTTTTTTTTTTTTTTTTTTGTTTGTTTGTTTTTTGGTTTTTCGAGACAGGGTTTCTCTGTATAGCCTTGGCTGTCTTAGAACTCACTTTGTAGACCAGGCTGGCCTTGAACTCAGAAATCCGCCTGCCTCTGCCTCCCAAGTGCTGGGATTAAAGGTGTGTGCCACCACCGTCCAGCAGGCTGTGGTAGTTCTTAATGACTTAGCCTAGTATATACGCTTATATCAATTATGAGAGGTGCTGCAACTCACGGGCGTTTCAAGCTCCAAGTTGAAATGGGGTAATACAGATGACAGAGCCTATTTAGCTCACTGGAAAGCAAATGTAAGATTGTGTCAGGAAGGCAAATTCAGCACTCGGCCTTGGGAAGGCTGTAAGAGTGAACTGACCACATTAGGTAGCACAAGTAGCAGAAGTTTAAGGTTGATCTAAGTGTAGGTAATTGTGACGCTCTGTACGTCTTCCCCTTGCAATAACTATGCAGGGAGTGGAGTTGGTTGCCCAGTTTGGGGCCTTTTCAGTAGCCATGTGTGACAGACGGAGAGATGTGCTACCCTTGAGACTGTCAGGTCGGGAAGCAGTTGAGAGTTGGGCCATACTTCCCTGGGCCCAGGGCTGGCCTTCATACACAGAACTTTCTCTGTTCTCTTCTGTCTGCTTTTCTGCAAGTGTTACCTATGTGTTAGTGGTCAAGTTAGCATGTTAGTGTGCTGTATGATGCAAAACTCAGTGGGCTTTCTTCTGTTAGAGACTTTTTACAGTATTAAGGGATGTTGATCATTGTGTGGTTGATCTTACAATCTAGGACTTAAAAATAGGCTTCATCTACTATTTTCTTAAAATGTTTATTGAGGGGTAATTGATAGGTATTATTACATCTTAGAGATGAAGTAGTGGAGGCTCAAGAACAGTAGACATGTTATGACTTAACTCATACCCTAATTTTATGAAGATTCTGGAGTCAGGGCCAGTCATTGCCTTCCAAATCTGACCTGATGCTAGTGACAGTATCCAGTTATCATAGGCAGAGCAGAGACAGGGAGAAAGACGCTTTTTCACCTGTGATGCTATAGTGAGCATTTCTGCAAGTACAGAGAGAAGTACAGTTCAGTCTTCAGTTTCCTGGGCATTGAGTCCCCTTCTGCTTGTAGCTTTACCACTGACTGGGCTGCATTCCCAGCCTCCCTCATTGGGCCTTCTTTCAGATCATTTGCACGTCTTTGGAAGGAATACTGTGCAAAGCCACATGGGCTGCGGATACTTCCAGTTGACAAAAGGTGATGGGTAGATTGTGGTCTACAGAGACCTACAGATTTCAGAGTGTACTGTGATGCTGAGAACCGTGACGTGAAGGGGAGACCTCTCATCTCTCATTCTGTCTGTATACTCATACTCCTAAATGGTGGTGGTACACCTGACTGATAGATTAAGATGCCCACGTTTGCATGGGGATATCCTAATTTTACATGGGGTGGGGAAGTGTCTGATGAGGAAACGGGTTGTCCTTAAGGCTGGGAGGCTGCGCTGCTGTCCCTTTGATTCACATTCTTTGCATTAGCATTGTGTGCTTGGAGCCACCTAGTATTTTTGTATGAGCCTACTTTGTCTTTTAGTGTAAATGTTTTGGGGAAGTGATAGCTCTGTTTTGACATAAGACTATTGTCCAGGGGCCCGGTAAAGTGCCGTATGTTTTGTTTGGGTTTGTTAACTTGTTTATGAGACTTTCACAAAGATGTGGCCAGAGCTCTTGGTGATGCATGTGTCTTTTCTGAGTGGAATTTACAAGAAAACTTGATCCCTACTTTCATTCAAGAGCTATTCCCTGAAGCTATTACACCTAATAGCTAATGTTTCCTTTAGATATTTTTAGATTTGTTTTTATTTTACATGAATGAATGTTTTGTTTGCATGTATGTCTGTGCCCTCACAGGCCAGAAGAGGGTGTTGAAGCCCTTGAGACAAGAGTTACAGGTGGTTTCTTTAATCTTTATGACAGCTGTATGACTATAGTTAAAAAGAGAGTGGTGACTGTTTTCTACACTATACCTGGCATCTGAAGGTGATTGTTTTTTACTGGCTTGAGAGTATTTATTCGTTTTACTTTGTTTTCTCTTAAGAATGGGTGAACACAGTGTGGGACCTGGACTTCACGGAGATTGAGCCTTTGGATCCCAGCATAGTAGGAGAGATCCTAGAGACGGGAAGAGATGCATTCACAAAGCTCTATGGAGACCTCTTCCCCTTTGCGACTGACGAAAGTGGATCTTTAGAGGTAAAAAGATAAATGAACAAATCAAGCGATTCTTTTTTTACATGTTACAGAGGATGGGAGTCATCGTAGTTTAAGTTAAAATAGTTTTCTCAGGTGAGAGTAATGCAGAAACTCTGCTTTGCTCATTGGGCAGTCCTAGTAGCTTGGCCTTTTATTTTCAAGATGTGACCACCTTTTTACAATAGCAGTTCAAAGGGTGAAGCAAAAAGGAAGAGAGCCAGACAAACCAAGAGAAAGGCTCTGAAAAGTAAAATAACAATTCAGGCATGCCTTAGCTTTAAGAAAGCTTGTATTAGTCTGAAAAGTAGTTAGGTGGTTTACACAGGGCTTAATACTGTGTTCTACCTGGTATGCTGCGGGTATTAGAGATGTCGGAGGACAACTTAATCTTGGTTCTCAAATGCCTTCCACCTCTGTCTTTGAGTGCTAACCACTAGGTTGCTCGATAGCTTGAAATTCCTTCAGGGATCTTGCCTGTCTCTGCCATTTCACATGGATTCTAGGACTCCAAAGGAAGCATGAGATTGGCATGATTTGTGAGCCAAGTTCTAAAGGCATCTCTCCAGCTTTCATGAGCTTATTAACATTGAGATCATGAACTTCTTTTTAAAAAGAAGCAAGTCAGCTACACATGGTGGCGCATGCCTTTAGTCCCAGCACTCAGGAGACAGAGGCAGGCAGATCTCTGTGACTTTGAGGTTAGTCTGGTCTGACAGTGAGTTCCAGGACAGTGTCTCTGTCTGTCTGTCTGTCTGTCTGTCTGTCTGTCTGTCTCTCTCTCTCTCTCTATATATATATATATATGTATGTATGTATGTATGTATGTATGTATATATCAAAAAAAGGGGGGGGGCAGCAAGAGGGCTGGCTGCTCAGCGCTCAGTGGGTGAAGATGCTTGCTACCATGCCTGACAAACTGAGTTTGATTCTCAGGACCCATACAATAGAAAGAAGAACCAATTCCTGCCGTTGCCCTTTGACCTCTACATATGTGCTATGATAAATTCACAAGTGTTCACACACACACAATAAGCAAATAAATAAATGTAATTTAACAAAGTTTTTATTAGCAAGAAAAAGCAAAAGTCTTCATTCAGGCTAAATGTGATAGTACATTCCTCTAATCCCAGTGCTTAGGAGACAGGCAGGGGGATCACTGAGTTGCAGTAATACAGAACTAATCAAGAATAAGTCATGGAATTAAATACCCTTTTAGAGTAATACTAAGTGTTTCATTGAGTACTGTAGAAACTAGGGTTGGGGTTGAGACACCGTAGGAATATGCAAGGACTGTTGAGAGTTATGGCTGTCATGATTGGCACTCAGACTTTTTAAACCATGGGAGACATGAGTTAGACTGAGAGCAGATTACAGGTGATGTTAAATACTGCCCTAATTAGGCCTCTTGCTGTGATAAAGCACCATGACCCAAGGCAATTTGGGAGGGAAGGTTTGTTTCATCTTCTGTTTTGAGGTAGCAGTCTATCACTGAGGAATCTGGAGCAGACGCCATAGAGGAGTGCTGCTTTCTGGCTTGTTCCATGAGCTTGGTAGCCTGCTATATATATATATATATATATATATATATATACACACACACACACACACACACACACACACAGCAAGAGGGCTAGCAGCCTAGGAGTGACAGAACCCATAGCAAGCTGGGCCCACCAACATTCATCATCAACTCACAACATGCCCTATAGGCTTGCCTACAGGCCAGTCTGCAGGGGACATTTTCTCAGTCAAGGTTCCCTCTTTCCAAGTGACTCTAGCTTGTGTGAAGGTAACATGAAACTGGCTAGTATAAATGGACTTCACTTGGGGAGTTTGGTACATTTATGCCTGAGGTTCTGTTGTAAGTGGCATGCATTTATTAACTCACAGTGTGAATAGATCTGCATTAGAACAAATGTTCTTCCCCGTAGGCAGGCTACAGGGGGAACAACTGCACCGGGAGATCCTTTGGGAGGCTGCTGAAATAGTCTGTAATGGGTGCTAATGGTACTGTCTGTAGTTTTAGTTGTGGAAACTGGAGAGGAAGGCCAAAAACATGACATTTGTTTAGATAGAATTAATAGAGGTCTTAGAATTAAGAAGTTATGGCCATGTATCTAAGACGTGGCATAAATTGCCACGTTAGAGAGAGTTAAGGACGGGGACCTTAGCTCAGTGGCACAGTCCTTGCCCAGCATTCATGAGACCATAGGTTCAGTCCTCAGAATGGCCAGCAAAGCCTTAGAACAACAAAACTTGAAGGAGGATGTTAACCAAGGTGAGATTATATTTGAAGATCTCTGAAGGGTATGATTGGAAGTTAGAAATGCAGGTCAGAAGGCCCAAAGGTAAAAGCAAAATGTTGTGGATCAAGGCGTGAGTAGGCACTGAGACAAGGGTGTTACTGGCTGGGGCAAAAAGAGGACCCAATAAGAACGGAGAGTTATTGGCTGAGGCCCCAGCGGGGTAGTCAGCGATGGGAGTACTGACCCTGCAGACTAGATAGCAGCCAGAGGATTGTAGCTGCTGAGGTGACACAGGGGAGTTATAGTGACTAGGTAGTACAGTCAGAGGAGGGGTGCCCACTGCATTTGGAGTGAGAGTATGACTGACCTTCAAGGAAAGGAGAATACAAAAGGATTCTCCAGCAGGGTCCTGCTGTGCAGCCCATGCTAACCTTAAACTCTTGGCCTTTTTGCTTCAGCCTTCCAGTGACTAAGACTATATAGACATGTGTCACCATGCCCCATTTCGTTAGGATTGTCACCAGTCTGTTGTATGTGCTGTTCAGTGTGGCTACTCTGCAACGTTGTCTATCCTTTTTACTATTTAGCTCTGGCTGTCCTAGAACTCAACTATGTAGACCAGGCTGGCTTCCAACTCAAAGATCCACCTGCCTCTGCCTCAAGGCATGTACTGCATGCCCTTTTACCCTTGTTGACTTAATTTTTGAAGGGAGGAGGAAACATCACACTTGTCTGATTTCCTGAATTTTGTTAGCCTTCATTATTACTTTTAAAGATACTTAAGGTCTGTTGTGGTGGTGGTACCTGTACTGGACCCCAGGTCACCAAGCCTTGTCTGTGGGGTATTTTCATAATTGCTAAATTATGTAGGAGGGCTCATTCCCCCATGGGTGGTACCATAACTAGATAGGGTAGCCCTACCATGTATAAGAAAGCTAGCTGAGCAGAGGGCAGAGAGCGAGCCAGTAAGCAGCGTTCCTTCACGATTCCTGCTTCAGTTTCTACTCCTGTTCCAGCCCTGATTTCCTTCAGTAATGGATTGTGACCCAGAAGTACAAATCTCATCCCTCCCTCTGGGTTGCTTTCGGACATGATATTTATATAGCAACAGAAAGCAAACTAGAGTACTTCTCTCATCATTGTGGGCTAAATAGCAGGGATGGCTATAGACCGTGGCTGGGCCACTAGTGACTTCCTTCTGCCAGGCAATCCCTACCTCCTAAAGTTTCCACAGCTTCATAGCACCCGCAGCCAGGGAAGAAACGCTGAACACACAAGCCTATGGTGGTGACTCAGATTCAGGCAGGAACAACTTAGCTTTTTGATTCTGTCTCTTTGGAGATTGCAAACATTTATAATTAGGCAATAAACTGTGCGTATGTATTTGTGTGTGTGTGTGTGTGTGTGTGTGTGTGTAAGGATCTAGCACAAGGCTTGTGCCTGCTAAGTAAGTACTGGGCTGTATTTACACTCCTTATTACTCTTCTGAGATGCCAAGTCCTCATATATATCAGTATGCTTTTTTCCCAGTTTATCTGATCACTGGCTCTTGTGATTTGCACTCCCCTCCCAGAGCATCTGGACCTTCTTCACTGAGAACAACATTTCCATTAACACACTGGTGGCGTTGTTCTGTCACTTCGTCCAGGAAGCCCATAAAAAAAGTGCCAGTGCACAATATCGAGAGTATGGCCTTCATGCTGCTGGGCTCTATTTCTTGCTACTAGAAATACCAGGTATGTATATGTCTGGCCCTTTGTTGGTAGGTTCCTCATCTGTATGAACCAATTGAATAGAAAGAATACTTGAAAATATTACATTGTTGCTAATGTGTATGTTCTTAGGCCTGTGGCAGTTGGATGTATACTGAGCATGTATAGACTTTTCTCTCGGTTCCTAAGCCATACAGCACAGCAATTATTACATGGCATCTACATTGTACTGGATGTCTAGACAGGATTTGAAGTATACAAGAGGATATGTAGTTTGTGTGCAAGTAGCCATCTTCAAAGAGAAACGAAAGTTAGTAATTATTCAAAGTTTTCTATGAGGGACTTGACTGTTTAGTGTCCTTAGATTTGGGAGTCTGATTCCTTGTTAACTGTTTCAGATGTGGGTATTGGTATTTTACCCTCCCCCTTGGGTGTGTATCTCCCCTTCTCTTCTCTCATTAGAGCCCCCTCCTTCTTCCCATTTCCCCTATCAGATAACTTGTGTTCTGCAATTTCTCTATAGCTTCCCCCTCTCCCCCGCCCCATCCCCTGACTTTCTGGTTTCTGCAGTTACTCCAGGCTCTGTGCTCACATCTCTGAGAGAAACTGTAACATTTTGTTTTAGGGGGTTCAGGTAACCTCATTCAATATGATCCTCTCTAGTTTATCTGCAAATTTCCTGATTCCATTTTTCTTCACAGCTGAGTAGTCTTCCACAGTGTAGATGTACCTACCAAGTTTTCATTATCCATTGGTTGAAGGTAAACGAGGGTCTCCTTTTACCTACCTATCCCTGGCATTGTTTTGTTTCTTGTTTTTTTGTTTTGATTTTGTTTGTTTGTTTGTTTGAGATAGGTTTCTTTCTCTCTCTCTTTTTTTTTTGGGGGGGGGGGTTTGAGACAGGGTTTCTCTGTATAGCCCTGGCTGTCCTGGAACTCACTCTGTAGACCAGGCTGGCCTCGAACTCAGAAATCCGCCTGCCTCTGCNGTGCTGGGATTAAAGGCGTGCGCCACCACGCCCGGCTTGAGACAGGTTTCTATCTGTAGCTCCTGCACTACCACACCTAGCTTTGGTTTTGTTTTCTGTTGTTGGTTATCTTTCCCATTCTGACTTTGGTAAGATAAATTGGTTTTGTTGTATATGTCTCTAATTGCTAGGGACCATGAACATTTTTCTGAAATATTTCTTAGCTGGTTTTTCTTGGTGGGGAGGGGGGCTGGAGGGAGCTAAGAATTCTCTTTTTAGGTCCCTAGCCCATTTTTTGAATTGTTTGTTTGCTTTTGATTCTTGGTGCTTTGAAGTCTTTTATATATTCTAGGTATTCATCCTCTGCTACATACATAGCTGGCCGAGATCCTTCCCCTCACCAAGTTGATTGCTTCTTCAGCTGTGCAGACTTTTTTTTTTTTTTTTTTTTTTAAGTTTTTGAAGTCCCACTTGTCAGTTGTTGGCTTTATTTCTTAGACAAATGGAATCCTGTTCAGAAAGTCCCTAGCATGCAGGCACTGACTATGTTTTCTTCTAACAGTCCCTCCCTGTGTTTCAGGGTTAGGTCCTTGACCCATTTGGAGTTAGTTTTTATTAGTTTTTGTGTGAGGTTATAAGTTCATATCTAACTTCATCCATCTATATGTAGGCATACAATATCCCCAGCAGCCTTTGTTGAAAATGCTTTCTTTTTTCCAGCTTATGTTTTTGGCATCGTTGTCAAATATTAAGTGGCTGAAACTATGTGTACCCATGTTTGGGTCCTCAGTTCTGTTCTATTGATCTACATGCCTGCTTTTGTGCCAATACTATATTCTTTTTATTACTGCGACTCCTTATTGTTAGGGTTATATTTCCTCTGTACTCAATGCTTTGAATGTTTAAAAGGTCCCTGCTCTCTGTGCAGAGCTTGAATATGTCAGCCCGGTGTGGAGTCTGAAAATTGTTTCTCTTCTGGTGTTCTGGAGAGAGTTCTTGCACATGCACCGTGACAGAATTTTATCCCACATGTGCACAGTGGCAGCCACCCCACACACCATCCCAGCCATTTCTTCAGAAGTCTGCTGCACTTATCCCACTGGCCTGCCTTTCCGACTCTGATCCCTCTACTTTGCACAGCTATCATCTGCTTGCAGCTACCATTTCTCTGCTGTGATCCAGAAACTAGCTGCACGCACAACATTAGGGCAATTTTGAGTTTTATCTGTACCCTGGCCCCACCCCCTTTTTCTCTTAGTGGTTTATCTTGGTTGTATTAGACATCTTTGTCGGATTTTACAGTTGTGTTCAGTGGGAGACAAGTGTAGAATGAGTTTATCTGTCCGGACCAGGTCTCAGAATTGTGTAATTTACTCCTGCTCCATTGGAAATGTTGCTCTGTTCAAGGGCTGAAGTTGAAAATGGTGCTTCTTCACTGAAGGCTCACTGCTCCTTAGAGTCGAGTAGAGAGGCAATCTTTTTTACTTCTTAAACTTTCCATCTTCTTAGTGCCTACTTTTGGTATGTTTGGGACGAATGTGTGCACATGTGTCTAAAGCCTGAGGTTAACCTCAGATGACTTTGTGTTCACTCCCCACTCTTGAGACAGGATGTCTCTGACCCCAGAGCTCACAGTCCTTCATCAATTTTAGTCAGCTCACCTAGCAGCTTGTCCTAGAGATCCCATGTCTGCCTGAGTGGTGGAAATACAGGCAGGCTACTTTGCTTGCCTGACTTTTGTGTAGATTCTGGGGATCTGAACTCTGGTCCTCACACTTGCACAGTAAATATTTTATACATTAAGCCACCTCCCCAGACTAATATACATATTTAAGACAATTAAACCTAACTTGCTAAAGCTGATGGAGGTGCATGCCCATAATCCCAACACTCCAAAGGAAAAGAGAAGAAATTGATATGAGTTCAAGTTAGGAAGACCCTGTCTTAACAAAATAACAACAACAAACTAACCTTCATATTGTCTATTCCTTGTGACTAGGCAGCGTAGTCAATCAAGTATTCCACCCAGTGATGTTTGACAAGTGTATTCAGATTCTGAAGAAGAGCTGGCCACAAGAATCTAACTTGACTCAGAAAAGAAAAAAGGAGCACTCCAAGAGTTCTAAAGATAATCATAGGAGGGGCAGAAAACGAGGAAAACCACCTAGGAAAGAGGATTATCAGGTAAGAAGTGGGTAGGATAAGGAGACATTTCCAAGCTGGGCCTGGGGATGCGTGGCCTTAATCCTAGCACTGGGGAGTCAGAAGCAGGTAGGTGTCTGAATTTGAGGTCAACTTGGCTTTAAGACAGCCAGGGCTACAAACTGTCAAAAAAAAAAAAAAACCAAAAAGACACAAATACAGAAGTAAACAGGACTGTAGTAGTCAAGCAGACCAGACTACTCTGGCCTTTGAGACCTAGAACAACATAGGGACCTGGGCAGAGTTTGATCCTCTGGTAAGCAAAGCTGGACTGACATTTACTCCATGCGGGCAAATGGAAACCATGGGGCAACATGAGACGGCATCACAGTCACTGGCACATTTTCCATGGTTCAGGTGGATGAACTTTCAAGAGAGGAAGAGGAGGAGGAAGAGGAGATTTATTTTTCTGGCCGGGACCTTTCTCAAATACGAGATGCCATATTTAATCTTCTAAAGAATTTTTTAAGGCTTCTGCCCAAGTTTTCTCTTAAAGAAAAGCCACAGTCTATTCAAACTTGTATAGAGGTAAGTGAAAATTCCCAAGACTTGGGGTAACTACAGAGCATGAAGTTCTAGATCAGTAGTTCTCAAACTGTCGCTCAAGACCCCTTTTGTAAACCTTTTATCTCCAAAAATATTCTCATTATAATTCATAACAGTAGCAAACTTACAGTTATGAAGTAGTGATGAAGATAATTTTATGGTTGGGGTCACAACATAAAAAGCTGCATTAATGGGTCACAGCGTTAAGAAAGTAGAGAACCACTGTTATCTCTAGTATTTACTGAATGGAGAAAACACTCACAGCTTTCTTGGTATTTGTCTTCCAGGTATTTGTTGCATTAACTAGTTTTGAGCCAATTCCTCATAAATTTCTTATTTCACAAGCCAGGTGAGCCCTTCATCTTACAACATGACGATCTAATGTTTTTCAGAACTGAAATGCTATTTTCTTCTAATTAGTATGTAAGCAGAATTTATTCATTTAAGTTTGGCTTATAGAACATGCTGGTGGAACACCCATGTATTCTAGTAGTTTGAGGTCAGCACACAGGGATGCTGTATTCAAGGAAGGAAGGAAGAGGAGGGAGGGAGGGAGGGGAGAGGGAAGGAAGGAAGGAAGGAAGGAAGGAAGGAAGGAGAGAGAGAGAGAGAGAGAGAGAGAGAGAGAGAGAGAGAGAGAGAGAGCGCAGACTATGGAATATTCCTAGTAAAATCAAATCCATTAGCCAAGGTTTTTCCCTTTCTTTCCTTTAGGAACCTCAATGAAGTAAAACACATATCAGAGCTGGCCTACTATGGACTGTACTTGCTGTGCTCCCCAGTACACGGAGAGGGAAATAAGGTAGGGGAGACTTAGATTCTGATCCCCTAGTTGAATTGAAAGTGGCCAAACTAAATAATGCAAAGATGGTTAATAACCCATTGTCTTCAGTTAGCTGAAGTCATGTGTGGTAAGAGAAGCGAGCACCTTCAATACTTCACATTGACATATCTTTTATTGTACTATATTAGTATAATTGTTCTGTTTTCTAATTCTTGTTCATCTCATTCTTGTGAATCTCTATTGTGGTTAGTTGAGCTAGTAGCTTGTCCTTTAGGATTACAGGCAGACTGCATACCTGCCCAGCTTTTTTGTAGGTTTACAAATTAAGTTGTAGTGATGTCTGATTAGGAAAACTGATACAGGATTGTACTGGCCACATCTTTAGACGTCCACTGGAGAGGTATCTTGGCACATGCGCTCTGTGGCTCAGGGGCAGCTGGCTGTGATAGCAGTTGGATTTACTATGTCATTTCAGAACTTGGGTATTCTTTCTATAATAAAATACCACTGTTTTTGCTTGCTATCTAGTCTTCATTACTCAGCAGCCCTAACAAATTATTTCTAAGTTTCTTAGAGGAAACAAAGCTTGGTATTACTTAACTGGGAGAAACAGACTAAACACTTTTATGTAGAAACTGACCAAATTGTCCTAAAGAAAGCAGTCAGGGCTGGTGTGGTAGTAAATGCCTTTAGTCCCAGCACTCATTAAACAAAGGCCAGGTTTGAGGCCAGCCTAGCATGGTCTACATGGCAAATTCCAAGCCAGCAGGAACTTTACAGTGGGATCCTGTCTCAGAGTAAAACAAATGAGTTTTTAAGTTTCTTTGGTGATTCCTATGTGCTTGAGAACATGTTAGTATCTGTACTATTCCTGTTGATAGTCTAGAATTCTTAGGGTACCATTTGTGTTTACTATTGATAGCCTGCATCTTGCTTGCCCTCTGAGTTACTATATGTTATTTTCTCAGTAAACATTGTAGTTGTAGTAAGGGAACCTCACTAAACTTTGCTATCATAATAAAAGCAGGATATTCTGGGGAAAGCATGATCAAGTTCCTGTGGCTTTGGATGAGTGTAGTATAGTTAGTATGCTGCAGCACTATGTAGTTAAAAGCATGTTGGGGCTCTACACATCTGCGTTCATATTCCCATTCCACTTCCTATAAGCAGGGTGTCCTGTTGTAAGTTATTTGATCTTGGGAAAACTTCCCATCTGAACAAGAAGAACAGAAACTTTTGTCCTAAAATTGCCACCAAATTAAACCAAATGCTGAATACAGAATGTGATTCCTCTTGCTTCAAAAACAAGTTAAAAAACAAGTAAATAGGATCTCGCTATGTCATCCTGGCTGGCCTGGGATTCTCTGTATAGACCAGGCTGGCCATGAATTCACAGAGGTCCATCTACCTCTGCTTCCCAAGTGCTGGGATTCAAAGCATGCACCACCATGCCCAGCAATGTGCAATAGTTTATAATTGATTCCATCTTCATTTCTACGTGTTTAAACTATGAATATGATGGAATTCACAGGTGTGTTTCCATGTTCTTTAAAAGATACAGTCAGTGGGAAAGGTCACCCTTGTAGGTATACTGTGTCTCTAGGGATTTTTAATTGTGAGGATATCTTGCTTCGTGTTAGACAGTCTTGGATTTAGGAAAACGTTAATTATGCGATTTTGAACAATTTTATCTTTGAGATTTATTTTATTACCCGCACAATGGAGAATCTGTTTCTCTTCTTGCTCGCCTCACAGAATTGATCAGGTGCTTCAGATTCTCCAGTCTAGTTACACACATGGAAGTGTCTAATGCCTACCACCGTTCTCAGTACCTACTGGAACTTTTATTTGTCAGATCAGTACATTGTATGGGATAATATATTAGACGTTTCATAAAATACAAGTGTGTTTCCTCTTAAAATATGATAATATTAGTATTTACTATTAATGAAGTATAGTTTGCCACATATCGTATATTCTGTGTCATGATATGAAGACATTAGGGAAACAAGATGGTATTCTTGAAGTTACTTGTTGTAATTTATTAATGTAAATAACTTAACGCATAAGGTATAGCATGTTCTTACCCAGTCGTTGCCCAGAAACACATCCCTAGTGGTTAGCAGCAAAATCTTTGAGATCACTAGATTCTCTGTCATAGTTTAAATCAAATTTCCTTTTCTCTCCTAGGTTATTGGTTCTATTTTCCATCAAATGCTAAATGTGATATTAATGTTAGAAGTGGGGGAAGGGTCCCGCTGTGCCCCCCTAGCCATAACCTCACAAGTCATCAATTGTAGAAACCAGGCAGTCCAGTTTGTCAGGTAAAGTACATCTTGTAGATCACGCTCCCTTGAAAGTCTGGGCCTTGCATTAACCAAAGCCTGACTTTTGTGGCTTAGGTTTCGTGAGGCAAACTTAAGAACTCTGTCACTTATCTGTTTCCTCTGCCTGAGTCACATTTGACAGCTTCTATGTTGGGGCATTTTTAAAGACATGGTGAATCTGTAGTTCTTGAGCCAGAGTCAGACTCTAGTCAGCTGAGAGGACAGCTGCCCACTCCTGACATTGTCCACTCAGGCATCCCTTCTCCAGAACAGGAGCCTATCGCCTCCTCCATTTTTTTACTCTACTTACGTTTCTGTTCATTGCACTTTTTTTTGTTGTTGTTCTCACTTTTCTCTTCCATCTCCTACATTAAGAAGGACTTGCTGAAGGGTGAAAGTGAGGAAGTTGCTTTAATATCTTATATTGACTGATGCTTAGCTCTACCTAAAAATTCGCTCTTAGCTTTACTGGGAAAGGTACGTTTGCTGTTTGCTGTGTCTTCTGTTGTCATTGTTCTTCCGCCTCTGATTACTTGGCATTCAGTGTAAGGCGAATGTGTGTGTGTTAGTGTGTGCATGCCTGCAGGCTTCTGCCCTGGGGTGTGATGGAGATGCTGGCACTGACTGGTACTCTCTTTTCAAGAGCAAGTGTCTCTCGATAGGATTGGTTTGGTTTAAGACAGTCTCACTGTTACCAAAGTTGAACTAGAACTCACTATGTAGACCAGCCTGGCCTAGACCACCACCACCACCTCCTCCTCCTCCTTGTCCTCCTTGGTTTTTGGTCCTTCTCCTCCTCTTCCTCCTCCTCTTCCTTCTCCCTCCTCTTTCCTCTTCCTCTTTCTTCCTCCTCCTCCTTCTCCTCTCCTTCCTCCTACTCTTCCTCTTCATTTTTTTTTTTATGTGTGTATTCTTAGCAAGCATAAAGAGGTCAAAGTATAGCTTGGGAGATTTGATTGTCCCCTTACCCAGTGGGGGTCCTAGTGACTGAATTTATTTAGGTCACCAAGCTTAATTGGCAGGTGCCTTTACCCACTGAGTCATCCCACTGACCAGTTTCATGGATAAGAATTTTTAAAACATTATATATCTAGGAATATAGATATTTAGTGTTAAGTAGAAATTTTTTTTCCCCATATGACTTCATGGCACATGCCTTTAATCTCAGTACTAGGAAGGCAGAGGCAGGCTGATCTTTGTGAGTTCAAGGCCAGCCTGGTCTACACTGCTAGTTCCAGGACAGCTTGGGCTACATAGACAGCTCTTGTTTCAGATAAAACAAAAACAAATAAGAGTTTGTCATATTGCCAGATGAATGTTTATATAATGGTACAAATCAAATAGTAAATTCTTGTAAAAGGAGAATCCATTAAACTAGTAGCACCTCATTGAACTGACACAAGCTGGCACTATGTCCTACTGATATATTTATCCTAAAGTGATGCATTTTACATCTTACTATCAAATTTATTATAGATTTGAATTTCTGTCCTTCCCTAATGACTGGATTCCTCCGTGATGCTCTGGAGCTGCACAGGAAGCATGCTTTTCTAACCTGTTACAATGTATCTTTAATTCTTTATTTTACTGAAACAACTCAAAGAGGTAGTTTGTTTTTACAATTTTTAGTTATTATTATTGCATTGTTCCTGTGTGTATGTGTGTGTGTATGTGCGCTGTGTGTGCTGGCATATGCTCACTCCTGGACCACAAGCACAGACGGAGGTTAGAAAACAACTTCCTGGAGTCAGTTCTGTCTTAAAAACTTCTAAGTGTTTAAATGGGTTCTGGGAATCCAACTGGTTGCCAGACTTGTGAGCCAAATGCCTTTACTTGCTGAGCCAATAAACCTGGTTGACACCATTGAGTAGGTTGTTTTTAATGTTTGAGATTTCTTTTTTTTTTTTTTTTTTTTTTTCGAGACAGGGTTTCTCTGTATAGCTCTGGCTGTCCTGGAACTCACTCTGTAGACCAGGCTGGCCTCAGTAATCCGTCTGCCTCTGCCTCCCAAGTGCTGGGTAAAGGCGTGGGCCACGCCCAGCTTGAGATTTCTAAAATGCACTAGTATTGGTTTTTGAGCACAGACTTAAGAAGTTCCGCCTGTGTTGTCATCACAGATACAATGTAACTGGATTTGTGGTTTTCTTTAAACAGCTCACTTGTGGATGAACTACAAGCAAGTGTATTCCCAATCCTTGGTACTTTGCTGCAACATATCTGTGCCAAGGTATTTGTTTAATGTGTTTGTTCTTAAGAACCAGTCATGAAAGGATGCTTTCTTAAACCAGGCAGAGTTTTGGTTGGTTAGTTGGTTGGTTGGTTTTCATGGGTGTTTTTCAGGCAGGATCTTGCTGTATAGCTAGCTAAAGGTAGGCTTGGGTCGTGATCTGCTTGCTCTTGGCCTTCTGAGTGCAGAGATGAAAGGCACACACCACCATACCCAGCTAATAACAAAGTGTTCTTTCAAAATATAAGCTATTGATTTTGAGAAGAGGTAGACATGCACAGAAGCTTGGAGGAGCGTGTGGTGAGTGAACCAGCACCTTCCCATCATTCATCACTTTTGTTTGCTTTCTGGAGCCTGAATGCACATGCACACTGGCTTTTTTTTCTTCGGAAGCAAATTCCATTGTATTCTTTCATTCCTAATATTTCACTATGCTTCTGGATAAAGGATAAGAACATTTAAAAGAACATACAATATTTACCACCTAAAAGACAAAGTACTATCAGTTATCTAATTATGTTCAGTTCATAAAGGTTCTTTTTTTTTTAAATCCCTTAAATATTTTTATTTTTAGAAAATTTTGTTGTAATACAGAAAAAATATAGAAAGATATGTGTTGTATTTAAAGTGGGGGGAATGGTATTAGAACTGAGAGTGTACATACACATACATAATTTTGTTTAACTTGATTAATCTTAAAATTTAAGTTTTCATATGGGAGGTGCAAAGTATAAATTATCCCTTATTTTTATATAATAAGAATATTATATGCTATGTGTAGTTAATGCATAGTATTATTGTCATTCCAAAGAATAAAGCAACTTGCATTTGGTAATTAAGCTTATGTAGATCCTTGCCTTTTGGTAGCAAAACTAAAGCCACGTACCACCCAGTCAGTGTTCCTTCCCCTATCTGGTTTTTGTTGTGGTTGTTGTTGTTGTTGTTGTTTTGGGGTTTTTTTTGTTTTTTTATGGAATGACTATCAAATCCATTTATTTATTTATTTTATTAGATATTTTCTTTATTTACATTTCAAATGCTATCCCGAAAGTTCCCTATACCCTCCCCATAAAGGTTCTTTTATGTGTGTGAATTTTGCTTACATGTATATATGTGCATGTGTGTGCCTGGTGCCCATGGAGACCCGAAGAGGCTACTGGTTCCCCTGGAACTGGGCTTAGAGACAGTTATGAGTCACAGTGTGGGTGCTGAGATCCTCTGCAAGATCAGTAAGCACTCTTAAATGCTGAGCCATCTCTGTAGCTTCCATTATCAAGTTTTTGCTGATAGTTTTATCAGTTTTTGGAGCTGTTTAAGCAAATGCCTTTTCCTTTGAACCCTATCTCCTGTAGAGGTGTGTAGTCTGAAGTGTTAGGTTTTTCTGCAGAGAGGCTTATAGTTTAGGCCTCAGTGAGATAAGAAGCATGAAGTTGGTCATTTATCTAGTGTTTAAAGGTCACTGAGCGAATCACCTGCTTCAGTCATTTTGCAAGTGGATGGCCAGCCAGCTTTCTTTTATTTGTTCCAGGTGGTAGACAAAGCAGAGTATCGGACCTACGCAGCACAGTCCCTGGTCCAGCTTCTTAGTAAGCTTCCCTCTGAGGAGTATGCCACATTCATTGCCTGGTTTTACAAATATTCACGAAGTTCCAAGGTAGGAGATGTGTCCGAGTAGAAGCTCGGGTCCTGGCTTTGAGTGTCTGATGACAGCCAGGTCTGAGTGCAGAAGAAACTTTTGCTTTGATCCTTACTCCTGGTGACGGGTTCCTCTGATTCTGCCTTACCAGATTCCACACCGGGTCTTCACTCTTGATGTTGCTTTAGCTCTCTTAGAGCTGCCTGAAAGAGAAGTGGATGACACTGTATTATTGGAGCATCAGAAGTTTCTAAAGCATAAATTCTTTGTGCAAGAAATTATATTTGATCGTTGCTTAGACAAGGCACCTACTGTCCGCAGCAAGGCACTGTCCAGCTTTGCGCATTGTCTGGAGCTGTCTTCTAGCAACATATCTGAGAGTATATTGGAAGTCTTCATTAACAGTGAGTGGGAGAGGCTAAAGGCATAACTCGGGTTTGCTTGCCTAGTATATATGAGGCCGTGGCTCAGTACCCACTGTGAGTGGCCAGAAAAGAAGAAAAAAAAAAATCAAAAACTGCAAAAGGATCATTTTTTATGTTAAGGCTATGTGTGGGTGTGGGTGTGCACGCGCGTGTGTAGTATGTGTGTACAGTGTGTACACACTAGTTAATTTTAACCCTCACAAATCACTTTATCATTTGTTGTTGTACTGTGTGTGTAGGATTCATCCCAGGACCTCACACAGCTGTGAATGTATTCCACAACTTGAACATGTCTCCACTTCAAATCCCTTTCTAAAGCAGGGACTCCTAATCCATTGGAAACTCCCTTTCTGAAAGAAAAGAACGTTGTCAGCAGTTTTGAACGTGTCTGCTTTGACTGTGGCTCCTGTGTATGTTTCCATACCATACAATTTATGGTACTTCTCTCTCTCTCTCTTATGTGTCTGCTTACTTTCAGGTAACTTAGTTACAGGAATACAGAGTCACCCTCACACCTTACTGAAACGCTCAACAGGTAATCATCAGTATTTTTCAAACACTGAATTGACTCTAAAAAATATGCTGCCATTAGAGAAGCTGGGATTTGTTTTGGCTGCTTAATCATTTGAGTAACATGCAGTGCTCATGCCATTGAATATATAATGAACTTTGACCTTCATCTTTCTCTTTAATAGTGTTAACCAGTAAAACTTGCCACTCAGCGCAAAGCAGTATCCATGACAATGGTGAACAGACTCAGCCTGGAGGTACCACACTTGTCTTTCCCTCTCCCTCTTGCTGCCTCTTCCCAAATATGGCCTGTTCTACTTTCATAGCATAGATATTGTATATGTATGTAAATTTCTTATAGTTTTGATTTCCCATGTAAGGGGATATGTGTGATAGTGTATTCCCAGGCCTGACAGGTTGTGCTTGACATGATCTCTGGCTCAGCGCATCTCTCAGCAGGCGGCATCATTTTGTCCTTCTGTGTGATTGACTAGGACTCCACCTGTGTGTGGACCACAGTTGCTCTATCCATTGTAGACACTGAGGTGACTCGGGTGTTGTGAATGATGCCACAACGGGCATGCAGAAGTAGGTGTATCTGTCATGTACTAGGCTAGATTTCTTTCAGTTAAAAACTAACATTCATGTGATATAGCTGAGTCATAGGACAATTCTGTTTTTATTTTATTAAGAACTATTTGTTACTATGTGTATATTTAAGACAGGGTCTTACTATGTATTCCTGACTGGTCTCAGACTAGGAGATTCGCCTATGTTTATCTCTTGATGCTGGGTTTAAAGGCACTACTGTGCCCAGCCAAGAAAGTCAGTTCTGTTGACAGTGTGCCAGGATTGTGTTTCCTCCTGTGTCCTTGCAAGCATTGGTAGTTTTGTTTATATTTTTGAGACAGAATGTCTTGTGGCCAAAGATGGCATTGTGCTCCCCAAATAAAGTAGAAACCAAGTACCACCTTCCATACCTATAATACTAACTACAGACATGGTAGAATAAGAGTATTCTGGAACAGAAAGGGGTTTATTTTGTTTTGTTTGTTTGTTTGTTTATTGGTTTTTTTTCAAGACAGGGTTTCTCTGTGTAGCCCTGGCTTTCCTAGAACTCACTCTGTAAACCAGGCTGGCGTTGAACTCAGAAATCCACCTGCCTCTGCCTCCCAAGTGCTGGGATTAAAGAAATGCACGACCACTGCCCGGCTTGTTTTTATTTTTTATTGGTTTCGTGTGTCTGTCCGTTTGTCTGTATGTCTGTCGGCAGTCGTGCATGCTATGGGTGCATAATGAAGGTAAAAGGACAACTTGAAGGACTCATTTCTCTCTTTCCAAGCGTTGAACTTAGGTTGTCAAGCTTAGCAAGTATCTGCCTGCTAAGCTATCTCACCGTCTCCCTAAACAGGAAAGTTTCATTTTTAAAATTCTTCATTATTGTATCATCTTGTGTGTATGGATGTTTTGCCTTCATGTGTGCATATGCAACACATGTGCACAGTGTCTTTAGAGGCCAGGAGAGGGCATCAGATCTCCAGGGACTGCAGTTAGTGACAATTTGAGCAGCCCCTGCTCGTAACCACTGAGCCATCTCTCTTCGGCCCCAAACTGGAAAGTTTCAAAAGACTAATCAAAAGGAAAGGGAGAAGTAAGGGAGAAGAAAATGGGAATTGAAAAGCAAAAGAAAAATCTAGAATAATCAAAATGAGGAAAGGTGGTAGGGGAAAAGTAGAAGGTAGAAAGTGAAGTTCATAAGTACATTTTAAAAGAAAAGAAAGAAGATGCAGAGTGAATAAAATAATAGGACTATTATAAGGATCAATGACAGGGTCTCCAAACAAAATCTCAGTCCATTAGGCATCTACACTTTACCTCCTACCCTTGGAAGCCTAAGTTGCATGCCATGTTGCCATTTTTCAACCAACTTACAGTTTTCTCTTGAAGACACCGTCTTAAGTCGCCTTTCTTGTACTGAGATTTCTCTCCCATGGTCTGCACCACACAGGCTAGTAAACCTTATCAAGCTGTTGCTTGTTTGTAAGAGTTGGGGCCAATTAACAACTCAGGAAGGTTGAGGGGGGAAAAGGATGACTCTCTGACCTTTCAGCAGCCAGGCATCAGCATACCGAAAGGTGCCGCAGAGCTTCCTACTGTTGTCTTTTAGAAAGCATAGCTATTTTTTAAAGGTTTGTTTATTTTATGTGTGTGAGTACACTGTAACAGTACAGATGGCTGTGAGCCTTCATGTGGTTGTTGGGAATTGAATTTTTTAGGACCTCTGCTCTCTCCGGTCCATTCCGCTCGCTCAGACCCTGCTTGCTCTGACCCAAAGATTTATTTATTATTATACATAAGTACACTGTAGCTGACTTTAGACATACCAGAAGAGGGCATCAGATCTCATTACGAGTGGTTGTAAGGCACCAAGTGGTTGCTAGGATTTGAACTCAGGACCTTCAGAAGAGCAGTCAGTGCTCTTACCCACTGAGCCATCTCACCAGCCCATAGCTGTTTTTAAGAACGTGTTATTTATAGTGTATTTTTCTTTTTATTTAATTGATTTTTAAAATGTTGTTGGTGGTGTGTGTCTGTGTAATGGAGTAAATGAGCCATGCCACAGTGCACATATGGAAGTCAGAAGACAACTTTTTCCCTTCTTTATATGGATTTTAGGGACTTCAGGCAAGACTTGCAGGCTTGCATGACAAGCCTCTGTACCCATAGAGCGATCTTCTCACCTCCTCTTATTTAATGAATTACTAAATGTTCTTATAATTCTCAGTTTAAGTTCCATTTATATTGACATAATCTATAGAGAACAACTCTTTTAGGTGCTTAGTAATCCCAGAGCCTTTTTAAGGAGAAAACTGAAAGGAGTCAGATATTACCTCATCAGATCTTTAAAAGGCTTCTAGGTCATGATAAGTCTTACCTGTTTCCAAGACTTTTCCATCCTCTCCTTTCTTAGGACTTAGAGTAATTAGTGAGTCTCTTAGCCAGTCCTGTCTTCTCAGTGTTGTGACATGTTAGGTTGTGCCTGGTCTTTCTCAAGATGATGACTCTTTGGTGTTGGTCCACAGAAAGATGCTTCATGACAATGCTGAGAAAAAGAACCAAGGATGAGAAGATCAATGTCAGGAAGTCTGCACTCCAGGTAGGACCATGAAAACTCAGGAATGCCACACTCATTATTTTTTTTTTTTTTAAAGATTTATTTATTTATTATATGTAAGTACACTGTAGCTATCTTCAGACACTCCAGAAGAGGGAGTTAGATCTCGTTACGGATGGTTATGAGCCACCATGTGGTTGCTGGGATTTGAACTCTGGACCTTCGGAAGAGCAGTCGGGTGCTCTTACCCGCTGAGCTATCTCACCAGCCTGCCACACTCATTATTAACCTGCTTTTCATACTTGACCTTGGCACTGCCGTTTATAAGCTGTAGAACTAGAAGAGCTTGCTGATTTTTAAGCTTTCAAATTTACCTGGTGGCTTTTTAAGACATACAGCTTTGGTGGGGTGTAGTGGTACATGCCCATAGTCCTAGCCCTCTGGAGGCAGAAGTAAGCATCCAGATTGAAGCAAGTTTGAGTTTGAGGCCAGCCTCATCCACATAGTGAGTTCTAACTCACCCAGGGCAATCGTATAAAAAACAAACCACCTTTCATTTCAGTAGGTGCGTGAAGTTAGTTGTAATGTTCAGTCTTCCCTACAGCTTCTATTCAAAAGATGAATACTGTAGGGAAGTAGGGGTGATCCCTAACCCCAAAACGTAGGCAACACGAACTGAAGTTTCTTTGTCTATGTTTACTCTTTCTGTCCTTGTGCCCTGTACACACTACTCCATTTTGTACTTTTCAGGTGCTAATGAGCGTTTTGAAACACTGTGACATCTTGAGCATGGAGCAGGACCTGTTGATCCTGCAGGACCATTGTCGAGACCCTGCCATATCTGTGCGGAAGCAAGCTCTACAGTCTCTTACAGAACTTGTTATGGTGAGGCACATCACACTGTGTACAGAATGCTCAGTGCTTTGCGTCAGAAGCAGTTCTGAGTTGGCTTTGACGGGTCACACTTATAATTAAAACATTCATAAGTATGTATGCCCCATCTCAAAAAAATAAAAAATAAAAGAATTTCTGTACTTGTAGGCTTCAGGCTAGAGCATATACTTTGCATGCCCAAAGTGCTTGAGTTTAGTCCTCAATACCAAAATGAGGCAGGACTGATGGTACACAAGAATTCCCTGTTGCTAAACGTTAAGTAAACCATTTAGAAAGTCCCCTGAGTCCACTATAGGACTAAACCCCATCAACAGGGGAATAAAAAGAAATGGCAGATAACTGCCTTTTTAAATTCAACTAGGAACTGTAGGTAAACAATGTTCTGCTACTTCTTGATTTTTATCTTAAGTCCCAGCTAGAAGAAGAAACTAAAAAATTTTGAATTGATTTTAATTTGTATTTATGTGTTTGTGTGTATGTCTGTGTCTGTGACTATGTGAATACATGTGCGGGTGTCCACATGGGTCAGAGCTGTCATATCCCGCAGTTGATCATGGGCCAGCTGATGCAGGTACTGGGAACTGACCACTCTAGAAGAGCAGCAAATGTTCTAACCACTGAGATGTCTCTGTTAATTACTTTTTGCTGCTGTGACAAAACACCAAAACCAACAGCAACTTAAAGAAGAGAGTGTTTATTTTTTTCTCATGGTCTCAGAGGGTCCACTGAGAGTCCACTGTGCCAGGGAGGCATGGCAGCAGTCAGCATGTGTTATGATGATCTGGAAGCCAAGAGCTCACATCTTACCACAGCAGAGTACAGACTGGAATGGGACAAGGCTTCAGCAAGGCTGTATCCTTCACGCTGTAACCTTTCCAAACACTGCCAGCAACTGGGAACTGAGTATTCAAATGCCTGAACCTAAAGGACAGTGCTCATCTTAACTATCGCACCATCTCTTGTCACTTAAGATTATAAATATCACCAGAAGAGTTTGTTCATTTCTATGATATGTAATTTATTTCTCCTAATTAATTGGCTGTTGAAATTTTTTTAAAAGATGACTGTTTTTATCAGAGAAGGCATTAAAGAATGCATAATTTTTAAGATTTATTTTTATTTGAGAGAGAGAGAGAGAGAGAGTGTGTGTGTGTGTGTGTGTGTGTGTGTGTGTGTGGTGCGTGCGTGCGTGTGAGCATGTTCATGCTCATGCAGTGCCCATGGAGGCCAGAGACATGAGAGCCTCTGCATCTGGAGGTAACTGCGTTGTGAGCTTCCTGACATGGATTCTGGGAATTCAAGTTAGCATCTAGAAGACCACCAAGTGCAGTTAACTGCTGAGTCATCTCTCCAGCCCTAGCAATGCATATTTTGGCTTTTGGAAGTAAATTTCATTTGTTATTGGATTTGAATAACCAAAGTAATATTGATCACTAATAATAAAATAATGGGTTTAATTTATAAGTTTAATATACATTGATTCATCATAAGCTGGAGGTTGCAGTTTTTCGATATCTTTGAATGTTGTTTTGGTTTTCCTTTTGTTTTTGTTTTATTTGCAGCTAACTGAATTATTTTATTTGCTTATGCACAGTGCCAAATATTATGCCAAGGACTTCTTACCCCTTTTAGGTGTGATTATATTTAGCATTTCTTTTGAAATGCCAACTGAAACTTGCTTGTACCTAGACTTGTATTAATGTCAAATCTTCTGCTATAATGTTTTCAACCTTAGGCCCAACCTACATGTGTCCCAGTCCAGAAAGCGTGGTTGATGGGTGTCATCCCAGTGGTGATGGACTGTGAGAGCACGGTGCAAGAGAAGGCCTTGGAATGCCTGGACCAGCTCCTCTTGCAGAACATTAAGCATCACAGGAAATTTCACAGCGCAGACAGAAGCCAGGTGCTTGCCTGGGCCCTCCTTGCTCTCCTCACCGTAGAAAGCCAGGATCTGAGGTATATTGACTGTGTCCTTCAAATTTCTTATAGAAGACCATGTGCTGTTTCGTTATGTTTTAAAGAGTTGTTTTTTTATTTTATGTCTATGAATATTTTGCCTGTGTGTTAGTGTGTGTGTGTGTGTGTGTGTGTGTGTGTGTGTGTGTGTGTGTAGCTAATGGGTTACTTGATCTTTTCAGCCCTTTGATATTAACACTTTCCCACTAACAATGTGTTGATCCAGTCAGTGTTTTCTCAATACCACCGACGCTTGTGCTGATGTTCCTTTAAGGGAGGGGTGTATTCCACAGCAGAGTCTACTGTCTCACTCTGGTTATTATCTTAGTTTCTTCCTCTGTTGCTATAATAAAATTCCCTGACAGGAGTCTTAAGGGGAAGCGGTTTATCTTGGCTTACTGTAGCATATTCTGTGAGGGAGCCACAGTAAAAAGCACAGAGCAACAGATGCTAGTGCAGCTCTGTCTCCATTGAATACAGCTCAGGATCCCGCCCACGAAATGTTCTTGTCTTCCCATATCATTGAATGCAGTCTGGACGATCTCTCACATACATTCTCAGATGCTGACCGTGAGCGAATCCCTCATAGAGAAAGAAGCGCCTACAGTCTTGCTCTGTAGGTGATGCTAGACTGTCAAGTTAATGTATAATTTTCACCTACCTAGTCTTAAGTTCCAAGAGTACCCAGTTTTAAACAATCGGCTCCCTCTCAAAAGGCTTTTCCTTTCTTACGTTGAGTTATTTTTTTAACTTCCTAAACACTGGGCTCATTGGTATTCCATGTTTTCCTACCATAATGTATTTCTACAGGATCCATTACCTTCTAAGTATCCTATGATGTGCATTCTCTAATGCTTGATAGGACATGAGGACCCTTTAAATGCCTACTCTTCATGTACAAATGCTTGTGTTTACAGACTATTTATAGCTTCATTTCAGTTCCTTTTCGTAACGTTTTCAAACACAGAGCTATCTGATTTCAAAATGAATAAAAATAACCTCTAAAAAGGAGGCTGCTGTTGCTCTGACACAGCCTTCAGCCTACCCAACCAGCCACCCAGCTTAGACACACTGAGTAGCTGTCACAGCCTTCTCTCAAAGTGTGTGTTGCCAGAGGGAGAGAATACAACTCTATATGGTCAACTTGGCACCAGCTAGATACAGCCAAACAGAGGGAGCCTCAGTTGAGAGAATGCCTCCATAAGTTCCAGCTGTAGGGCGTTTTCTTAATTAGTGATGGGGGAGGGCCCAGCCCATTGTGGGTGGTGCCATGACTGGGCTGGTGGTCCTGGGTTCTATAAGAAAACTTGTTCCATGAGGAGCAAGCCAGTAAGCAGCACCCCTCCGTGGCTTCTGCAATGGCTCCTGCCCTAATTGAGTTTCTGTCCTGGCCTCCTGCAGTGATGGACTGCAGTGTGGAAGTGTAAGTCAAATAAACCCTTTCCTCCCCAACTCACTTCAGTCATGGTGTTTCACTGGCAATAGACACAGTAAGTAAGACAACTAACTGCTCTTATAAAAAGGCACACTCCTCTAGAATTGTTTTTTCAGAAATGTTAAGTGTGAAACTGTAATGAGTATAGCCCCTCATACTTGTTTGGTTTAGCATGACAACATATCACAGGGTACATGTCCTCCAAAGCAGAACTTTATTTCTCATGGTTCTGGAGGCTAGCCATCCCAGGTTAAGGTTCTATGCTTTCTCTTGGGGCTCTTCTTGGCCTGCAGACAGCCTTATCTTACTGTGCCTGCAGAGTCTTTTCTCTGTACCTGTATGTTCCTGGAAGCTGTAGGAGTGCAGTCCCCACTTGGAAGGACACCCGCCACATTTTTTTAAGCTGCTCCCTAGTGGCCTCCTTTTGACTCTGTTGGTTCTTTTATAGGCACTGTCTCCAAATTCAGTCACATTCTGAGATTACAAGTGTTGAGTCTTTTTTTTTTTTTAATTATGTGTAAGTACACTGTCACTGTCTTCAGACACACCGGAAGAGGGCATCAGATTCCATTACAGATGGTTATAAGCCACCATGTCATTGCTGAGATTTGAACTCAGGACCTCTGGAAGAGCAGTCAGTGCTCCTAACCACTGAGCCATCTCTCCAGCCCAAGTGTTGTGTCTTTTAACATAAAGATTTTAGGGGGGCGAGGGTCAGCCCATCACACACTTCTAAAGGGAAAATCTTCTTTTCCACACTGAACCTTAGCAGTTGCATCACAGTGGCATGGTGACTATGTGCCTGAATGATCCGCAGCTGCTGCTATGGCTGCACATTTCCCTTATAAAGCCCTTTTGTATAAAGTGGCAAATACAAGAATAGCATGAGGCTATATTCTCCTGAGTTATTTAGTGTGGGGGGGGGGGGAGAGCTTCCAGGAGCCGGCTATTTTGTGCCATTTTTGAGTTTGGGCCATTAGCTCCCCTGCTTGTTTCCTCCAGAGGATGCAGCATGTGAAGTACTGCCTTGGAGCAGAGAGTGGCCTCAGCAGACACTAAGCCTGGACCTTAACCTTAGTTTTCCCGGCTTTTAGGGTTGTGAATAGTAGATTCTGTTCTTTATCAACTACACATACCCAGATGTATAAGAGCAACTCAGAAGCCAGACGAAGATGACACCATAACCACAGGAAGAACAGGCTGGAGAACTGTAGCCCACAAAGGATGATCACCTGCCTTCTTCTCTAATGCTTCTCACTCTACAGAGCACTCATAGACAGCAGGGGACTGGAGGAGCAGGTCACAAGTCAAAGTGGAGATGAGCAATAAACATAACTAATCTGATATTAAACTTCTCTAACAGTCAAAGGAGTTAGAAATAAAACAAGTTTCAGTTCAGTTTGCTAGAATGTGAGACTAGAGTCTGTACCCCCATGACCTGCATACCCACACTGACACATGCGTCCATACATATGTGCATACATACATTACCCCACCCCAGAGCACAATTAAAAACAGTAGGGTTCATGGAATAAAGAACCCTATAAACAGTGAGACACATGATTTATGTTAAGATTATTTATCCACAGAGAGCAAGTGTGTTAAAATGACTTTGTATATAAGATTTTTTTTTTTTAATTGTATATGTACCTGCATATCTTCTGAGGGAACATGCACTTAAGTGAAGGTGCCTATCAACGCCAGAAAACCTCAGATCTCCTCTAGCTGAAGAAGCAGTTAACTGTGAACCAGTCAGCCGGGGTGCCAGGATCCAAACTCTGATCCTCTGCAAAAGCCAAGCCTGAGGGCAGGGTTAGTTTTTCCCAATCTGCTTTTTATACCATTTTAATTACATGCAAGTATTAAGGACAAGTAGTACAATGAGGAATCAAGCAAGGCAATAAACACAAAGTCCCATGATCACTCCAGTGATCTGATTACTGTTTCTAAGAATGATCAAGATATCTGAACCTACTTCTTTGTTGTACCCTAAAATCAGATTCTTACTTCCTTGTCCTTGGCCAATGTCAGGTCCCCTGCCTGAACTTACTTCTTTGTCATGCCCTAATGTCAGACTCCTGCCTGGACTTCTTTGTCCTGGCCTATTGTCAGTGGCACTCCAAAAGGCTCTCCACATTGGGCCATGTCTGCAGCTCCCCGAACTGACTCTTGAAAGCAATAAGGAGCAAAAGGACAACGCTGGGTGTGTAAGACTGTGTGCACTGCACTAGCACCTCAGCATGCTGATGGCTGGTGGAGTGAAGGGAACCTGGGAGCAGATAAACTGCAGCATTACAGACTGTGTGCACTGCACTAGCACCTCGGCGTGCTGATGGCTGGTTGGAGTGTAGGGAACCTGGGACCAGATAAACTGCAGCATTGCAGTACTGCTTGCAAGGAGGCTTCTGTTAAAGACTGCGTAGCCAGGAGGAAGTGCCTAAGGAACTTAGGGAGAGGAGAGTGGGGTTTACATTTTAGGAAATAGAGAAAATGGATTTGTGCTTGGAGACCAAGAACCTCAAACTGGAGGTTGAGAAGACAGGCCTGTGTGAAGTGATTTAAGTCACAGGTAATGGGGGCAGAATAAGATGGGGCAGTGGAACAAGAGGAAGGAGGCCTCCGAGCTGCTTAACAAGTGTGGGGCAGGGAGGAGAAGAGGGGGTCAATTAGTGTTTTAAATGCTCTAAGGGCAGGAAAGCTGTCAGACTTGACACTTGATTTAGGTTGCTCTTAGTCTAGGGGAAATTTCATAAAACAAAGTCAGTTTTGGTAGGAAGCCCTTTACAAGATCACAAAAGGAGGATATAATCGCGTTTTGTTATTATTTCTTCTCTTCTGCCTTCTCTCCCTCCATCCTTTCCTTTCATCCTGCTTTTTCACCGGAGACTGAGCCCTGGGTCTTTCACATGCCAGCTCTCTCTAGCCCCAAGAGCTGTGCTGATATATATTCTTTCAAGCATATGATGTGGCATTAGGTCATGAGTCTTAGCATCTCATTCCATGCTGTGGAAAGAAAAGAGATAATTTAAAAACAGCGGTGAAGGTAGTGAGTATGTGGGCAAGCGAGGATACCTGTATTTGGATCCCCAGGACCTGTGACCTAAGGGCAGCACTGCTGAGACAGTCAGGCTGCTGCCAAGTTTATGTAGTTGAGGTTCTGTAAGAGACCTGGCTCACAAAATAAGGTGGACAGTGGTTGGGAAGACATTCAACATCAACCTCAAGAATATGCATGTGCACGCATGACACTCGGGAATAGTAACATGAATACTTGTACATTGGAGGCATTTTCAATTTTATTTGTGTGTTACTAAGGTATACCAAACTTCAGCTCATTTGCTTTGCCATATTTAAATACTATGATGTCCCTTCTCTCTGGCCTCTTATTAAATAAGAGATATTCATTATCTTCTGTTATTTTGTTTCTATCAACATTGATGTACCTATTATAATCTATATGTGTGGAAATTTTGAAAAGGGTTGTTTTGAAATAATTTTCTTTGTTGTAAAGAGTATTTTGTGAGGGGGGGGGGAATAAAGACAGTTTATTTTGAAGGGGAAATTAAGAAGACATCTTGTTTGGTATCAGATATCCAAAGAGCCAGACTCGCTGCATGGGTGTTTTATGTACCAGAGAAATCCTGGAGATGCAGACATTGATACCCTTTCAGCAAGGATTAGTTGGAACACTTTTGTATTTTTCTAATTACAATTCTCCTTTCCCTTCTCTTTTCCAGCCGCTATTTAAATAAGGCTTTTCATATCTGGTCCAAGAAAGATAAATTCTCATCCACTTTTATAAACAGTGTGATATCCCACACTGACACAGAACATTCTGCACCAGCCTGGATGCTGCTCTCCAAGATCACTTGCTCATCACCCAAGCTGGACTACACCAAAATAATAGAGTCATGGGAGAAACTCAGCAGGTTTGCATGCTTACATAGTAGCCACTAGCCAACACCAGTTTGCTGGAAGCCGAGCTCTGGCCTACTTCATAGCTGTCACTTTAGATTCTGGCTCAAGAGCAAGCTTGAAAAATAGAAGTCCTATTTAAGCAGGTTACCTTTGTCAAAGTTCAGGAAGCATCTTAATGTTCTCAGACCTCACAGTTAAGGCTTGTTAACTACTGAATTCTAACAATCCAGAGAATGGGTTTTGTTGTAGTTTTATATTTGGGGGTTGTTGTTTGCTTGTCTGTTTGTTTTGGCAGAGTGCTTGTTAATATGGTGCCTTCTCCTTCCTTTTCTCTAGAGAACAATCTCCCAACTCAAACACCTTAGGCTATATGCTGTGTGTCATTGGGCATATTGCGAAGCATCTTCCCACAGGCACCCGGAACAAGATAACTGGTGAGTCTAACAGACTGTCTTGAAGAGGCCTTACCCTTTTCTGCAGCAGTTTTTATAGCTGTTCACGATTTTCTAAGCAGTTAGATTTCAGGTTTTTTACTTTCCTTAGGTGTGATCAAAGCCAAGCTTAATGGATTTAAGTGGTCTCCAGAGTTGATCAGTTCGTCTGTTGACACATTGCAAAGGCTTTGCAGGGCATCTGCAAAGACACTGCTGGAAGAGCAGGTATGGCCGCACACCCGTCATGTGTTTCCAACTTCTTCTCAAACGTGCTACTCCCATTTGACATCAAGAAGAGTTCTCATGAATGGAGGGCGTGGAAGGTTATGTATGTAGTGCCCGGCAGCTCTTACTAAAGGTCAATGCCTGTGTGTCTAGCAGCTGACATTCCCTAAGAGCTGACTGCTGATAGCATGGATCCCTTAAATATCATCCTCACTGTGGCTCCAGGTACAAGTGCCTTTTAGTAATGTGTGCCTCCTGATTGGAATTTATCTTTCTAGTAATGAATCGGCAAGGTTATTTTTTTATTTAATAAGTGGTAGTCTAGACATTCCGAGAGCAAAATTCTAGTAATTTTCGTACAAGTCCAAATGCATGCATTATGTGAGGCAGTTACTTTGACACTTATGGAAACTTTCTCCTCTCAGTACTTTAAGCTTTCCGTATTTAATGTGACTGTGATAGCACATGTGAAAGTCAGAGGACAGCTGATGGGAGTCAGTTCTGTCCTTCCGTCAGGTGGGTCCCAGGGGTTACACTTATATCGTCAGACGGGCATCAGGCACCTTCGTCCCTTGAGCCACTTTGACAACCATATCACTTTTTAAGTTATTTTTATTTTATTTATGTTGGTGTTTTGCCTACATGTCTTCCTGTATGGGCATGTTGGATCCCCCAGAACAGAAGCAGTTGACAGTTACAAGCCACCATGTGATTCTTGAGAATTGAACCTAAGTCCTCTGGAAGAGCAGTCAGTGCCCCAGACCACTGAGCCATCTCTCCAGCCCCCATATCCATATTTCTAAAAAATTATTTTATCTCTGCTTTCTGCTTATATCATGAGATATACTCTTTTATTTTTAATTTTTTCTTTGCTTGTATGTATGTCTGAATGTCATGTGTGCGAGGGTGGCCATGGAGGCCATTAGATTTACTGGAGTACAATACAAAAAAGTACAGCTGACACAGTGGTGCTTGGTGGCAGTTGTGGGGGGCAGTAGCACATACACTACTGATGTCAGAGCTGGGGTTAGGAGGAAGGCCTCTGGTCCCTTCCTGCCATGCCTACCACCAGCGCTCAAAAGAAAAAGTCCCCTCTGCCTGAGTGCCCAGGGTCATCAGGCTGTTTGGTTATAGTTATTACAGCCTGGGAGAAACCCAAAACGTTTTCAGATTTAGAAACAAGGCCCGAAACTTTTGAAAACTTGATTGTGTTAAGAAAACAGCCACCTGGGCTGGTGAGATGGCTCAGTGGGTAAGAGCACCGGACTGCTCTTCCGAAGGTCCAGAGTTCAAATCCCAGCAACCACATGATGGCTCATAACCATCTGTAACAAGATCTGACGCCCTCTTCTGGAGTGTCTGAAGACAACTACAGTGTACTTACATATAGTAAATAAATAAATCTAAAAAAAAAAGAAAAGAAAAGAAAAGAAAACAGTCACTTTTGTTTTCCTGCCAACATCTCCCTTGTTAGGCATTAGTAGAATAAGGCCTGGAGATTTTTCAGCCATTCTAGGGAACTTAATTTCATATAAACACACTTCTCTTTTTCCTTTGTAAATAAGCAATCTATATTTTACTAAGAAGAAAAAATGAATTAATGTAGATGATCAACATACTGCTCAACAGTAGTATATACTTAGCCTTGGTCATTTTTGGCATCTGTAAGGTTGGTAAGAGTTGGTCTTCTGTGACTGTCATTAAACTCTTGATGAGAGCTTGGTCTATATTAGTGGGGAAAGAAAATGTCTAAAGTAGGAGGGACAGTGGCCCTGCTCCTTGTCCTATATGAACTTAAAGTGCCATCTTCTGTGCTAGCTTTTTGGAAACGTTAACAGATGGACTTTACGTGGAAGACAATTAGATGAGAGGACTATGAAGCAAATTATGTAGCTGAGGTCCTGGTAGAGGGTTTAGTATGGAAGGAGTTCTGTGAGACAGGCTGCCTATCTGAATTTATATGCATGAAGGCTTGGAATTTATTTGGTATATAGAGATTTTTCATATATACAAGTGCTTGGATATTGTAAGAGAACAGATTTCAACCAACTGGAGGAAACTTACTGAAGTATAAATGGAGTTTCAGAAACTCTATTAGTTATTAATACTACCCAGTCAGCCTCCCAGTAACCAAAGCAGAGTACTATAGATTATCTAATCAGCTCTTGCACAATTACATGGGTGTTATCACTAAATCTTTTTTTCTAATTGCTGAACGGTGGTGGCGCACACCTTTAATCCCAGCACTTGGGAGGCAGAGGCAGGTGGATTTCTGAGTTCGAGGCCAGCCTGGTCTACAGAGTGAGTTCCAGGACAGCCAGGGCTACACAGAGAAACCCTGTCTTGAAAAACATAAAAAACAAAACAAAACAAACAAAAACAAAAACCTGAGATTTCTCATACCTCATTTTCTCTAGAATGCCATTCCAAAATACTTAGGTAGAGCGAGGTGCCTCCCCCACAGAAATGAACATGGAGACACACCCTTCTATCTCAGATAACTACACTGCTCTGTGACATGTATGCCAGGCGCTTTCGAAGAGCACCTTAGGAGCCACCCAGTGCACGTGGCACTAGAGCAATGTAGGAAATCACTACCACAAGAAAAAAAAACAATCTGGCTTAGCCTAGCATTTTCCAAAATCACTCTTTGTTTAGTTTTTTTTTTAAACTTATTTATTTTATTGAGTACACTGTTGCTGTCTCCAGCCACACCAGAGGAGAGCATCAGATCCCATTACAGATGGTTATGAGCTATCAATGATTGCTGGGAATTGAACTCAGGACCTCTGGAAGGCCAGTCAGTGTTCTTAACCGCTGAGCCATCTCTCCAGCCCCAGTTTTTTGTTTTTGTTTTTGTTTTTGTTTTTTTTTAAAGACAGGCTTTCTTTGTGCCCTGGCTGTCCTGGAACTTGCTCCAAAGACCAGGGTGTTCTCTTAACTCAGAGGTATGAGTTCCACCTAATTCCCTGCTGGGATTAACAGTGCACACTACCACTGCCCTGTATGTGTTTATTACTCAAAAATAATTACATTTATGATTTTAATAATCATACAACCTAACCATCACTTGTTAACCAAGAGAGTTCCTGAAATGGACAGGCCTTAGTCCTGAGGAAGAGATGAAGGGTGACTGTTTCAAAGCTTTTAAAAGAACCTGGGTGATCTGAAGTAACTATTCAGAGCCATAGATCCTGAGCCTGCTGTCACGACCAAAAAACTCAGGGATTCTTACTACACAACAGCTTCTGTCAGGCTGTGCAACAGCATCCTGTAAGCACCTCTCAAGACCCAGAGCAACTAAGCCAGGGTGGCCCTTTATTTCAGGCACACTTTATTACACACTTTATTACAACACTGCAGTGTTGCGTATTGGTCTGGTGATGCTACATATTCAAATTCTGAATCCTGGCCCCCAAGATCTGGTTGCCCCCTTACCCTCCAAGGAGATCCTTACTTACAGCAAGTGGTGCTATGTAAACCTTGGTCCCCAACTTAAAACTATTGGTTGATAGTAATAGTAATTGGCTATAGTCTGGGAAGAGTAGAAAAGATGAAGATTAGTTACTGGGCTAGGGGTCTAGGGATACAGGTAGGGACCATGAGGAGGAAAGAGAAAGGAAAAGAAAGAAAGGAGAATGAAGGAAGAAGATGGAGAGACATAGGAGCACATACCCAAGTGAAATGCCCCACCCCTCAGGACAGACTGCAGAAGCAGAAGTAATGGGAATGTGTGGCTAAGATAGTGTCTAGCTAGATAGCCACACTGGCCTGAAGATCTCAATTTGCGGAAATCAAGCTAGAACTCAGAATCTAGCTACCTCCACCTACTAAGTGCTGTGGGATTGCCGTACCTAACCCAACATCAGTTCTTTATAATCTTATGAAAATAAAGTGTTAGTCATAAAGCTAATTCTCTACCTGTATATGCTACCATTGTTATTTTTCCTCTACTGTTGGAGAAGCACTGCTGTTGAGGGTGATTTATAAACCAGAGAACAAGATTTCCCTATTTGTCTTTGCTCTTGTAGAGCAAATACAAGAAGAAAGCTAATATGCACAATGCTCTTTCAATGTTTGACTTAGCTAGTTCAAGTTGACCAGGTTGCTGTAAGTGTGGCTGTGGTGTGGGACAGTACTGGGAAAGATGGAAGCCCTCGGTGTAGCAGTTGGGGTCTTCCATGCCTTCAGAGAGCCTGGAGGTTCCAAGAGCTAGACTTGGTGAGTCTTTGGAGACATATGAGACCCTTGAGAGCTGACATGTGACTTGCAGGGACTGCTGAAGCAGGTGTGTGGGGATGTGCTCGCCACCTGTGAGCAACACCTCTCTAACATCCTTCTGAAGGAAGATGGGACAGGGAACATGGATGAAGACCTGGTGGTAAGCAGCTGCTTTTTTATAATCTTTTATAGCAGGGGTTTTTGTGTCATGTAAGTTTTAGATACTGTTGACAGGAAAAGGTCTTTTACACCTACCTTACTTTTTAGATTTTTTTTATTTTTTATTTATTTTTTATTATGTGTTTGCTTGTTTATGTTGGGACACAGGGTACATTCAGATACCTGTAGAAAGCAAAAGAGGACATTAGATGCTCTGGAGTCTCAGGTGTTTGTAAACTGTGATGTGGATTCTGGTCCCCTGTAAAAGTATCTTTTATTCTCTTGGAGTAATTCTCATCTCCAAGGCTTACTGCCTTCGTCTGCTAACCTAGGCCTAGTCCTGGAAGCTTTTAGTCTCTGTACAATCTGATCTAGAATGTTTTCAACCTCTGAGACTTGCTGCCAAATAAGCTAACCCTTTCTCGTTTGTTTTGAACTCTAGCTGGCTGGTTCAACTCAGCTGTTCTGGCTCAAAAGTCTTCTCCAAGCTGACTGATTCAATATGGCTTCTTTCTCAGCCTTTGACTTTTTTGCTTTGCTTGGCCTCTTACTAACTAATCTCCTAGCTCCTCTGACTCATTCTGTCTTCACCTGTGTCTATCTAGCTTGTTCTCTCTCTTCAACCTGCCTCTGTACAACTGTCCTGGTAAAATTGTCTCCTCTCCTGTTTTCTCTCTGAGCTCTCTTAAGTAGCCTCACTACCCTAGTCTGTCAAATCTTTCTCTGCTTCGTTTATTGTCTGTTACTCAATAGACAACACTTTCAAGCATAGGTACTTGCTTCTACAATTTTACCCTCTAAAGTTTCCTTCAGTGTTTAGGATTAAAGATGTTTACAAAGAACATGTCTGTATTCCAGCCAGAGGGATTGAAGATGTGTGCTAAGGCTAAGCCACACCACAACTAGAAACAGGTTTTTCCAGTAAACAACATAATCCGGGGATCACAGTTTGATCAAATATCCTACAACAGTCCCATGCAAGAGCAATAAGTGCTTTTAATCATTGAACCATCCCTCCAGCTCCTGTTTGTCTTTTTGACTTTTAAAATAGTTATAACATGTCTTACACTGGGAAATAGAGCTGAGCTTTTGTAATGTGCAAAATAAAAGGGGAGATTTGACCAGTGTGGACACATGCCCTTGGCTAAGCTAGTTATCTTAATGGACACCCATCCAGTGAGAGACCCCTTTGAACACAGGAGTGCTTCTGGCATCAGACGTTGTCCAGTAGAAGAAATAAGCCATGTTTTTGATGCCCTTCAATATGAATCACCATTTAACCAAACCTGGCTGGTTTTCTCTTCTATTTAAATGAGTAGAGCTGATCCTCTCTGTGTTCAGCTCCTGCTCTGCCAGCTCAGCTCTTGTAGTTGTCAGTGGTTGTAGACTGGGGTTAGAGTTGTAAGGCAAGGCCACTCTGTGCATTAGACAGCAGAGGGCTCGGCTTTTCAAGTATCATTTACCATCAGTATTACAAAAAACAGAGCAGAACCACTGCAACAAGAGAAAACACTATACTTTATGATCAAGCCATGTGCTGCTGGCTTTCTTACTGCAAGGTTAGGAGTTATTTTGTTTTATTTATTTGAGTTAAGATCTTGCTGCGTGACTTGGGCTCCCTGGTACCCCTCCCTAGTAGATAAGCTTGTCAGCATGCATGTACACCTGCCCCAAGCTCTAAAATACACCCTTGCCTGACATTTGAATTTTTAATAATGCTCATCCATCTTCAGGGTAAAGAAAAACAGTATTATTTATTAAACTGATGTCATTAGAAATAGTGAAGAGCGGGAGCTAGCTGTGTGGAAAGACTTCTGTGTGTTTTGAGTAGGGGTTTAAAGAGCAAACTAATATGGAGGACAATTGGGAATCATGTTTTACAAGTATAGATGGGTTTCTGTGCTTCTGATAACCAATTTAGTTAGAAGTGCTAGGCATCAAACAAGCACGGTGCCTTCCTTGAGCATGCTAGGCCATAAGTTAGACTCCCAGGCCCTTATGTGCTCTTTCAATGTGGATTTCACCACTAGGAGAATCAAACGGTAGGTTTCACAGGTATTCACCGTGGCTACTCTAGAACTAAACAGCCACTAAGGGTACAAAACTCAACACAATTAGCACGAAACCCATAACTTTCACATGGTGCCCGTATAGTTGTTAAACATTCATTGTGTACATTAATATGAAGGGAAGGTACCTTCCATCCATCATAAAACTGAATATCAGTAGAAGCCCCAGTTATTCATAGAATTTTCTGGATTTAGATGACAAACTGATATTTGTCATCCTAGTTTGGAATAACTTTATTAAGCAGCAAATTTTTATCACTATCAAAATAGTATTCTTTTTGTAATTTGTTGTGGGAACTAAAAGGGGGCTGGGGAAGAGGAGGAAGGGAGGATAGTCCATGTCTGGCCAGAGTTCCTCTTATGCTCTGGACAGGCGGACGCAGCCCTCTGGGAGGGCTGACTCTTTCCACTCGGCCCAGGGTTGGCATCTAAGCCACTGACCCCACTCGACCAGGGGGTTGGGGGTGGACAAGGGGGCAGCCCCCGACTGGGGGCCCCTGGGACGACCCCATGTAGCCCCCGGGGTTATGGGAGAGAGGGCTGAGGGAGAGAGGTTCCCACACAGGCTAGAGTCTGCGCAGCGGGCCTTGATGAACAGAGACAGTCTATGATTTTAGAGCTTTATTATAGACAGGCAGTGGGAAAGAGAAAAGGTAAAAAGAGAGAGAAACTGGCCATGGTCAAGAGGAGAGAAGGGAAGAAGGGAGAGAGAGAAGAAAGGCTAGAGAGTAAGAAAGAGAGAGTGGAGAAGAGAGGAGAAAGAAGAGTAGAGGAGAGAGGAGAGTAAGGGGAGTCAGAACAAGAGAGTGAGGAAGGGCCAAGCAGCCCTTTCTATGGTGTGGTGTTAACTTTTCTGTTGCTAGGTAACTGGGGAAGAGTTTAGCCTGAAGGTCAGAAGCTTGGGACATCGTCTACATTACTACTAGCCATTCTTCTCCTTTGGGGGCGGTAACTTTGACAGGAACCAGAGTTCTGGGAGACATAAGAGAACTCCTTCTGTCCCATGTAGGCGAATTATCACCACCGTGTCCCGGGGTTCAACATCTCAGCTCGACTGGAGGCCAGGCTGTCTGTATAGCCCAATGCCCGACAATTTGTGAAACAAAATAATGTTCTCTTTGACACCCTACTCTAGCTAGTGATTATTTTCCTTTTGCCTTGTATTTATTGCAAAATCCATTCTCTTTGCAGGTGAAATGTATCTTTACCCTAGGAGATATAGCCCAGTTATGTCCAGCCATAGTAGAGAAGCGAGTCTTCCTTCTAATCCAGTCTATTCTGGCATCTTCTGCTCATTCGGATCACTGTAAGGCCCTTGCGTCATAATTTGCACCATTCTGTCCTAAGGCTCAGTTACCTGTCTCAGTAATAAGTCCTCTCCTCTTCCTCCCCTGCAGTACCATCATCTCAAGGGACCACAGACGCCCTTGCCAGTCAGCCTCCTTTCCAGGCCAGAAGCTCCGCCATGCCTTCTGTGATTAGAGCACATGCCATCATCACTTTAGGTAAGGCTACTACATGGCGAGATGTGGCTGTAGTCTGTGTAGCTTATGTGTGTTCTGAGTACAGTGCTATGTGCTGCTAAGGCTAAGCCTGCTCTAGCTTTTATGATTTTAACAGTTAACTCTGGTGAGAGGGCCCACCTCTAACTGCCGTCTTACAGTGAGGGCCTTTGAGCCTGTCACTCATGTGATGACTTCTCTTGTTGCTGTGATAAAATACCTAAGAGGAAACTTTAAGGATGAAGGGTTCATTTTAGTGCACGCTTCAGAGGGTACTCCTGTCCATTACAGAGCAAAAGCATGGTAGCAGTGGGTGGGAAGTGAGCCAGGCTGAGATAGGATCCTCAAAATCCTTCCACCTCTGACCCATGTCTCCTGCCTCTGACCTAACCTCACAACGTAGTCACCAGCTAGGAACTAAACATTCATTCACATAAGCCTAAGTGGATATTCTATACATAGGAACCGTTATAATACACAAGGAGATTTTTGTTTTGTAGCAGTTTCTGCATTTTTTAAAAATATTCACAGCATAGCTCAATAAGTCTATCAAGAAGTGTATTTCAGAGGTTGGAGAGATGGCTTAGTAGTTAAGAGCACTAGCTACTTTTCCAGAGGACCCAGGTTCAATTCCCAGCACCCACATGGCATGTCACACTGCTAGTAATGCTATTTATAGATCTGATGCCCTCTTCTGGTCTCTGCAGGTACCAGCTACACAAGTGACAAAAGCAGGCAAAATGCCTATGCACATAAAATAAAAAAATAATTAAGAAAGCCAGGGACACTGGTATATGCCTACAACCCCGGTGCTAAAGATGCAGATGAACAGAGCGAAAACATGGTAGCAGTAGACAGGAAATGAGCCAGGCTAAAATAGGATCCTCAAAATCTCTGAGGCTTCCTGGCCTAGCCTACTTGGTGAACTTCAGGCCAGTGAGAAGCCCTGTCTCAAAGGATAGATGGAGGGTGCTTAAGAGCATCGAGGTTGTCTTCTGGCCTCCACTGATACTCGTGTATACACATGGGTCTGCACACACACAAAGCAACTGTCACCTGGACATGACGTGGAGTTTTAGGGATGGAAAGTTTAAAGCTTAGTTTATAGAAGGGGAATGTTTATTTAATATTTTCCAGAACTGAAAGATTTGCTGTGAGCACATTTCTCTACCAGCTTGAATAGTTCATCATGAAAATAATAACCTTTGGCTATAATTTGAATATTCCATCTTTAAAGTGATTATATATTTGATAACAGGTATAGTTTTAAATGGTGGCCTTTATTCTTGCTGTGGTTTAGTTTAATACAAAACATTCCAAGTAAGAGTGAACCCTTCCCCAAGCCATAAAGCAAACACACTAGTGAATATAATTTAGCCTTCTTCTAGCTGAGTAAGGATTAAGTGAGGTAGCATTCACTCCTACATATCTAGCTTGCATTTCTAATACAGTGAGGGTATTTAGAGCATGTATATAATCAAAAGTAAAATGTGTTAGGTTTTACTGACCATTTCGTGGGTAAGTAGGTAGCTATAAAAAGAGTGACTTTAAGTGGAAGATGATTTTATTGTTGCAAAGGTATGTGATAGAGTTTATTCTAATGCTATTTTGAACTTCCTAATATCTGTCGTTTTGTTTGTATTTGGGGCATAGTTTTACTTTATGTAAAACGCATAGGGTGTGATCTAGACATTTTGCTCTCTTCTGTGATAGGTAAACTCTGTTTGCAGCATGAAGACCTTGCAAAGAAAAGCATCCCAGCCCTTGTGCGAGAACTTGAAGTGAGTGAGGATGTGGCTGTCCGCAACAATGTCATCATTGTGATGTGTGATCTTTGTATCCGGTACACTGTCATGGTGGACAATTATATTCCCAACATTTCTGTCTGCCTGAAGGATTCAGACCCATTCATCCGAAAGCAGACACTGATCTTGCTTACCAACCTCTTACAGGTATGTAGAGGAGTCAGGACTCTCCTTTTCTGCTCCACCATTGCTGGTTAAGGAACTAGTTAGTTAACAGTGGGAAATATGTTTGCTTTGTTGTAGAATTCAAAGAAACCAAATTCTCATTTCTGGTTTAACGTTCAGTGCTCCCTGGCATATATGCACAGCGGTCTTGTGAAGCAGTGCAGTTCTGTGTCAATAGATCTGCAGAGGGATCACTGCAATCCAGGCCCCACTGCCCTTGACCACATCCGTGTGCTTCAGTCCTAATGCCTTTTACAGTGTAGATCATATTTGGAATGCACTGTCTTCTGGCATTGCTGCAAGAGTCCAGTGAGCTTTCAGTCTGTTTTCAGTCTGTAAAACATCTTGAACTGCAGAGCTATACAGAGCATTTGGTATCTGTGTACATTCAGAGCTTGTAGATAGCTTATAATGAGAAAAAGGGATTTGATTATTTAAAAAGAAGGCATTCCCTAACTTATATATCCATCCTACGGATTCATAAGGTCATCTCATCATACATTACATACCTTACAAAGGCACAGTGGATTGAAGTCATGTTCTTTGTGTAATTTTCCTTATAATGTAGATTTGATAAGTTTTTGCCCAAATATTCCTCTATGTGCTTTCAAGGCTGTTAGGAAGTAGATACTATTTAGCCAAACTCCAGCCCCAGATGGACCAGTAGCCAGCAGGTGGGATGTTACATAAAGGAAAGCCAACAAATATCTGTGCAAATTGGTGTGTCTAGTGTTTACATAGTGAAGTCCGTCCTGAAGTGTGCTCTTTTTCTCCTTGTACAGGAGGAGTATGTGAAGTGGAAGGGCTCTCTGTTCTTCCGATTTGTCAGCACTTTGGTGGACTCACACCCAGACATAGCCAGGTATTCTTGCCTTCGTCTGTCAGACGGCACAGCTTACCTAATCTCTGGTAGGCACTGTCTTTCCTCTCAGAGTAGTCTACGGTTGTTTGGGATTTGGTAAACTTCTAATAATTACTAGAAAAATCTTAAAATACTAAATGGTAGTACAGATCTTACATATGCATGTTTCAGAAGAAAAACAAACCAAAACAAAGCAGGCTGATAACTAAGTAAACTCAGCATTAACTATACTGTGAGCTAACCCTGTGTCCTC
>NC_034599.1:22105619-22121348 GCF_900095145.1 Mus pahari
TAACTATACTGTGAGCTAACACTGTCCTCACCAGGCAGTAGTAATGAGCACTCTGTGCTCTGCGCACTGTGGAAGGCATTAAGTAGTGACTCTCCTAGTGACTGCTAGATCAAAAAAATGGTTAATTTTGACAAAGAGATTCAACTTTCTTTTCAGTTCAGAAATGGTAAGGAAGAGAGTCTAGGAACCAAGAGTGGACGCACAGTGACAAATGCAGCGCCCACATTGCACGGAAGGGGTGTTTCTTGAGAATTGGAAGGGAGAAGGGTTACTTTGCCATTTTGTAATTCTTATCCTTTTATTTTCCTCTTAAAGACTTATTTTCAAGGGGTTTGAAAATGCTCTGATAGAATTTGCTATTCCAGATTATACTGTATGAGTAATTATTTTTAAAGCAAATCTTCATTTGGAAGACAGGATGCTCAATGCCACAACAGAAGCCTCCACAGCAGGCGAAAGGTCTTCACAGAGTTCATTAACTATAAATAGCTCGTGATAATGGCTCCCTCTGGTTCTAAATTTGGTCACCGATAATTTAGTCTGCTTTCTGTAGAAGAATTTCTGTTAAGTTCTTTTGGTGTAATTTTGAAAGGAGGAACATTTCACATAACAAAGTAGCAGAGAATTAACCTTCTAATTAATATTATCTAGGGCCAGAAGCAAAAAAGCTGGGACCACCAGCTTCATGTTTGTGTAGTCAGGGAAAGGATGAGATCTGCCAGTACTGTGTAACTTTAATGTACTTCCTTAGACGCCTGTGGCTAAGTAAATCTCCGTGGTCTGTAGTCCAGGCCTGTAAGTGTTCAGAATGCTTTCAGGTGATGCACCTAGGATGCATATATATATAGTAGTTTAGTTAGTTTAGTTGGAAGGTAGGTAAGGACTGTGTATCCAGGGAAGCACTTAGATTCACCGCAGTGACACAGTACACGGCACGTTCACAGAAAGGTGCCATGAAATACAAACATGGGGCACTGTGGGTAAAGAAGTTGGGAAAATAGCAGGTGTGAGTGGCAGTTGGGTGCCTGTTTATGAGCATTGATGATCCTGAGTCATGATTTGGGATTGAGAGAAAAATATCAAACTAACAGAATACAGGTAAACAGCAGAGGATGTGGTACTGACCAGCAGCATGTCCGTTGCTGTACCCAGTTGCCACCTCTCCCATGCCTTGCCTTTCTTTACCTTCCTTGAGTCTAAATTTAAGTTTCTTTTAACTTTTCAGCAAACCAAAAATTAGATCCTTTTCTCCCCAGAAAAGTTTTAAGACTGAAACGTGCTGTTTTAGTAAATACTGCATTGACTGATTGAAGCTTCTCCAAATGGAAGGAAGGCTTCGTGGCAACTTCCATCCCTGAGCATGCATTGTTCATGTGCAAGCTTTATGTGAATATGCAGACTGTATATGACAGTTAAATATATGTGCTTAGTAGTAACTTATCCTCAGTTACCTCTGCCGATCTGTATTCCAACCCTAAATCCCAAGAATACCATTATTTGTCTGAGATCAGATTAAAGCAACCTTTCTTCCTACTGATGAATTAACAAATTTATAATTCAAGTTCAAATCTGAGGGGGAAGTTCAGGTAGACATGAGAACACTGCTCTAGTAGGTTGACCATAAAAAGACCACAGAGGGCAAATTCTTACCCTTCATTTCCTTGGGAGATTTGTTCTCTGTTTAATGGTTTTCCCTATTCTGGTCACAGATGGTTTTCCAGAGTAAAGTTAGTTCAGAAAGAACTTCTGATGTTGTGACCTCTGCCTTTCAAATGCAGATTTCTATACAAAACAGTTTGTAAAGAATACATGGAACCAGGCATGGTGCCTCATGCTTTTAATCCCAGCACTCAGGAAGTAGAAAAAGGATCAGGAGTTCAACTGTTTATCAAGGTCAAGGTGAACATGGGCTACTTGAGACCCTATCTCAACAAAAGGAGAGTGCATTGGGAACTCATAGATGACGGGCTTTTAAAGCAGACCTTAAGTGAAATTTTCTCAGGAACTTTCTTTTGTTATACAAAGCTGTGTTTAATTCCGAATGTGAGAGTTATCCTAGACAGAACCAGGGTCCCTCTCATTCTTTCCCACAGCTCCTTTCAGCCTTCCCTTCTGGCCGGTTTCCATTCTTTCATGATGCCTGCCAACCTACAGAAACACTCTACCAGGGACCTGAGCCATCACACTTACCTAGGACATGGAGAAGGTACCAGCAACAAAAGAACAGAACATCCACCCAACAGAGACAAAGCCAGATAGCTGTGCAACAAACAGTTCAGTCATTCTTAATCTAGATGCCTAGATCCCAGGGCAAAATCACAAGCCTGAGCAGCCAGCACAGTTTGCCTCCTCCAGAAGCCAGCGACCCTGTTTGCAATAAGCCCTGAGAAAAGCAATTTAGCTAAAACACAAGACAAGTACTTCAAAATAGTAATTATGCATGTGTTCTAGGACCTTAAAGAGGATACGAATAAATGCCTTAATGAAGACCATGAAAACATATACAGTTAGTGAAATAGTGAAAACAATTCAAGACCTGAAAATAGAATTTAACAAAGAAATAAAGTCACTAAAGAAAACCCAAAGTGAAATAAAACTGGAAATGAAAACCTCAAGATGTCAAGCAAAAACCTCAGAGGGAAGCCTCACCAACAGATTAAAAGTCTTGGAAGAAAGAATTTCATGTCTTGAAGACAAGATGAAGAAATGAATAGCTTAGTCAAAGAAAATGTATCTGGGAGGCAGGGGAGAATCTAGGCACAAAACATCCAGGTCTAGAACATTATAAAAAGACCAAATCTATGAATAATAGAGGAAAACAAAGAAACCAGGTCAAAGGTACAAAATATTTTCAACAAAATTAGAGAAGAAAATTTCCCCAACCTAAAGAAGGAAGTGCCTATCAGGGTACAAGAAGCATACAGAATACCAAGTAGACTGGACCAGAAAAGAAATTCCCCACAACACATAATAAAAACGCTACATTTATAGAACAGAGAGATGACATTAAACACTTCATGTTCAAGGGAAAAGGCCAAGTTGTATATAAAGACAGGCCTATTAGAATAACACCTGCCTTTTCAGTGGAAACTCTGAAAGCCAGAAGGGCCTAGGTCTATATTCAACAAACTGAGAAATCACAGATAACAGCCCAGACTACCAAACCCAGCAGAATTATTAATCACAGTCAACAGGAAAAGAAAAAACAATCCACAGTAAAAACAAATTTAAGTAATATCTGTCTACCAGTCCAGTATATAGAAGACACAAAAAGGAAAACTTCAGTCTGAAGAGAAGTTAAGAACAAGAGGACACAATAAATAAATAATCCTAAAACAGTAAATCAAAGGAGTCGGGGTGGGGAGACTTACCACAACAACATAGGGGTCAGAAACACTGTTCGTTAGCAACTCCGTTAATGGTCTTAGTTTCCCAAATAAAAAGACACAGACTAACAGATTGAATTAGAAGACAGAATCCATCTTTCTGCTGCATCCAAGAAACATACTTCACCGTCAAGGACAGACGTCATCTCAGGCTGAAAGGATGGAAAAGGGTATTTCAAGTAAATGGACCTAAGAAGCAAACAAGCATAGCTATTTTAATATCTGACAAAGTAGACTTCAAACCAAACTAATCAGAAGAGATAAGGAAGGACACTACATACGCATTAAAGGAAAAAATTCACCAAGAGGACATTGCAATTCTAAACATTTACACACGATTCATAAAAGAAACACTACTATATACAACATATTGACCCTAACACAGTGATAGTGGATGACTTTAATATCTAACACTCTCCAATAAATAGGCCATCCAGATAAAAATTAAACAGAGATTCGCTAGAGTTAAATAACATCACAAATCAAAGGACCTGGCAGATATTTACAGAATATTTCACTGAAACACTAGATAATATACGTCCTGTTTAGTCCCTCATGGAACTTTCTCCAAAGTTAACCTCATATTAGGACCCAGAGCAAGTCTCAACAGATACAAGAGAAGCAGGATAACACCCACATCTTATCTGACAACCATGAATTAAAACTTGATAGCAACAACAGAAATAGCAGAAAATAGACAGACTCAAAGAAACTGAAAACTGAGCCAAGAAATAAAGAAGGAACTTACAAACTCTTAGAATTGAATGAAAAATGGAAACACAATATAAACAAGCCTATGGAACACAGCCAAATTAATGAAAAAACAGCTAGTCATTAATAAAATTAAAATTAAAGGGGAAATATTTCTCAGAAGACACTGAGAAAATCCAGAAAATCATAGGATGTATTTTGACAGTCTTTGTTCCACCACACTTGAAAACACACACATATACATACACATACCACACACACATTATATATATGGTCTAAATCAATATAAAATAAACAGTTAACCAGATCCATGATCCCTAGGGAAATAGCAGTAATCCCAGCACAATTCTCAGTACCCGCATATATGGTGTCTCATAGACATCTGTAATGGGATCTGGTTCCCTCTTCCTGTGTATGTGAAGGCAAAGCACTCATACATTGGATGGATGGATGAATAGATGCACACATACATAAATGGATACATAGATAATATAGATAGGAAGTGTGGCCCTGTGAAGCTGAAAAGCTTCTTTATGGCAAAGGATACCATCATTCAAGCAAAATAATAGCCTAAAGAACAGGGGTGGGGAGCAGCTTAACAATTTATACATCTGATAGAGTGTTAGTGTCTAGAATATAAAAAGAACCAAAAAAAAGTAAAAAATAAGCATCTCAATTTTAAAACAGTCAAGAGAACTAATCAGTTCTCAAAAGATAAACACAAATGACGGAGAAACACTTAAAAGAAGTGTTCCCATCGGAGAAATGCAGGTTAAAACCCCAATCAGAATGGCCAGATTGAAGCAAATGACAGCTCATGCTGGTGAGGCTGTGTGGGGGGGAAGGGAAACACTTACTCGTTGCTGAAAGGAGTGCAGACTGACTTAGCCCCAGCCTTGAGAATTGTTTTACCTCAAGATCCACCTGTACCTTCATCAGGCAGACACCCCCAAAACTCTGTGTCTAATGCGGCAATCTTACTCATGCTCATTGCTGCCCTAGTTCTAATAACCAGAGTTTGCAAACACCCTAGCTGTCCATCAACTGGTGAGTCAGTAATGAAACTGAGGTATATTTACACAATGGAATATTACTCAGTTGTTGAGAAAAATAAAATTATGAAGTTGTCAGGTGGGTGAAGCTAGAAACAGTCATCCTGAGTGAGGCAACCTAGACATGCATACATACATACATACATACATGCATACATACATGCATACATGCATACGTTACCTCTTACGCATGGCTATTAGCTTTTAAGCTTTCCATATCTGTGCTACCAACTGAATAACCACAGAGATTAGTGGATTAAGGATGGCAGGGAAGCAGGGACAAGGGGATCTCCCAGGAAAGGGGTAAAATAGAGTATAGTGGAGAGAACAGGGAAATTAGAATAAAAGGATTAACTGGAAAGAGGTGCAGGAAAACGGAATAAAGGAAGGAATATGGGGAGAGACAGCTAACACTAACGGCCCTCTGAAAAGCCATATGGAAGCCTACTACTATAGAAGCTTCCTAAAACATACTCATATATGAAAGGAGTTTAAATGAAGTCACCATATTTTGGGGGAAACAATACCAAAACTGAAACCCCCAGTTGCAGGAATGGGTTACTGCTCGTGGAGTCCTCAGATAAAGGCCTCCTGTGGGCTTCTTCAAGCATCATAGGCTATTGCCAATGCCGTCAGTTGTTCTTCACATCCTAACGCTAAGACCCTGTTGCGGAGGACACTTTGTAATGTCAGCAAGTATGGAAAAGTCCAGCTGGTACCTGCCTAGAGTCTTCACCCCTGCTGACTCGCTGGCGTTCATGGTACTGAAGATACTCGGCATGCTGCTACCAGAGGAGAAAAAACAGTCAGTCACTCAGCTTTCAGCCCTGCAGCCTACAGTGACCTGCCTGCAGGGTACTGTGACTCAGATACAGTGACACAGATGTTACCAGAGGCTGGTGGTACTTAACTACTTTTTAAAACTAGATTTAAGGCCCATACACGAGGTGGAACCCATACCTGGTACTGGTAAAGTGGCCAAGAACCTGAGACCAGTTAGGTAATGGGCTAGGGGATATCCTAATCCTGTTGTTCTGCTAAGGGAAAATAAGAATAAAATGACTCTTTATGACATAGTACTCTTCCCGTAGATCAGTGCCTCACTCAGCCCTCCCCAGAGAAGCTTCTTGGAGAAGATGGTAATTAACATAGAGTATAGAGTGAGAGACTTTGGAATAATCGGGCCTAAATAGGATGTCTTCATCAAAGCCCCAACCCCTAAGGCTTGGGGGACTATGTGGAAGAAAGGGAGAGAGGTTGCAGGAGCCAGAGGCCATGGATGACTTCAAGGAAACAGTGTCTGCCAGATGAACTCGCAAAGACTGGCCACATGCACAGGAGTCCAGCACAGAGAAGCAGAGATGGGCACAGTCCCAGGCCTAACCGAGAATCTTTGCAGTTAACCCTGCCAGAAGAGGAAAAGTGGAATGTCACTGGGTATATCTGCACTTCAGGGCAGGCCATGCTCTTATAGTTGGTCAATACAAAACAATCTCCATGTTTTGGTTTGTGGGCTTCTTTTTTTGGTTTGGTTTGGTTTGGTTTGGTTTGGTTTTTGCTTTTTAGAGGGTCAGAAGAAAGAACTTCAAGTTTGGTTAGTAGGGAAGTGGAAAGGATCTGAGAGGAGTTGGGAGAGGTGAATAAATAATATGATCAAAATAAATGTTGCATGAAAATATATATTATGTTGTCCTTAGCACTACTTTTAGAAAACATTTTAAATAACTTTTTAAAAGGTTATTTCCTGGCCAGTACCTGACTGTCCTCTACAGAACTTTTAAAAACCAAGCTTTTTTACATCATGGTTTCTAAGCTCCCTATTCTGACTTTTAATTGATACATACAATACAAACTAGTTAAATTCTCAGTCTGAGAAATACAACTTGGAAAAGTCAGTTTCCAGCAAAGCCCTAGTACCTTCTAAAGCCAAGTACAAGACTTTAGCAGTCAACCTCATCTCTGCTTCCCGCACGAGCTGGCTTGTGCTCCTGGGTAGGTGGGAATCTTGGCTGAGAGATAGGGTGAAACTAAAGCTCTGTTGCTGCTCTGAGTCACAGCACGCCCTGCCTCGCCTCAGCAGCCCCTTAGCAAGTCTTGGTGTTCCTTCATTCCTTTTGTGATAACACAGAAATGATCATGTAGGCTACAGGTGACAGTTGGGCTTTGGAAGCCTTTAGAAGTGTGTCCTTCATTTCTGTATGGTCCTACGTGGGAGTTGTCAGATTGTGGCGTTGTATACAGCTGCAAGACTTCCAGCTTTATAGCCACAGGTACAAGGAAAGTGCCTAGGATTTGTTGGTGATTCCAAAAGTCAGGGACAGTCAGTTGCTGTCTCTCTCTGGAGAGTCGTTGCCTCGCAGCCCAGTACTGAAGCTCTTCTTGAGGAAAGTTCCAAGTAATAAAGTGGATTTTTGCTCGTTTTTGTGGGCAGCAAGTTGGAGTTGGCATGTGAAGGCCACACGTTCATATTCAAGTAACCATCACTGTTGCATTAGCCAGGAGGACCCAGGCCTCTGCTCAAAAGAGTTTTGGAGACATTGGTTGTTTCTTTCTATTGGAAGGATAGCTGGGTAGTAACACCGTATTTGAGTTTTGAAACAAAAGCTGACAGAGCAGAATAGAGAGATGTCCAGCACCTAAGACTGTTCTAGCAGAGGACACAGTTCTGTTCCTCAGCTCCAGGGATTTCGAAACCCTTTTCTGACCTCCTCAGGCTACACATCTGTAACATGTGGACATACCCCTACACACACATGCATGCCCATACATAAAAGTACTAAATCTTAACAATAAACAAAACCTGATAAAGAAGACATTTATACAGCCCTTAGCTTTGAAATGAAATGTCGAGCCTGAACAGACGAAACAAATAACATTCTTGACTTGCTTTGAGCTGTTTGTTGGGATGTATTTTGAGTTCTTAGTGACTCTGTGAGTACTGAGTCTCCTTCTGACTCTCCTTTGCAGCCTTGGGGAGTTCTGCCTGGCTCACTTGTTGCTGAAGAGGAACCCTACCATGTTTTTCCAGCACTTCATTGAGTGCATATTCCACTTTAACAGCTATGAGAAGCACGCGCAGTATAACAAGTTTTCCCAGTCAGAGAGGTGAGTGGGTAGCTGGGGTGAGGTCTCCATGTCTCAGGAAGAGCTTCTGTCTCAGGGAGTGCTGCTGCCCATGTCCTGTGCTTAGGTTGGACACTGGCACTCACATGATGTCTTCTCCAGTGGACATTAGTTTTCTTGGCATGATGACAAAAGATAATGCCTGAAATGACACTGGAGCCTCTCAGTGTCCTTGTCACACAACTTTGAGACTGCTATATTTGAATCTTTGTCACCTATGTCCACACAAGCAGTAATATTGTCCTGTTCTGCGCCAGGGGGAAGCCACTGTTTTTGCTAAAGGGAAAGACAAACAAGGAGAAGCGAATGAGAATCTACAAGTTTCTCCTTGAGCACTTCACAGATGAGCAACGATTCAATGTCACTTCCAAGATCTGTCTTAACATTTTGGGTAGGTCTGGTGTCTTTGAGATAAATGTGCTCTTAACATACAGTGTCGATGATAGTCTTGGCATCAGTTATGTCTCTTAGAACCCCAACCCTGTAACAGGGCTGTCACTTCCCTAGTTCTGTGAATTCTCTTTCCCCTCTGGGCCAAGGGTTTCTCAGAGGCTGGTCCTGTGTTCCCTCAGCATGCTTCACGGATGGCATCCTGCCCGTGGACATGGAAGCCAGCGAGTTGCTCTCAGATACCTTTGACGTCCTCAGCTCCAAGGAGATCAAACTACTGGCAATGAGAGCACAGACATCCAAGGACCTCCTGGAAGAAGATGACATGGCTCTAGCCAATGTGGTCATGCAGGAAGCGCAGATGAAGATCATCTCACAGGTATGTGCCCTCTGCTGCGCTACAGTCTGGGCTGGGCACTCGAGTCCCGGAGCCATTCTTACCACTGACTGTACTATACTCGGCTGCTTCTGGTTCTAAAGTCTCCACCTCTAGCTACCAACTCCTCCATGAGTGTGCATCTATTTGCTTGCCTGGGTGCACCCTGGTGTCTCAAATGTACTGTCAGAACTGAATTAATCATTTCTCCTTGCTTGATTTCTTCTCCCAGTCTGTTGCAGGGAATGGAACAATTATATACCAAAGGTATATGCACCCAAAAGCTCCTTTTTAGATAGTTTGTGATACAGCCAAAGGCAAAAGAGGAGTCTGGCATGCCAAGAATATGATTGGGTTGACCAAAGATGTCAAATTAGAAATTCAGTGACTGGAACAACCTAGGTGCCACTGCCCTTAGCAGGCTCCATGTAATTGTACCTAATTTGGTTTGTATTTCCCACCTGATCACTGGAGTCTTCTGATCCCAAGGAAATGGATTTTGATTACACCCAATCCAAGATCCAGATCTTGCCTGTTTTACTTGCATGCCTGTCTCTTTTGCCTTTCTGGTGATTGTTTCTTTAAGCCTGTGGCATTTTCTGTCAGCACCCTTTCTGTCTCTTTTTTCTCTTGCCAGAAAAGTCTTTCTTCAACATAATTATTCACTGCAAAATATACTGAAAATGGCTGCTGGGGCAGCAAGAAACTTCCAGCGGGGATGGGTTGTAGATGATCTGTGGTATCAAACACTTAGTACTTTGTGAATGCTCATGGAATTGTTCTATTAAAGCTGATAACAGTTGGAGCTGGAAAGGGGGCTCAGCAGTTAAGAGTGCTTGCTGTTCAGCTCCCTGCACCCCCACATGGAAACTCACAATGGCTTTAACTGGTGTTCTAGGGATTCCAGTGCACTTCTGATTTCTGCAGGCTCCTGTATGCATGTGGTACCCACATAGAAACTTAGGCATGCATACATACACGAAATAAGTGTTTATTTTTTTAAAAAGAAACATAAAGGTATCAGACATTGTAAACTCTAAACTGCCTTGGCAGTGCTCTGTTACCTGCTGGGTCTAAATCCAAATTCTCAGGGATAGAAAACTGCCTGCCCTCACCTCATTTCTTCCCTTTCTCCACAGATGTGTTCTGTTCTATGCCTTTGACACTCGTTCTTCTCAGTCAGTATTCTCAAATTTCCAAATGCTAGCACCTTTCAGTACAGTTCCTTATGTCATTATGACTCCCAACCATAAAATTACTTCGTTGCTACTTCAGAGCTGTAATTTTGCTCTTCTGACTTGTAATGTACATGCAGGATATCTGATATGTGACCTTTGTGGGTTAAAAACCGTTGGTCTGAGTGTTCACTCTCTCTACACAAACTGCTCTCGGCCCATTCTAATCCCCACACATGTAAAGCTACATCACCAAGATTCCTCCAGTGCACATTGCCTACTCCTGTCTTACCCGGTATCCTTCCTCTCCATCAGTTCCCCAGCCTCTACAGCTTGTCATCGTCAGCCATTTACCACAACACACACTGGTTGGGAAGCAGTGTGAGGACAGGAACTCTTGATGTCTTTTCTGTGTCTCCAGAGGTTAGCTTGTGTCTAGGACAGACAATGAGCTTGATGATACTTGTTGAAGGCATTTAGGCCACATTTAATGACAGTGACTAAACTTATTGTATTTTTCAGATGTGTGTTTATTAGCTTGTGTATTTCTTCATTTGTTATCCTGTTTTAGGGACACTGATCCAAAGCTTCAGAAATGGGTGATATACAAACAAGAAACCCAGTTAGCTTTAAATGAAAAGAAAGAGTACATTTCTGCTTCAGAAAGATAATCTTATATATGTGGGGTAATATGAATTATTTTTAATTCTTAGATTTATTGTACAATATCTTGGATACTGATTATTTCAATCACATACTGTTTGTTTATTTGCCTATTTGTTTATTTATAAAAGGTCTTACTGTGTGACTCAGGTTGGCCTAGAACTCTTGATCTTCCTTCCTCAGCCTCCTGAGTTCTGAGATTATAAGGCTCAGGTCATTACACCCCAGTACATTACACTTTCAAAAATGTATACAGAGTTACATATACATATAGAAAGGCAGGCGCATGTGTGCATTCATGAGCACTCGCATACATACACATACATGTGCACACTTACCCAACTATCCATCATTGTCTTTTTACACACAAGATTAGAATGTATCTCTCTGGTGGTTACATGACTAGATTGTCTTTCAAAAGCAAGGCTACATTGTGGATCAGAGCTGTGTGTCCATCGGCGTTGTGTGGAAATTGAAGCTTTTTATCAAGTTCTTTGGTGTATTTCTTACTCCTTTTTCTAATGTAGAACATAGAAGTGGTATTAATATGCATTGTGCTCTGCGGGCCTGTATGTGCTGTGGTACTTACAGTCTGGTGACAAGCCATGCTAGCTCTTCTTTCCAGCATCCTAATCAAATGGCAGATGGGCTTCTGTAGCTGCTAGATTTGATGTACTTAAAGAAGTAGATCATGGAAAAGCTATTCTTCAGATGTGTGTGCATCTAAAGCATGCCTTTGTGTGTGTTCCTGCAGGTTCAAAAGAGGAATTTCATAGAGAATATTATTCCAATCATCATCTCCCTGAAGACTATGCTGGAGAAAAATAAGATCCCTGCTTTGCGGGAACTCATGAACTACCTCAGGGTAAATGAGGGGCTTGCCCTGTGGGGTTTTCCTCCCAAGCCCCACTACCCCAGGTTCATTGCTTTGTCTAGACAGTGAGTGACAAGAACTCAGAATGCTAGGGAGCCTAGTCTGTAGAAATGTACCTAGCAAGCTGCTGAGAACGGTCAGGTATGAAGGGTGTGGCCAGAAGTACCACTGAGGTTGCTCTCTCTGTTTCCCAGGCTGCTGAGTTTTTAAAGCTTCCGTTCATGTCCTAAACCTTCTTTGGGAATATGTTCCAATCTAAAAATTTTCTCAAATAAAGCTGAGGAGACATTGTCCTAGCTCATCCTGTAAGGATGAGGTGGAAATTGATCACCACATTTAATGTTGGGTGTTTGATTTGAGGCAGGAAGTCACAGCCCTGTTGCGATATCGTACACACGGGGATAAAGTGTTATCTTGAGACAGCTCCTGTTTCTGGGTTGTCTGTAAAGCAGAGGACCATGAGAAGCTGCCCCAGCAAAGCTGGGATGTGTTTGCTTAGAACACAGCTCTGAGCAAAGCCTTGGGCTTCTGACAGAAAGCATTCAGAAAGAAATGACACATTTTCTCCTTTAATTTAGCAGCTTTTTCTTTGTTCACATTTGTTTTTCTTCGAAAAAAAAGAAAAAAGGAAAAATCTTGATGCTAGCTAGCAAGATAGCTCCACAGATGTGGGTGCTTGCCAGGGGTAAGCTTTCCTCTGACCTAAAATGTTCTTTGAAAAATTGGAAAAGCTCCTTAAAGGGCTGTAGCAAAATTATCCTAAATATAATTTTTCAAATAGTTTTGCATTCTAAGGAATACCAGATGGAAGAGCTGAACTCACTCTACAGAGAACATGTGTGTGTGTGTGTGTGTGTGTGTGTGTGTGTGCGTGCGTGCGTGCGTGCGTGCGTGCGTGCGTGCGTGCGTGCGTGCGTGTGTGTGTGTGTGTGTGTGTGTGTGTGACATCCCTCCCTCCCGGGCACCCATGGATAAAGTTGCTGTGGACATACATGAAAAGCTTCCAGGCTGTACAACCTCTGGGACCTCGACAGGCTCCTCTCCCATCAAGAGCATGGCAGCTAGACAGGAAACTTCCTGAGAGACCACAGCTGTCAGCTAAAACTAACAATGGTCACCTGCTGATGTGGTCGGTGTCTGCTCAGGAAAATGCTGTCTGTCAGACTGAGTAACCTGCAGACAGATCTCTGAGTTTGAGGCCAGGCTGATCTATGGAGTGAGTTCCATGACAGCCAGGGCTACACAGAGAAACCCTGTCAAAAAAGGTCAGCCATGTGGCTGGTCTGGAACTCCTGTTCTCTTTCTGGAGTTGCATGTATACATCATACCAGTAAGGCCTCACTGTTTATGGGAAAGGCACTAACAGATGCTTCTGGGTCTGTTTCAGGAAGTAATGCAAGATTACCGGGATGAAATCAAAGATTTCTTTGCAGTTGACAAACAGCTGGCATCTGAACTTGAGTACGACATGAAGAAGTACAATGAGCAGCTAGCCCAGGAGCAAGCTCTAATAGAACATGCCAATACGACCAAAGTGCCTGAAGACAGTGACAGGGTATCCTCCGCTCAGGTAGGTGATGGACACACCAGCAGCTCAGTGCTTCTCTTTCCCAAGGCCCTGTGAGGGAACTTTGCCTGGAAAACTGTGGGAATCAGCAGAATGCGTGAGTTTCCAGAAGGTACACTGGCAGAGCACAGCACCTGTGATGCTTGATTTCTGTAGTCATCCCCTCCTACATCTCTCCATGTCTTCTGTATTATTTCTGCCCCGTAGAGCTTAATTGTCTGCAAGGGCATTTCTGAGTATAGCCATAGGCTCACATTCTAGCTGAGGAATCCAAGTAGATAAGCTATATTAAAATATGAGAGGGACTAACCTGCCCTGACATTTGCGTGTGGCCATTTGCCAGCAGTTCTGTTTTAAAGAGAATGTTGTAGCCTCCCCTGTGCATAGATTTTAAAACGGGTTACCTGTGGGCTTCTTATAGCAAATGATAATATTCTTGTTCATTCTTGTGATAGATTGCTCCAGACTTAGAAGCTGTACCTGCCCCTGCTGCTGGCCAGGACAATGCTAAGGTGCCTCCAACCCAGAGCCGGCCTTCGGTACCTGGATCCAGCTTCACACCAACTTTGCCTCCCATATCCGAAAATGGACCTCTGAAGATAGTGTCCAGTAACAGGTAGGGAGTCCACTGAGCCAGCAGCAGGCCCAGTTGCTGCATTCTCATAGGCATCTCTTCCTTGCCACCAGGCCAGAACTGCCCATCACTGTTTGTACTAACCCCTCACACCACATGCTTCCCTGAGAGGCTGGCAAGAGGGTGATTGAGCAGTACATCAGAGGAGAAGTGGGTAGGAACTGATGCCCCATGGTGGTCTGACTTGGAGTCAGCGTCTGGCATCCTGTCTCCATAGGCCCATGTCTCTGAGTACCATCACAATCCTGAATTCAGTCAAGAAAGCTGTTGCGTCTAAGAGCAGGACACGCAGTTTAGGAGCCTTGCCTTTCAATGTGGAGACCAGAAGCCCAGAACCCTCCAACGAAGGTAAACCTTACTGTTGGCATCGGGTGTATTGAACATGTACAATTCAAGTGAGTCTATGCCTCATTCCTTTTAAAATGTTTTCTATTGTTCTTAAATAGCATTAATTGGAGATTTCAGATTAAGGCAGAGGAAATGAATTTCCTGTGCTAAGGGGTTTGGGGAATATTGTGTTAAAAGACAGCACTCTGCTTACACACGCCTGTAAGACATGCAATGAAAACGCCTCCTTGAGATTTTCAGGACTCTTGTCCCAGTAGCTTTAGAGCGTTCTACCTTAAACTGGAAGTACCAAGACTTCTCTTACTACCCTATTCATGAAAGCATTGATACTTTCTTATGTAAATGACACAGTAAAACAGCATAGCCTTGTATGAGAAATTATTTCGAGTGGCAAAGTCCAAAGTATTTAAAAACCTTAAATTGGGTTTAAATTAATAAATAACTTAAACACACACACACTTATATTGCCGAACTGTCAAAACCACAAATTTGCTATGGGTTTACTTTCCATTTGCATAAGTGCTGTGAATGTGGACGTTGCCTGGGAGCTTTCATGTTTGTTTGCATTGCTTTCTTAATTTCTGTGGCCTGTCTGAATGTCACTTGAAACATTGGGAATTTTAATTTTTCACATGGATTGTGGGTATTGTTGGTGTTCTCTGTATGAAAGATGTTGCTTTGGACTTTTGTACTAACAGACTCTTCTGTTTTATCCTAGCATCTTCCTTAAGCTTGGAGAAAGAGTCTGACAGAACTGTCAACCATGTAACTAAACGGGCAATCAGTACCCCAGAGAGTAAGTAACTAACTGGAATAGGCTGGGTTTCCCCATCCTGCTCTGCAGCTGCCTACACAGTAACACTGTCGGTGAACCTTCTCTGCAAAACAGTCCTTACCCTAGGCTGCTGATGCTCACTGGGCTACTGTCCAGACTCTGTGTGTCATGGTGATTGTCAGTAGTTGATAGAAAACGTATTGAATGTCAAGCACCCATCCCAGTGTTGTACATGCATTAACTCAGTCCATGTGTTGTAGGAACTAAAAAAAGGGGGCCCCGGGGGAAGAGAGGGAAGGGAAAAGACCCACACCCCGCCAGAGTTCCACCTAGTGTCTGGTCAGCCAGGGGTGGGAGGGTTGCTACCTACCCTTTCCACTCATCCCTGGGTGGGCATTCCTCTATCCCACTCTTCAGGGGGTGACCAAGGGGCAGCCCTGCCTGGGGATTCCCGGAGCTACCTTGCTAAAGCCACCGGTTATGGGAGAGAGGGATGAGGGAAGAGGTTCCCAACACTGACCAGAGTGCGCACAGCCTTGATGCCTTGATGAGCAGACTCTATGGTTTAAGAGTTTTATTATAGAAATGCAGGGGGAAACAGAGAAAGGGAGGGGAGAGAGACAGAGAGAGGGAGAGGGAGAGGGAGAGGGAGAGG
>NC_034599.1:22122377-22148958 GCF_900095145.1 Mus pahari
GGCCAGCCCACAGGGCCATGTCTTCTTTATTCCTACCCCATGCTCCCTCATGCTCTCTCTCTCTCTCTCTCTCTCTCTCTCTCTCTCTCTCTCTCCCTCCCTCCCTCTCTTTCCCTCCCTCCCTTCCTCCCTCCCCTCCCGCTAGTTCTTCCATGCCTTCTCTTTCCTTCTTCTCCCTCCCTCTTCTCCCTCCACTTCATTTCTCTAAGCCTGCCAAAACTCAACTCTACCTATTTCTCTTGTGCCCAGCTATTGGCTGTTGGCATCTTTATTCACCAATCAAATTAACCGGGGGCAGGGTTATTCAGTGTCTTACCTGTGAATTCTCTCCTCCAGGACACCAGTCTTGGGGGGCCCTAAATTAGCATTAGAATATGAGCAACATTAGGCCAACACACTACATAAGCACCCCCCAAATGGATAGCCTGGAATAATTTTAGACAATAAATACAGTGTACCTGTGTTTTAACTGTCACCATCATGTGAGGTCAGTGTAGAATTCTCTACTTTGACTTGATATCAAATTATTGCAATGAAAATAATTCAGATTTTAGGTCATTTCTGACTTCCACTTTTTACGATTAGCGTTGTTGTTCAGCTTGTACTATTGAGACCACTGCTGACTGCCATGCGTACTCTGGAGTTGAGCACCTACCTAGAGAATGTGCCCTCCTTCCCTGCCCTGGCTGTGCACGAGTGTGTGCCTGTGTCAAACCACTCTTCCTTGGCTGAGGCCCTTGCTCTCTGAATGCCCCTCTCCTTGCTTCTTCCTGCTGAAAGGCCCCAGGCCTCTTCGCATTGCACCCCACACCTGAGACTTGGTCCTTTCCGTCCCCGATGGTTTTCGCAAGGTGCTTTACTCCTGTCTTCATGAGGCTGGTCACAGAGCACCTGGATATATGTCCCAGAGCCCTGTTCAAAACCACCAGGCGGCGGCCTTAGGGCTCCTCTCAGCTTCTGTGTCAGCTTGGTTCCCGTGACTGGGAGATGAGAACAGAGCCTCCACTCTGCAGCGATCTCATGCCTTGAGCCCACGTGCTTTCCCACCAAACCACCTGGATCCTGGCTACATGCCATTTTGTTAACTTATGGTGCTGTGGTGTCCCACGGTATTTAAGAGGCTATACCTAATTGTCATACAGGACCACCTTTTAAGGCAAATCACAAATGAACATAATTCCCACCCTGCATTTCCTTAGATAACTGGATCATGGTAGTTTTTGACAGTAAGACAGTAACTTTGGCTTATTGGATACCAGCAGGTATGACATTAGACATGTAAAATTGTCGTCCTCTTTCCGAGAGGTTTATGACAAGTGTTCTGGCTCAGGATAACCAAGTACTTCTATTTTGGCAGTTAGGTACCATATGCTGTAGAAGCAGAACACATGGACTTCACTTCAGCCTGCGTATCCCATGAGTCTCTGATCTCACTCTTCACTTGGTTTCCTGGCAGCATGTGTTGCTTAGCAGTGAAATCTGGCATGGTGCACTAATGCTGCTTTAATTTGCATGTAAGGACTTGGCTTTGATGGAAAATCAAACTCGGGTGTCACTGGGTCGTGACACTACTTGTTCTTTCTCTGGCTGTTGATGCAATTTCTGCCCATCTATATTTTGAACCAGGAAGGAATGCTTTAAGAGCCCGTCCTCTGCTTCCTGGGAGAATGAACGCTCAGAGCATGCGGTGCTGTGTCAGCATGATCACGGCTACCCATTGCTTGGTGGGAGCTGTCCCTTCCAATGAGGCGGATACCTGATCTCCTCTCGGTTTTCATTCCCATTTCCCTGATGGCTGAGCACATTTCTACCATGTATATATATTGGCTGTGTGTACTTTGAGAACTTAGTCAGTTAATGTGCCCATTTATCCACTGGAATTTGTCCATTGGTGTTTATTTCTTTATATGCTGTGGATATTAATATCATCAGAGGAACAACTGACACATATTTCAGTCTGTCTCGTCTTTACTCTGTGATCTGCTTTGCTGGATTTAACTTTGTGGTTTCATTCGATCCCATTCCTCAGGTCTCACTATTTCTTGTGTTCCTGGAATCCTATTCAGAACATCATTGCTCATGTTGTATCTTGAAATTCCACCACCCCTGGTGTCTCCTCTAGCCATTTCAGAATCTTACACAGAGACCTGTGTTCTGTTTCCAGAGGAGTTTAGTCTATTGTTGTTCTATAGGCAGATCCTCTTGCCGTGAGCCACCTCCTTGTTGAAGGTGGTGATTTCTTCCCTTCACTTTAAAGAGCCTTTGTTGAAAATCAGGTGTCCAGGTTGATGTTGGGTCTTCTGCTGAGCTGAGCTGTGGCCCTGCCGCTGCGCTGGCTTGTGTGGGGTAATTGAAGTCAGGCCCTGCTGATAGACACTCCAGCTTGTGCTCTCCTCGCCTTTACTTTGGCAGTTCGGGAGTCTTTTCTTCTTCCATATGAATCTTAGAATCTTTTTTGTTTGTTTCTGCAAATATCAATGGAATTTTGGTAAAGAGTCACTGAATTTGTATTTATTTTGTTGTTCCATCCATTTTTATAATGTGACTTCTGGTAATCCGTAAACATGGGAAGTCCTATCATTTTGGTCATGAGTCTAACCTTTAATTAGCTGAGCCAGCCATCTCTTCATCCCACACAGGAAGTCTTTATCATCTGACATTTTTTTCCTTCAGTATTTTATGGCAGTCATTCCCCCTGCCTCCTTGTAGGTGCCCCCCAGCCTCCCATTAAATATTCCTAGTTTTTGTTTTTGGCTAATGTGAATAAAATTATTTTCCTGCTTATTCATTCTGCCTTTGATTGTGAGCAGAGTGCACTAGAAGGGTAAGAACCACCCAGGATGCTTAGAGGCTTGCAGCTGGGAGAGTCAGTGTGCATGTGAGAGGGAGATTCCTGCACCAGTGTCAGTAGAGCCTCCAGGGACAAAACCAAGCAGCCTCGTGCACACTGCTTGAACAGAGTCCAAGTTGCTGCTGTGGTGCAGCTCTGCAGTGGAGGTTGGCATGTTTGCACCCATGATGGATCATTGTGTGCTCCTCACGAGGACAGTGTGGGAAATGTGGCTCTGGAGCCAACCTCACACATGTGCCCATAGGGATGTAGCATGTGAACCCAGGCTCTGCTCCTGTGTGGCGTGTTTAACAGCCAACACCAAGGCTGTAGCTGTAGGATTCTGGGATGGGGCAGGTAGAGATGACAGAGCAGTTGAATGAGCACACAGATATGACAGGCTAGGACCGCTGAAGAAGGGCCAGCCATATATGCCTGGTGGGCACAAGTAGATTACACCATGTTTGTGAAATCTCTTTTGTGTTTATAGAGATGGGTTAGGCTAGCTCAAAGTGATAGATTTTAGGGTCTCCTTGATGGACAGAGCCTAATCAAGGTACCTAACCAAGACACTATCCTTACCTGTCCTTTTAATTAGCATGGCTCCATCATGACATAAGGAATTATAGCTAATAAATTATTTCCTTGCCATTTACCTGTATCAGACACTGTGTTAAAAACACTTCGCATTTTGTATAAACTGACCACGAATGACTTGAATGGCTGCTGCTGAAAGAGGCAGAATACAGTCCCAGTGTACCCTGGTGGATTTGGCTGGGCCTTAAAGGTCAGAACATACCACAAAAGGTCAAGAGTAAGGAAGGGCTGAGAGGACTGAGATACTTACAGTGAGAAAGGGTGGAGACAAGGGAGAAGTGTGGCACCAGGGACAGGGTGGTAGCCCGAGGTTCTGGCCAGTTAAAGCCTTAGAGAACCACATATCAACCCTTCCAACATATATGGACAAAGAAGAAACACAATGGGGTGTAAGTACGGACATAGAGTAGGTGTGCTGCTTAGGTGAGAAGTAATAGGAAATGTAGGTCACTTCCACGGAGGCAGAAGACACGACAGTGTGAAAACAGGCTGCAGTGCAAGTGTCTACAGTAAGTCGTGAGACAAACTCAAGCTTCTGATGAATCTTTGTGAGTCACCTAGGGGCTAGCAGTAAAGACCAGAGAGAGCCCATAGCAAACTTCCACAGGAGTTTTATTACCACTGTTCTCCCTTTCTTCAGATTCCATCAGTGAAGTCACATTTGGAGCAGGGGTCAGTTACATAGGGACACCAGCAACTTTTTTTACCAAAGGTAAGTTCTGGGTTTTCTTCTGGTCAGCACAACTACTGCCTCTGAAATTCTGAAAAAAAAAATAAATTTCTTCATGTTTGACTTCTTTTCAGAGAAACTCGAAGCTCTGGGACAAGGAGATGACATTTTATGTTTATCACTGCTTGATAAAAGGTAAGTTTTGGGGGTGGGCTTTCTGGTCGAGCTGTTTTCTGATTGAGTTGTTGACTGTATGGTTCCTTCCCCAGACCTCCACAGTCTCCACAGTGGAATGTAAAGTCTCCAGCCAGGAATCACAACAACCCAAGATCCAGCCGGAGGTCTCTTCGTAAGACCCCCCTGAAGACAGCCAACTGAGACCTGTGGGAATATGTGCATCTCATAGATGGAAGGGGAAAGGGTGGTGTGGCCTGCACCCACGTGGGTGTGGGAGACATGTACCTGCGCACTGCCATATCCTGCCTAGGACATCAGTGCGTCTTTATGCAGCTTGTGTTTGTCTAACCAACCTTCCTATTTTTATTTCTCTTTCTATCATTATAGTTGAGATTTGTAAATAGAGAAATGATGTATTTAGACTTTCTCACAATAACATTAAGCTATTTAATACTGTGATACTCTGAGTGTCAAACCTTCTGTGATAAGTTCCAATATGGTCTTTTAAGGAACACAGTTTTAGAAACCAGCTTTCTTCTGTGTAACTCAAGTGTCTATAGCTTGTGTGACTTCAGTATAATAGATATGTCCCCTTAGCTAATGGCAAAAATTTGAAATATTTTTCTATTATTTATAATTACAAATTTTTATTAAAAGAAGTATACAGTCTTTCTAAAACAAAGTAATAAATGTCAAATATAAATATAATCTAGCATTTATTATAATTTTTCTGGCTTTGGAGCAAGGCTTTATTGATGGTCTGCTTAACACTGCATAAAGTATGTAAGGGTTTAGTTCATCTGCCCACCTGCCCTAGTTCCCATATAGAAACTTTGTATCTCTGTGTACCAGGTAGGTAACTGCTTATGATGGCATGGCTTCTTGAGCCTTAGACAGAACAGTGTTACTGATGGGTGAGACTGCTGAGGAACCTGAAGGGTTGACCTTTTAGGAGACAAGCATCTCATGTATTGCTCAGCAGGTTGAACTGGACTCAGCCTTCCGAGTAACAGGGACAACAGGCATGCTCCACCATACCCTCCTCCTACCCTGTGCTAACCCAGGACCACGCACGCCTAGGCAAGCCCTCTACTACTGGTCCCTGTACTCTGTCAGAAAGAAGCTCTGACAGTTGGTGGCTCCAGTGTCACAGCTGCTCTTGAGTGAACAACCTTGGCTGCAGTACAGGTGCTGATTTCCTTAGTGTGAAGAGTATGTGTATAACCAAATGCTAAGAATGCAGGGCAAACCTCTAGAAAGAAAATGTTTTCATTTTGGTTTTTTGTTTGTTTTTGTTTTTCCAGACAGGGTTTCTCTGTGTAGCCCTGGCTGTCCTGGAACTCACTTTGTAGACCAGGCTGGCCTCGAACTCAGAAATCCGCCTGCCTCTGCCTCCCGAGTGCTGGGATTAAAGGTGTACGCCACCACACCCAGCTTGTTTTGTCTTTTTAACATTTAACCAAATTGTGTGTTAGGACACGTCTTTAACAGCTATGAACAACTTCAACAATATGGCCAACAGTCACATTCCCACTGTTCAGTAAGTAAGTACTGTCTGTTCATGTCTGTGCAGTCACAGGCCACTGCTTTCCAAGCTCACATGTTGCTTTGTCAAACTTAGTTCTCATGGCACTATGAAAGGCTTTAGGGCATAGAGGAGTAAAAGAGGGGACAATATAGCCACTGGAAGGCCAGTGTAGTACGTAGCCCACCACCCCACTAGAATGGCAGCTGTCCTCTTCTCCTGAGAGGAAGATAGAGACAGTATCCAAGATACAAAGGCAAGAGAGCCCAGGCACCCCTGGGCAGGCACAGAAACACTGCCAGGCCGTTCCTGCTACCATCTTCGCATTTAGCCTTCAACATAAGAAAAACAGTGTGCCTCAATGAAGAAAGGAAGTCAAAAAAAAAAGTTGGAAGTATAAAGAAATTAAGATGACAAAGTGTCTAATGTCTCTAAAAACCACCCTGTAGGTGCGAGGGAGAATCAGGGACTCCTTTAGATGCCCCTGGCTTCTAACCACTTCATACCGTGAGTCTAGCATGCTAGTGTTTGAGACCAAGAGCATCTGTTCTTGAAGAACAAAGGCTTTTGGAATGGGGTTTCCAATGTCCCATAAAGCAAGCAGTGTCTCAGATAAAAGATTTACAATAAAAATGAGAAGATGCTTTTGGTCAGACAGCACTCTGCTCACCCTTGGGCTTTATCCCCTGGCTGTACTTTTCTTCAGAGAGCTGTGCAGAACACAGCGGCCTGTCACGGAGGAGACGGCTTGCAGTGTTGGGACTTTTCATCACAACAAAGAATCTTCTTTTTAAACACGTTCAGTTTCAAAATTGCCTTTGGTCTTGGGTACACTTACCAACTAAACAAATATTTAAAATGGTTTTTATAAGTGCACTGGCTTTGTCTTATAAGCTACCCAAAACAGACTGGGTTTCTGTCATAGGGCACTCAAAGACAGGAGCCACTGGCCACCAGCCTTCCTCAGCCTCCTGCGTGAGACCAGCCCAGGAGACCACTAGTGACCACTTTAATCAGGTGAGATGTAGGCTGGGCAGGTTTAAGTGGACATTCCATCCCACCCAAGTTAGTAACCATGAGCTAACCCCAGGACCATCCAACTAGGACTGCACAGGGCCTCTCTAGGAAGAGGAAATCTTAAAAGACTACAGGATGAGGCCATTCAAAACTAGCCCAGGAGTTCCCAAAGTTTCTTGATTAAAAAAAAAAGATACAAACATGACTAGATTGGAATTCTTTAATGGTTTCCTAAGCAACAGTAGTCAGACAGAGTAAGCTTTCTTAGGAAAAATGCTAAAACTTCTTTTGAACAAAGGATATTCAGCCAGCCTCCTTAAGAAAACTCCTTAAAAGACTTTATTTCTGGTATTTTCCAATTAAATACTAGCAGCCCAAGCCTTCTACCTTAAGTTGAACTCTTAAAAAAATAAGTTTTGAAACACTGTATGGCAACATATTTACAGTTTATATAGAAATTTTCAATAATCAAAATACATCTCTAGCAAAATTTAGAATGTTAAATTTTTATAAAATAAGCAAGACCAATAGAAAAGGAGACTTCAGTACCATTTCAGACTTAGCTTAAGACAGAGGTTCTCCTAACTCCTGGCATCTTAGGAAGGAGAGTTCCGGGGTCAGAGCCCTCTTCCCAGCAAGCAATTTCACCTTTCTGATTTGGGTTTTTTATAAAATGCTGATTCCAAACAGATTCTCCAGGATGGAAATGACAATACTGGCCAATCGACAGAGGCAACACGGTGGGTCAGGGTCCAGGGAGCAAGGCACTGCCTGAAAACCTTCCTGGGGCACTGTCACAGGCATTAGGTGACACTGCTGCTGCAGCCCAGCGCCTCAACCTCTCTCCGCCAGTGTTGTCCTGCCTGGCAGCTACACAGCCTGGGGCAAAAACAGTCCAAATTGCCCTGCATGGTAGAACTGTGACCAGAAAGGCCTTGAAGATCACCCTAATGCCCATAATGAGGTCAGGCTAGCAACAGTCTGTCTCCGGCCATCTTCAGGAGGCTTTTATTCTTGTGGCTTGTTAAAGAATAAGGAAGGAATCATCAACTTTGGCCAAAACAAAAAGCTTCTGCGCGTCTGGCTTTGTTCAGGAGCTCTGGGCTCACAGCAGCCCGTGACCAGCTTCCAATAGAGGTACTTGCACGTGCTCTCCCAGCCGACAGGTTTCAGATAACAAAGGACGATTTGTGTCTGAAGTCACCCTGCAAAGGCAGCACAAAGAATCAACTCGGGCTTTGTAGGGTGGTATTTGACATACACTGGTCAAATCAAATGTAAGCTAATCTTGTCCCCTAAAAATGAAACCAGGAGCAAAACTGAGAGATGAACTAAACCCTTGCTCTTCAGCAGTAACCTCTATTAGCACTCATGAGCTGGTGAGGAAGGAGTTACCATGGGGGCCAAGAAGGTCAGGAGTACACTGTAATCCCCAAACCCTGAGAGCCACTGAGTTTCCAAGCAGTAAGTCGTTTCCCTGGTAGACAGACCACTAGGGTTTCTGCTCTTACCTCCTCACTCGTCCTGATGTAGTTGACACTGTCATGCTTCCCTGGGCTCTTATAACTGTGAACACAAGAGGACAGCTCAGTGGTGCAGCTACACGGCTAATACAAGTCTGAACCTCAAACAAGGCAGGCGTACCTTTCTCCATCTTGTTTACTGCTGAGGAAGCAGCCTCGTCTGTACGCACAGCAGATGCCCATCGTAATCACAGCAAGAACAATAAGGACAACAAGGACTCCCCCAATAATCCCAGCAATGTTCAAATCATCTGTAGAAAAAGGTTGTAGACAGAGATGGTGTGGTCCATCAAAAGACCTTGGCCCCGGTAGCTTACCTTTCCAACCCCTGTGCTGACCCCTCTGTCTACTCATGCCTACTCTAGCCAGAAAAGGAAACTGACCCATTAACATCTCTCTGGATGAGAAAATACAGGCTACCATGACCCCTGATACCATAAAACATACTGGGATGTAGATGGTTCAAAAGCAGTTACACTCAAAGCCACTGAGAGATGCTTACCAGTATATAAAAGGCTTTAAAGTCTTGTAAATATTATTCATGGAGAAATGGCTATATTTATATATAGCATCAAGAGCCGGGAGCCCTAAGGAAAGTAACCTTCCTAATTTATACAGCCCGATTTTGCTGGAGATGAGGAAAAGAAAGCTTCAAATCTTAGCCGTAAAAACCATTAAATGCAAACTTGACCTTCCACTTCAGCTGCTGCCTGTCCTTGGCTCTCGTATAACCCCCTGCACTCTTCCAGGCAGAGGCTCTAATGGTTTTTCTCCCTCTATGCACACCTTCCTACAGCAGTGAATTACCCTAAAGTAATTCCCCAAACTGGACCGATGACATGCATTAGAATGCGACATGGACACAGACACTTGTGGCAAGTTCCAGTGATCCCTGCACGGTGTAGGCAACAGGCTAGGGAAACACTGCTCTGGAGTGACCACAACTGAGAATGGAAGAAGTCCCCAGTAGCTTAGCTCACCCTATCTACTTCCTCCCAACACCTCCCCATGAGCCAGCTACCTCATGATGACATCACAGGAGAAAAGCATGAGGCTTTTGAGTTCCCTGCAAAAATAGCTACTCTAACTGGCTAGATTCCCAGAGGCCCATCAGGGCTCCCTATGCAACTGTTTTTGATGCTTCAATCATTTACCAAAAAAATGTATTACACCTGGTGCAAGTTCTATGCCAACATGTTCCCAACACCCAAGCCCCCAGGAGGCTGGTTTGAGGATCTTCTCATTTAGACCTCATGCTCTTTTATACTCCCATCAGGCTCCCAGAGGATCTGATGAGTCCCCTCTCAGCTGCAGAGCTAACATTCAACTTAAATGTTCTATTCATTTTCGTCTTCAGTGTAATCTTTTCGAGTGACTCACAGACTTCCATGTCCTGCCCCTCACACCTGGCTGCACCTGCGTCATTGGAAGCAATGCAGTAGTACTGCCCAGAGTCATCCTTGTGGACAGCATTGAAAACCTGTTTCAGAAATGACAAAGTGTTACTTCACTCAACAGGGCAAACTGAGTGACAGACATCAAGGCTGATACCACACCGATGCCCCACTGAAGCCACAAAGCAGTCCGCTCATCAGCAGCTCTACTGTCCTCACCATTTCCCTCCCGCATCAGAGCTTCACAAGGATGCAGAGAGAGCTGGGCAAAGCTAGGCCGCAAGCAGCCCACTTCACTGTCCCTCTGAAGTCCAAGAGATCCTAGCAGCTCTCCTTAGGCAAATACCAATACCATAGAACGAGTCACGGTTCACCCCACTACTCCCTGCAGTTGTGTATTTCACAAACCAGGACGCCACTCTCCCTGCTGAAGTGCCTCAAAGCCAGCATGTCCTTTACACAGGGCCAAGGCATGCTGTTGCATTTTCTTTCTCTCCCATGTGACCTCCTTTTGGTTAGCCTTTTGGTTTTTGTTGTTGTTGTTTGGTTGTTGTTTTGAGACAGTTTATCTGTATAGCCTTGGCTGACCTGAAACTCACTCTGTAGACCAGAATGGCCTCAAACTCACAGAAATCCACCTGCCTCCTGAGTGCTGGGACTAAAGGCATGTGATACCAACCACCACCAGGCACCAGGAGTTATTCTGAAGCAAATTCAAGATGTGTTTAATCCATACGTATATATCTCTTTATGATAAGGACTTAAGAACTATAATCACAATTCTGTTGATAATGGCTTAATATCAAACATCTGCCCAGTAAGCATATTTCCTTCACATGATGTATATGTTCCGTTGATTATTCAAACTAGGATTCTAATATCGTGAACTCACTTGTTTACCTGCCCCCTGGTCTCATCCAGATGGACAGGTTTCCATTTTGTTTTACCCCTTAACGCTTGTTTATAGAAAAGCCAAAGCCACCTTTCCTATGGTGTTTCTGATGTTCTAGGTTTTGCCTCTGCCTTGAAAAGGAGCCTCCCTGGCTCTCCTTTCAGGCATCCTAGGTTCCAACAAACGCATCTGCTTCCTCACCTTGGAAGGGATCTTACCAGAGTGCCTGTCTCCGAGTTCACGTGGAAAGAGGAATTCTGGAACCTGGGATTGGCTCTGGAATCTGTAGGCAGTGGCACATCATTGCGGTACCAGCTGTAGTGAGGCCGAGGATAGCCCTCGCTCTCTTGGCACTGCAGTGTTGCCTTCTTGCCTACAGGCACAGCGGCTGGAACTCTGCAGACAGGGGTCACTGGCTTCACTGAAGGCAAAATACGGATTGGTGTTTAAAATCTCAGCACAAGCCCATCACACCAAAACCTAGTGTAATAAAGCAGCTCCGAAGACCACAGCCCATCCACTGCCTGCACCTTGCACCCTGCTCACTCTGAGTTCATTCCAGCCCTTATTTCCAATCTCACAGTCTCCAGTTCTTCCACCTTCAGGAGTAAGCTGAAAAGGAGGCTGCAAAGGCAGATCCCTAAGGCCGGTAAGGAACACAGCAGGTACGTGTTCTGATCTTCCCAACCCAGCTCTAGACAGCCTCACTGGCTCCCCTTCCAAACTGCAGATAGCCCCAGGAACGCAGCCCTGGAGGAATGAATCGAAATATGAGCTAGTCTCTTATTCTAGAGCTAAGGACTGACTCAAATGGCTGGCCAGTAGAGATGCTACACAGTAATGGGGCCTACCTTGCACAATTAGCTCAATGGTAATCTCATCAACTTCTTTTCGGTCACTTAGAGCAACGACCTCACAGCGATAGATGGCTGAATCTGACCGTGTCACATTCCAGATCCTCAGGGAAGTTTTTCCAAACACATCTGTGCGACCTGCCAGGTCTCCTATAAAAAAAAAAAGACACAAGATACTAGACACTGGAAGACTGTGGGGCTGGACTTGATGGCCAGTAAGAAGACTGCACAGTGCTATCTGTCCTGTCCCTCCCCGTGTGAAGGACGTGATCTTCATGGGGACCAGGCCACTGACTTCTCCCCATGAGCAACCTGAGCATCAAAACTAATATCTGGTATTTAGGATGAAGCCAGGAACCTTATTTCTCCTTATTCCCAGGAGGAGATAATTAAAGGAAAGGTTAAGAAAGGAAAACCAAATAAATATTTAAAAACAAAGTCTACAAAGGATGTTGTGGCTATCCACATGAAAAAGAAGAAAGCTGACCCCTGGCCGCCTCCCTAGTCAACAAAACCCACTAAGAGTTGAACAAGAGCTGGGCATTTATTGGCAACACTATAAGCTTATAGGAATTGAGTTTGAGGTTAGCCTCCAGTACGCTGGAGGCCAGCCTGGGCAATATTAGCAGAAGTTTGTAGATTTATTTCCTTTATACGGATGAGTGTCTTGCCTGCATGTATGTCTGTACAGCAGATATATGCCTAGTGTGTGTAAGAATCAAACCCAGGTCCTCTACAAGCAGCCAGTGCCCTATGCACTGAGCCATCTCTCCAGAAGGCATAATCTTCATGACCGTGGCTTCGGTGACGGTTCCTTATATACAACAACAAAGACACAAGCACAAAAACTGGGGGTTATACTAGATTCCGTCAAGTCAACAACGGCTGTGCTTTAAAGGACATAGCAGCCGAGAAGGCAATCTACACGGGGAAGACTCTGCAAGCCATGTCAGAAAAAGGACTCGCCTCTGCAATGTATGAATCTACAACACAGTGGAAATGCATCTAACAGTTGATCAGGTTTCCCCCAAGAAAATCTACAGTGCTCACTTTGCACATGAAGAGGTGAAACTCCACTTGGATACCTTATACCCTCTGAGACTATTAAGATAACGGTCAGACGATCACAAGTGTGGGTGTGACTATGGTGGAAGCACCGAAGTGTGAGCGTAAATGGAGAAGACAGGGCTGGGCACGTGGCTCACCCAGTGATTAAGTCAGTTACTGCTTTTGCAGAGGATCCAGGTTTGGTTCCCAGCAACCTATGTGGGTTCACAACCATACATAACTCCAATTCCATGGGAGCCAATGCCCTCTTCTCACCTCTGCACACCCAGCATTCAGATACAGTGCACAGACGTATGCAGGCAAAATACACACATAAAATAAAATTTAAAAAATTTTTTTAAAAATATGGTGACGGGGTAACAAGTGTAACGGGTAACAAGTGTAACAGGAGTAACGGGGTAACAGGAGTAACAAGTGTAACAGGTAACAGGAGTAACAAGGGTAACAGGAATAACAGGGGTAACAAGTGTAACGGGTAACAGGAATAACGGGTAACATGTGTAACAGGGGTAACAAGGGTAACAGGGGTCACAGGAGTAACAGGGGTAACGGGTAACAGGAGTAACAGGAGTAACAGGAGTAACAGGGGTAACAGGAGTAACAGGGGTCACAGGGGTCACAGGAGTAACAGGGGTAACAGGGGTCACAGGAGTAACAGGAGTAACAGGGGTAACAGGAGTAACAGGGGTAACAGGAGTAACAGGGGTAACAGGAGTAACAGGGGTAATAGGAGTAACAGGGGTAACAGGGGTAACAGGTTTAACTGGTGTCTTGGGCACAGCACCAGTCCTGCCTCCACCCTCCTGCTTCTCTGTGGTTCATGTCCTTTATGGTAACCTTTATGGTAAAACCTCTGATGTTCACAAAAAGAAAGTTGTAATTGCTAGTGATGCGGGTGATAATTCAGGGCCTCATATGTACCAGATCAGTGGCCCATCACTCTGCCCACCCCACCCAAACCCACCCCCAGCAGATTTATTTTTACTATTTGTTATTCTATGCATTGGGTGTAGGTCTGTGCAGGTGTGAGCAGAGCCCCTGCAGACATGGAGGAGCTGGAGTTAGAGGCTGCTGGAGTGGGTACTAGGAACTGAGCTTGGTCCTCTGCAACAGTACTCTCTTAATTCGATCATCCCTCCAGCCTCAGCCTCCCCTCCAAAAAATCATCAGGTTTTTATAGTTTTAATAAGTGAGTCTTTTTAAAAAAGACTTCCTTATTTATATTCCTGGTGTAGGAGCGTTTTATCTACACACACATGCACGCGTTCATGGCCTGTGGAGGCCAGGAGGTATCAGATCCCCAGAGGTGTGAGCTCTAGACCGCTGAGCTACACATCCAGCCCTTGGAAGTCGTTGGGGTTTGACCTTGTTCCCCCCCCCTCAGTCCTAGGAACTGAATTCAGAGTTTCATGAATGCTAGGTAAACACTGGACCACCGAGCTACAGCTGAAGCCAACAAACTATTTTTAAGAGCAACAACTGAAACCTGCACAACTCAGATCACAACAGCCATGACTTCACTAAAACCGAACGTACCTGCACGAGACCTCCTCTTTCTCTTCCCTCGCTGCTAGAAGGGAGTAACACCCGACTCTGCCTCTCCCTGCCCCAGCTCCATCCCTCAGCTCAGCCATTGTGAGCAAGCCCTCCCATCACACTCTGCAAAGGCAATGTGATCTGGTCCTGCTTGGGGCTGTGGTCACCTCCAGTCTGTCGCTTCTCCTAGCACCTCTGATGGGTAGTGTCTGCTGTCCAGACAGCTGGGCCTGACACCCCGTGCATCTCCCGTCTTCCTCACTGCCCTCTCAGCCAGGCTTTGGTGACAGCTCTTCTCAGAGCTGAGCTCTCCCTAGCTTCTGTGTGTCTGTATGTAGCATTCTTTCCTACCATTACAACTCTCACTTGGCAGCGCTTGCTATCTTAGACTGCCTGAGCATTCTGCAGCCGATGTCCCGATGCCTGGCTCTCAGTCCCCTCCTCTTCCTCCTCGCCATCCCACAGTAGCTTATGTTACCACTGCCCCAGATACTGTCCTGCTTCAGGTCGGTGTGGGAGGCCCCAGCCTGACCCTGGACACAGTGGAGCTCAATCCTGTGTGATGCTGCTGTGATAATCCCTCTGGGCACTCCCTCACAGTATGTCTGTCATGGGCCATAACAACATGGCTATGGTTTGCTGTGATTTCTCAAGCAACCTGTGAGATCCAAGTCCTTACTAAGGAGCTGGGATTTGTTGAAGCTGCACTGTACAGGTACAGGCAGGCTCAAAATATCAATGCTAAAATTGAAATTTTCTCCAACAATAAACTCAGAAAGTCAGAGCAGTCCTAGCAACAGGGGAAGGCTAGCAGTCTGGGGAAAATGTTACTCATTAATAATAAATTAATAAATTAGTTCCACAACCTGCAGACAAAATAGGAGTAGTGCAGAGGACAGTGGGCTCATACCTTGAATCTTGTTGTCAAAATACACATATGTGGTTTGGCCATCTTGGATTTTCTTCCATTCAATCCTAGGGTCACTTGTCTGTGAGTCCGTAATGATGCAAGACAATTCCACACCTGGAGATCAATGGGAGAAAGGTAAGTTTAAACTTATAAGCTTAAACTCTCCAAGATGAGTTTCTGCCAAAAAAACATTAGTAGGGATTTCACTACAGGGAACACACCTTCCCTTAGACACCAGCATCTATTATATGTGCTTTCTTTGTTGTAAAGATACAAGGATAGGCAGGAAACAGATGACAGCCAATGTAACCTGCTGAGTGTTGCTAGCCTACCCAACACAAGAGCCATCCTGAACATTCTTGGCTATTCCATACAGGGAAGTAGGGGCTGGAGGGATGGCTCAGTGGCTAAGAGCACTTACTGCTCTTCCAGATAGCAGTTCAATTTCCAGCACACAGCTATCTATACCCCATCTCGTAGAGATCCAGGGACCTCTTCCAATCTCTGCGGTATCCTCCTGACATGTACATAGACAGGCACACAGTCACAAATAAATATTTCAGATGATAATAGACTGGGTGTGGTGGTGGTACACACTTTTAATCCCAGCACTTGGAAGGCAAAGATAGACAGACCTCTGTGAGTTCTAGGCCAGCCTTGCCTCTGTAGTGAATTCCAAGCCAGCCAGAGCTACACAGTGAGATCCTATCTCTAACAAACAAATATATAAATATATCAATACAATAAACACAATAGAACAGGTGGTGGGTTGGCTGCAGAGCTGCCCAGTGTCCACTAGGGGGCCCCCATCCCTCTCCATGTTTCCTGTACTTACTTTCAAATTCATGTACCACTGGGTTTCGGTTGCTGGATTTGAGATTCACTGCCTCTATCATGCAGCCTAAAGGAATAAAAACAAAAGTAAAATCAGCCCCAAAACAGCAAGAAACTCTGGGTGGAGACCACAACTTTTCCTTCCATGTAAACGTGGATGTCCATCACAACACAGGGCAAATAGAAGTTGATGCTTTGTTCCTCATACTCTAAAAGTACTTAAGGGAAGAGCTTTGAAAGCAGAAAAAAACACCCGTTATTAGTACTCATGGCAGCAAAGAGCAGCACTAACTAAGACCCGGCAAGCTTTGAACAGAGTGACTGTTGTGTGTGTCCTAGTGAGGCCTCGGTGTAGCCTGTGCCACCACTACCCTGGGTAGGCTCACAGGCATGTTGTCGGAGACAGGGTCTCTCACGGGTCTGGAATCCCAGATTAGGATAGTGTCTGGCCAGTGGCCCTCAGTGATCTGCCGGCACTGGATGACTGATGTGTGCCACCACACCTGCATCTCACACAACTCTAGAGACCTAACTAAGGTCTTCAATGCTTTCAAGGCAAGCGCCCGATTGACCAAATTATCTCTCTAGCCTATATTTTATTTTTAAATGGCACTTAGTGTCTTAGGTTGGGTTTCTATTGCTGATAATGCACCATGACTAAAAGCAACTTGGGAAGAAAGGATTGATTTTCTCTTACAACTCTTCACACTCCATCACTGAGGGAAGTCAAGGCAGGAACCTCGGGCAGGACCTGAAGCAGAAGCCATGGGAGAATGATGTTTACCGGCTTGTTCCTCATGGCTTCCTCAGCCTGCTTTCTGATATGCCTCAGGACCACCAGTGATATATAGTAAATTCAGGGCCAATTAAGGTTACTAAGTGAGACCCTGTCTCGAAAAATAGGAGTTAGGGAGAGATAATAAATATCTGGAAACCCCTTATCTGTGATCTGGCTACTTACTTCCCAAAGGCTAAAATGGTCCACACACAAGCACATCCTACAATGCATCAACCACAGGTTATTTGTAGCACAATGAGAGCGAGCAGAGAAACATTGACATCCGCATAGCTGATTAAAGCAAACGAAGCTGAGAACCTCATGTCATTTCCGAGTGTTCATATCCTCTGGTTAAGAAGCTAGCTCCAAGAATCAGCAGCACCCCACCCTCCTGGATGTTATACCCATAAGGCAAGTTTGTGCTTTCCCTGAGAGAACAACAGTAGTCAGGGTAAGGAATGTCACATGAAAACCCACCAGCTAAAGCCTGTAAGATGTCACATACAGCAGCCAGTCAGGAGTGTGCAGAGAAAACAGACCAGAAATGAGACCTACACTTACAGACAGCATGGTTTTGACAGGCACCAACTACAATGGTTTGCTTCTTGTAGATCAGCTAACTAGTCTGCTAAAGGAAGTTATCATCCTACCTGCAAAGTGATGCTTATGGTAGAGAAAAGACCCAGCAAACCCTGGGCCCCTCCCTCCCCCAGTACTTTGACAGGCTGAGTAGGGCAGGGAGGCACACCGTGCTGCTGGGATTCTAATGAGCTGCACCTCTGAGCATCACTGGGACTATCTAACAACATTCTCAGCACTGACTCGGCCTCCCGAGCTCTCGAATGTAAAGACGACTGCATGTACTTCCCAGGCAGGGGCAGAGCCTACTGCCAACAGGCACAGGCAAGAATCGAGCCCAGGAGTTTGGACTGATCATTCCTACATCATGATTTATTTTATTTCCTTATAGGAAACAATGCTTAAAAAAAAAATCTACCCAGAAATAAAAGAGACAGCAACAGATCCACATAATGGAGATTTTATACTAAAAGGAAGACATGAATCAGACCCTGAAGTCTAAATTGATAGCCCATTGTTCTACAAAAATCCCTTTTCAGACAAGTTTGCAAGGGAGTGGCTTTAAAAAGGTCTTGATGTGATGTGCAGTTGGCACGGTCATCAGCAACCCAACACTTCTTCCTCCCAATCACACTGTGGAACTGGGTTAAGGGAGAGGGCAGGGAACAGGCAAGATGAGGATGATAAGACACAAGAGGAAGCACTGTCGCTCTGACGTTCACGTGGCCTTCCTCGTGGCCAGCACCCAGAGCTACTGTGTTCTCCGTTTCCCCTTCCCTTTCCTTACCGGGAACAATTGAGGCACCTGTGGAAAGAAGGCAGCTTCCGCCTCAGTGTTGAGAGACCTAGAGACTGCCAGGGTCTTGGGCCAGGATGGCAGGCAAGCAATACGCCAATCCTTCACTTGCTTAAAGTACCATTTCCCTAAGCCAGACTCAGAAAGGTATGTTTTTGCACTGCTGGGGGTGGACAGGGATGGGAGGCAGAGGCAGAGGAGGGACAGGTGTGAGCAAAGTCTACTGGCATGCACAGATGAAAACGCCACAGTGAAGCCACCATGCTAACTAAATAGCTCAAGGCAAGGACCACGGTCCCACCCCTCACGCTCACGCATGGAATGTGTCCATCCTTAGGTCTTGCCAAACATGCCTGGAGGTTTTTACATGAGGTGCTACCCAGGAAGCCCTGAGCAGCAACTCGTTCAGTGGAGCCAGGCCCCCATCTGTAGTGACACTCAGAAACAGTCTGTCACCCAGCCTGGGACGCTCATGCTCCCTCCCACTGCCCCAGAGTGACTGGCTATAAAATGCTTCTACAGCCTCAAGCAAGACCAGCCAGTAACATAAAATACTGCGGCCAACCCAGACTTAAGCCATGACAGGGGTGGAACTGTGGAATGACGTGAGCTTCAGTCCACACTCTGGTGAGCTCTGCAGTCCGCTCACTCTGGCTGAATGTTCTAAGGGCTGTCACGCACTCGAGAGAACTCAGTTCCAAGGGTGACTGCTCCACATCTCAGTGCAAACTATGCATATTCCTTCATTTTCTCATCTTTCTTTGAAATTAAAGCCATGCCAACAGGAGACTGGATCTACTAACTCATGAATAACCCACTACAATAATGGGAGAAGGGGTCTCTATCTGTAACAGTGGCTTTATCTTCCTACAGGGCCAGCTGGGAGAGCAATCAGCAAGCTTAGCTTCTCATGGAAAATTACTTAACTGCACTTTATACCAATTACTATAAACCAGGATAAAATTTTTCTTTTAAAATGATTTCAGCCTACAATATGTTGTTGCTAAAGCCTAGTTTATGTGTGACTGGCTCTCAGAGGGTTTATATTTAGCTTTCTGGCACTCTGTTCACTTTGTCTCCTGCTCAAAAGAAAACTTTCCCCTAAGCAGGACTCAAGCCGAGAATATCACGTCAGCACACAGCACTGTGGGACTGTGCTGGCCCACTGGGGCTCAAGTCTAAATATAAAGCAGCAACACAGGCTTATCCATGGACATTAACTGCATGTTTGCTGTTCAGAACAAAACACTGGCTTGTACTTGTTCAGTAAAAGCCACCTTACAGAAAACTATTTCAGTATAAAGCATCATTTCAACAATGTCACTGCATATTAGCCAACTTTCCAGGAATTTAAGGGCAAGAATTGCCAGGCGTGGTGGTGCACGCCTTTAATCCCAGCACTCGGGAGGCAGAGGCAGGCGGATTTCTGAGTTCGAGGCCAGCCTGGTCTACAGAGTTCGTTCCAGGACAGCCAGGGCTATGCAGAGAAACCCTGTCTCAAAAAAACCCAAAAAACCAAAACAAAACAAATAAGGGCAAGAACTGAGGGAGAGTGAACACAGAATGCTATTGTCCAGAACCATCCACACATACAGCAGAACATAAATCATTCAAAACAGGTTCTGACAGACCACAGCACAGCTGGAGGAAGTCCTGCTTATACCTACCAATGTGATCAAGGCCAAACTAAACGGCAATATAATCTAACAGATCCTTTAAAATGAAGTATATGTCTACCTAGTAGTACACGTGAGAAGACAGGACGAATATAAGTCTTAGGCCAGCTTGGGATACAGAACAAAACCCTGACTTTCTTTAAAAAAGAAAAAAAAAAAGCTGGGTGGTGGCACACACCTTTAATTCCAGCATTCAGGAGAGAGGTGGGTGGATCGCTGTGAGTTCAAGGCCAGCCTGGTAAACACAGCAAGTTCCAAAACAGCCAGGGCTACACAGAAAAAAAACATATCTTAAAGAAGAAGGAAAAAGGGAAGGAAAAAAAAAACCCACACACAGAAGAAAGGAAGAGCCAAACAAGATGGGATTAAAAATAAATCTGGCTTGAATGGTTAATTTTATGTGTCAATGTGGAGGGTGCTTTTGCATAGCATTACTATTTAAACTGTGGAACTCTGGGTTCTCTGGTATCATTAGATCTTATCCTAAAATTGGCTGCAGATCTAAATAGACTGAAGAGCGTCCTCCCCGTGGAGGAAGTTCTTCAGCAAAATGTCTTTGGGCCTGGTGACATCACTGTCTCTCCAGGGTCACCAGGCTCAGGGATACACTGTACATGCCTAACATGTACAGTCAGCTTTCATAACCTCAACACAATTCCTTAGCATACCTCTTCTCTGGAGACCTGCTTCTCTGAAGAATGCTGACGTGCTAATGCTTTGCCTGTGGTACTTCTTAAAAGGACATCCTATGTTCACATACACTGTACACATGCGCAGAAGAGTTCTCTGGGGGACTCTCAGAGCACAGAGCCAGTGCAACAGCTCACCACATCCCGGAAGTCAGACGAGATGCTGTTTCTATTTGATTCTAACTCAAGACACCAAAGATTTATTTTTAAAAAAAATACTTTTATTTTTAATTATGTGTATATATTGGGATGGAAGGTGCACAGGATGCCTTTTGAGTCCAAGGACAGCATCAGATCCCCTACAGCTAGAGTTAACAGTGCCTATGAGCCACCTGATATGGGTGCTGCCTGTCAAACTCAGGTCCTCTATAGGAGCAGTCTGCATTCCTAATTGCTGAGCCCTCTCTCCAGCTCCACCAAAGATTTCTTAAGCACAAATATGATTAATATCAAAATAGTAAAACTGTCTAATAATGCCTGAGACAAAGGTGAGTAAAGAAATAGCCGCCCTGGAAGAAGTGACCACACAGACACGTGCACGCACACACACACACACTCCTCTCCTTTCTCTAAGAAGTTGCTTTGCACACTTGAAAGAGGTCTGGGATTTGTAGAGGGGAGGAGTTCTGTGTGCATTCACTCTATGAGGAAAGACCAGGAGAAAAAACGGGGTACCCGCATTACACACGCTCTTCAGTACTAAGCCAATGTGATGTGGCCTCAGTACTCCATCAGCACCAAACACTCTTCCAGGCCTGAGGACAGGGCTGGGAGGCAGAAAGGCAGAAGGGGAAACGGGAAGGGAAGGCTCCCCCGAGTACTAGCCTGCCTCTTCGTAACTGATCGTTGGCCTCCATCCTTTTTAATCATTCAAAAAGTTTATACAACAACAAGTGAGTTGGGCAGCATCCCCGCAAGAGCCCAGCTTTAGCTGAACCGAGGATAGAGCGGTAACATACTTAGGAGAGAGAGGGTAGTCAGCATGTTGGAGCCCAGCATCATCGGTGCTAACAGCACACTAATCAAAAGCTCAGAGAGACATCTCTTCCATGAAACTCATCTTAGAGGTACTGAGGCATGACAATGGTGATGACTAAATATACACATCTCATCTGCAAATACATCACCCCTAACACTTAACCTGACTGGAAACCTTACCTGCTGCGACTCTGTGAACCGGTCCTGTAAACACTACTTGCATGTCATTACAAATTCTGGTATCAGAATTCCAAGACAAGAATATGTGCTCTTATGTCTACAAAGAATCTACTCGATTTAATTCAAATGAAATATATTCAATTCGATTCAAATATATACCAAGTTATATTTGTATTCCAACTGTATAAACTCTGCAATAATCTTCCATCTTGCTTACGCTCTCCAAGCCCTCTCTGGCTCTGCAGCCTGAGGAGACACACAGAAACAGCCTTAGCTGCTGCTGTCGAGGGCAGGGGAGGAGGACAGACCGACTTTAGATGTAAATGGAGTCGCCACTTCATGCTTGGGATCACTGTAAAGAAGGGGTGAGATTTCTTTATCCCAATAAGAAACATATTCAAGCTACACAACTTTCAGCTTTAATATGTTAAAAGAAAAATAAGCATGGTCTAAAAGCATCCTGTGTAACTGAAATGTTGAAGGACCAGGAAAATTAAGAGTGGTTTTATGAAAAAACAAACAAACAAACAAAAAACCAAAAAGAGTAAGTTCAATTCTCATGTGTACAGTTTAACTTCAGCTAAGTCCCAGCAAAATAGGACAAGAATATACACTACCAAGAATTTGTCTATTACAGGAAAGACTTTTCTAACTCATTGCTACTGAGTTATATACTTAGAAATAAAGCAGTTTAGTTGTTTTTTTTTCTCCTCAGTGAATAAGAAAAATATCCCCATGAGCTAGGTGGCCAGTCGGGTGCCTGTAATTCCAACCTTGGGCAGAGTGAGCTGAGAGCAGAGCCTGTGAGGTAAGATGGGAACGCAAAAGTCACACACCTGTCTGCGCTGCACTGAGACCGTGCCTCACAAACGGAAAGAAAGCATGAAAGAAATGCATGGTATATTCAGTGTATAAATTATACAAATATAGTATACAAATAAATGTAGTCAATATGATTCAAAATAAACATTGTAGTTTTATGTGTAGTTTAAGGGAACAAACAATTAGGAGTAACCACTATACTTAAATGTCATACATATAATCGTGACTAAATATCTAAAGTTCACTGAATAAATAAATTCACAAATACAAGAAAAAGGCAAGAATGAAAAAAAAATATTTTTAAAGAGGTAGAAAAGAAAATGCAACCCACGACACAGTCAGAAGGCTGGGTCCCTGCTCCGAGGGGATTCACAAGTATTAATGGCGGCAGGCTCCAGGCTAAGTAAGCAGCAGCCCCCCCCCCCGTAGCCCCCACTTGTCTGTTTTAAATGGCTTTGCCATGGGTAAGAACTTGAGAGCGCTGAAGGTAACCATTCCAGCCCAGAATGAAAACAAAGCAAGGGTTTTCTAGCTAAGTTCCTTCTTGTTGATTTCAGGTATCAACGTTCAAAATTTTAGTCTTGCCTAATCTACATACTTTTTATGTCCAAAGCCACTGTGAAAAAATAACCATGACATTGTCTCTGTTGATTCAGCTTAAACATATATACTATCCATGAAATAAATTATTTTAATTAAAAAAGAAAAAAAATCAAAAGATGCCAGGAAGGATGACATAATGGGATTCCTGGAGTATAATGCTACAACAGGGAACACATGACTAAGCATTTATAGGATACTGCAACAGAGCTCATGACTAAGCATTTATAAGATGCTGCAACAGGGAACACATGACTAAGCATTTATAGAATGTTGCAACAGTGAACTCGTGACTAAGCATTTGTGGAGAAGTTAAAGTTAAAGATCATAAGAGTGAACTTTATTGTATAGAAAATTAATAAAAGAATCAGCTAGGGTGTTCAGGAAGCTAAGCTGGAGGACAGAATGTGACAAGGGAAACAGTTACAAATGCCAGAACCTCATTCACTGGGATCCCTTGGGAGTGGGGGAACTACTGACAAGTGTGTCTGAGAAGACACTGCACTCTAGTTTTCCCAACAGTAATGTGGGTTAGCAACTCACACGGAAAAAATCTTTACATATGTAACAATCAAAAACATAGATCATGTTGTAGATAGAGAACCAAGTTTCTTACAAGAAGAAAGGAGTTTGCAAGGGCAATCAAAGTTTTTGAGCTGGATTAGAAGAGATGCCATCATAAACTTTTTATTTAATGTACACAAATGACACAGACACAGACATGTGAGCAGCACAGGGCAGCAGAAGTACATGTATCATCTAGCCCTGTTCCATAGAGACCCTTGAGGCAAAAGCATCGTGGCATTCGAAACAGCATTCTCCAGTAACAGGACGTAGGACGCACTGGAGAAATGGATGATTCTGTCGACAGAACACCTAGGATGAGCCTTGTAGTATCAAAAGGTAAGAAACTGCATAGAAACAAATATCAAAAATGTTAAAGAATGGGCTGGTGGAATGGCTTAGCAGTTAAGAGCATCTATTCCTCTTGCAGAGGACCTGGGTTCAATTCCCAGCACCTACACAGTGTCCCCCTATAATTCCAGTTCTGGTGATCTGACTAGACTCCATGGACTCCTATACATATGGTACCTACAAAATCCTGCAAGTGAGCTAGAGAGATAGCTCAGCGGTTAAGAGCACTGACTGCTCTGCCAGAGGTCCTGAGTTCAAATCCTAGCAACCACATGGTGGCTCACAACCATCTGTAATGGGATCTGAAGCCCTCTTCTGGGGTGTCTGAAGACAGCAACAGTGTACTCATATAAATGAAATGAATAAATCTTTTTTTAAAAAAACCTGCAAGCACACACACATAAACATAAAATAAGTGAGTTTTTTTTTCAATTTTATAAAAAGCTGAGAGGTAGTAAGCATACGCCTTTAATCCCAGCACTGGGGAGGCAGAAACTGGTGGATCTCTAAGATCAGGGCTAGCCTGCTCTACAGATTGAGTTCCAGGACAACACAGAGAAACCCTGTCTTGAAAATTAAAAAATAATAAAAACAGAAATAAAAAATAATTTAAAAAAAAATCAAAGGACAAAGAGCCAAGTTGGTGGTAAACAATGATATCTAACAGTGATATGTCACTCTTCAAGGGAACATAAAATTCCAAGAGTCATTCACCTTATTTAATGCAAAATTTGCAAAAAAAAAAAAAAGTTTTATTGCTAATTTCAACAGTTCTTTTAATTAACAAAACAAGTAGGCAGGGAATTAGTAAAGCAAAAAGATTTACCAACTAACTTAATCTACTTGATATTTTTAAATTCACACACCAAGACAGATCATGTTATAACCATCAGTCACTGCAAATTTTAACAGTGAAGTCACAGGTGGAGTGGGGAGGAGATAAAGGGTTTTCAGAGGGGAAACCAGGGAAGGGGATAACATTTGAAATGTAAATAAAGAAAATATCTAATTAAAAAAAAAATAGTGAAGCCATACAAAGTCTGTTGTCAGACCAAATAATATGACTAAGGGAGTAGTGGTGCACGCCTTTAATCCCAGCACTCAGGAGGCAGAGGCAGGAGGATTTCTGAGTTCGAGGCCAGCCTGGTCTACAGAGTGAGTTCCAGGACAGCCAGGGCTACACAGAGAAACCCTGTCTCGAAGAACCAAAAAAGTAAAAAGTAAAAAAATAGGCCTCCCCTTAAAGAAACCACAGCTATAGCAAGCGTCACTAGTGAACACTAAAAATTCAATGTAAAAATGCAAATTGTTTCTATATTCCCCAAAACATTAAGTAATAATAACAACAACAACGAAGTATTTCCCACCTTATGCCTTCTGTGAGGGCAGCATGACTCTGGTATCAACACCAAAGATTTTATAAGAAAACTACAGTCAATATTCTTTATGAACACAAGTATAAAAATTCCAAAATTTGCCATCATCAGGAGGACCAAATAGGACAGAACTGTGAGGTTGGGTTAGCATCTGCTGATTGGCTGACACACTCAGGAGGGAAAAGCAAAAACACAGCAGCAAGAAGACATTTTCAATAGATGAAGAAAGGATTGCTAAAACCTAGCATCCATTCATCAAAAAAAAATTTTTAATTAAATGCTGAATGCTTTTTCCTGAGATCAGATGTGGTGGTTTGGAAACCCTAACTAAGACAAGAACAAAATAAAGACATCTAGTCTCATGATTTCCATTCAATACTGTATTGGAAGTTCTAGCCAGTGAACCCAGGCATGAACACTTAGACAACAAAAACCCATACAGTATGCACCTCTAATCCAAGAGGCAGCAGGAAGCAGGGGAGGAGGATCTCTAAGTTCCAGGCCAGCCAGGGCTACTCAGAAAGACTGTCTCCTAAAACAATGAGAAAGGCAAAGGCAGCGCGTCTTTATTTACACGGATGATCATCCACGTCAGGAAATAGTGAAGTGCAATCCCCAGGCTGAATGCAAGCTGCTGGCTGCCTGTTGTGGCTTTAGTACATACACTTTCATTGGCATACAGTCACACTCTTCATTTGCTTATTACCCTACGGCTGCTTATACTCTTAAAACCACAGAGATGAAGTGCAAGACATCTTACAAATGATACACACAAGATGCTCAACATCATTAGTGAGCTACAAATTAAAACCACAGTAAGACAGCAATACACACTTGTAAGAATGGCCAAAAGTAAAAAGAATGACCACAACCGTTGATACAGACATCAAACTTTTGATTTCCCCTGGGCTGCCGATGAAAATACAAAGCAATTTGGAGAACTGACCTGAAAAATTGAAATATGCCTGCCTACTTTCCTAGCCTGTGATCTCATACTGTAGAGACTGAGGCAGGAAAGATAAAAGTCTGACCCCAACCTGGGCTGCACAATGAGATTCAGGCCGACCAGGGCAACAGAGTAGCAAACCAACAAAATCCCAGCCAATCTCACCAACTCCCACCAAAATCCCAGCCAATCCTCACCAACTCCCAACGAACTCCCAATGAACTCCCAACCAATCCTCACCAACTCCCAACAAAATCCCAGCCAGTCCTCACCAACTCCCAATGAAATTCCAGGCAATCTTCACCTACTCCCACCAAAATCCCAACCAACTCCCACCAAAATCCCAGCCAATCCTCACCAACTCCCAACAAAATCCCAGCCAATCCTCACCTACTCCCACCAAAATCCCAAACAAATCC
>NC_034599.1:22149038-22175191 GCF_900095145.1 Mus pahari
AAAATCCCAAACAAATCCTCACCAACTCCCACCAAAATCCCAATAAATCCTCACCAACTCCCACCAAAATCCCAGCCAATCCTCACCAACTCCCACCAAAATCCCAAACCAATCCTCACCAACTCCCACCAAAATCCCAACCAATCCTCACCAACTCCCACCTCCCCCCACCCAAAACGCTGTGTATTCAGCGTCAGAGATGGAAATGTGTTTCAAAACAGACAATCTAAACTATTATATTTATGTGTATACATCAATTTTATGCATATATCTATATATTTACATATATTCTTCTATAGAATTCCCTCGAGTACTTGTTCTGCGCCAACCACCACTTTCCTAAACAACGTTTTTATTCCTCCCAACTATCCTAGAAGGTGCCTACTGTGAGCACCCAAACTGCAGACATGGAAACTCGCTCAGCAGGGTATGTCGTCACTGTGTGGGTCAGGTGAAGGGACTCCAGAGCAGGAGGGCAGAGTACACACACCACTCACAATCAACACAATCTGTCTTCACGTGTGTAAGATGGTAAGAGACATCTTCAAAGTGAGACAGGAAGGATGGAGACGAGAAACCCTGTCTCCTGGGAGGGCTGAAGCCACAGACTGGAACTAAAGAAAACTTAGAATGCTGTCTTCCGTGAGGTAGGAAGGGAGCTGGAGTGTCCAGAGGTCCTGAATAAATCACTTACGAGGTCATGAACGAAGCACTCCAGTCAAGGGCACTTGAAAGAGAGCACTCTGGCCACTCCTGACACCCACCCCTGAGCCATGGAAGCTTGCACAGGAATTAGCATGTAACGGGCTCATAACTGTTCTGCTGTGTGGATCTAGAGAAGTCAACCTTTCACTGATAGTAACTGACACTGGGGTTCTGGAACTGGGTGGAAAAGAGGCCCACCATTCACCATACCACTTGGGGTGTTACTGCTTCTCGCTTATGAGACACTGAAATTACTGCCTATCTTATAAAGTAATTGACATTATTAAGCATAACAACTTATAAAATTCCTAGTATATAGCAAATACTCAATAAAAACTGAAATAATGAAAAAATTAGCAGAGTAATATGATCTGATTTCTTTTTTAAGCTAGTGAGAGGTACTGCTGTAGTAGATGGAAAACCCTACCAAAAGAACACTATGTCCCGACAGAAGCACCAAGAAGCTCATTTATTTTCTATTATACTTAGAATACTTCAAGTTTCCAGAGAAAAAGGAAAGCCTCGTCTAAACCCAGACATTCTAAACCGAAATTCCTAACGTCTTGAGTCACAACCCAATGTTCTCAAGTTTAGGATATAGAGTTATTTCATCACTTCCTGGGGAGATGCTAAACTAACAATCAGCAAGCAACTGGAGAGATGACTCCGCAATTACGAGCACAGACTGCTCTTACAGCTGACCAGAGTTTGATTCCCAGCACCCACACGAGGCAGCTTACATCTGCCATAACCAGTTTCTGCTCTCTTCGGAGCACTGTAGGAACTACTCTCATATGTACACACACACACACACACACACACACACACACACACACACACACACACACGTACATAATGTAAATCCTTTAAAAAACTCAGTAACTGAGTACCTACACGCACTATGTAAAAAGAGCCAAAGAAACAGTCCTATGCAAGTTCAGGCTGGAGAACCAATGTCTACCAAGATTATTCATGACTGACTCAAAGGTAGTGTCTTAGTTTGGGTTTTACTGGTGTGAAAAGAAACCATGACCAAGGCAACTGATATAAAGGCAATATTTAATGGGGGCTGGCTTACGGTTTCAGAGGTTCAGTCCATTATCATCAGGGCAGGGAGCATGGCAGTGTGCAGGCAGACATGGGTTTGGAGGAGCCAAGAGTTGTACATCTTGACCCGAAGGCTGCCAGGAGGAGGGTCTCTTTCCCCCACTGGGCAGGAGCCTGAATCCTAAGAGACCTCAAAGCCCGCCTGCACAGTGGCACACTTCCTCTAACAAGGCCACACCTATTCCAACAAGGTCATACCTCCTAATAGTGCCACTTCCCATGGGTCAAGCATATTCCAACCACCACAGGCAGCTGCATCTCAAGGAAGTCCCCAGAGCAACTTGTAGCAGCTTCCCAACCGGAGTCCACCATAAGCACAAATAACCCACAAAAAGCTACACCCTTAAAGAATCCCCACACACTCACAGGCAGCGATGCTACTCTAGAGTCCCCTGTACCAACTGTCTGTTTACCTCTCATCCTACCTCAGGGAAGGAGACACATTGAGGATCTTGTGAGTCCGATAGTCAAGAGTCCCCCCACTACAAAGGATTAACAGGCTTCTTGAGGGTCTCCTGAGAGCGATCACAGCCACTCCAGAACAGCTATTAAGTCCAGAAAAAGTCAAGTAACAAACAGGAGACTCCTGACTACACACTATAGCTCAGGGGTTCTCAACCTTCCTAATGCTGTGACTACCATACATGTCTTCCTGTTGTGATAATCCCATTATAAAGTTATTTTTGGTGTTATTTCACAATGTAATTTTGCTACCAGTGTAACTCGCACCATAAATCTCTGATATGTAGGGTGGTCTTAGGTAACCCCCACGAAAGGGTCCTTTGACACCCCCCACGGGTTCAGGACCCACAGATTGAGAATCACTGCTGAAGCTGAACTCTGGACTTACAGTTATAGAATCAAGAACCTACTTAATGATGCTCCATGGGATACTCAGTGGTTCCCAGGGCAAGGCACTTACTATGGAACTGGAGTGGAAAAATCCACAGTTTAATTTGCATCTGAATGTCAAAACCATTCTGTAAATAATGCCACATTAACTCAGCATTACACCAAGTAATACTTGAGAAGCCCCTCACTAAGACATCACTGTTAGCTGCTTCTGATTGTTCTGCTTTAAAGGAGAAGAATAGAGAAGCAACATGTTTACACTGCAACCTGTCAGGGGCATCATCTTCCTTAATTATAAGCATCACCAAGCACAGCAGCATGCTGACCACTCACACTGAGCACCGTTTATTGTAAAGAGGCATAAGACATCTCTGTGATCCCGGAGAATTAATTTTAAGCTCGGCTCCTTCACTGCTTTGCTCAGAAGATGTTTATGTAAAAGCCAAGTGTCTCACAAGCAGCGGTGTGATGTCATGGGGTTTGAGCTCTCACTCCAGTGCGTAGAGCCATTCTGACTTGGAGCTAGCTAGTCGTATGCCTAAGAGGCAAATGATTATAATGTTTCCTGTCCTAAGACAGCAAATATTAAATAAGACAGCACAGACAAAGGGCAGTACCCAACACACTGAGCGCATCTGGAGTACACTAGCCATGACTGCTCTATTGGAGGATGATTTTACATGTGCTGAGTTATCAGTGATGTTCAAATTCCAGACTGACCTCAAGGAATCTATCACCAACAGGCAAACAGAATTCCATGTGTAAATAAAAGACTGGGTACTTGCATGTACTCTTAAGGAGAAAAGGAGTCAGACCAAGTAGAATCACACGTCTATACTCCCAGCATATGGGAGGTGGAGGCATGGAGGCAGGATTCGAAGGACTAGGAGTTCAAAGTCAAGGTTAGCCAGAGCTACCAGGCTGAGTTAGATACCACCATCATACACCCTCCTCCCTCCCTCCCTCTCTCTCTCTGAGGTTGGGGGAGGTGAAGGAAAGGTCAAGAGGGGAGGCATGGGGGAAGGGAGAGATAATATGAATATGAGTGTCTAATTATGAACTTTTAAATCTGCTATCCCTCATTTAATTTTTAGTTCTCCATAGGGTTTTCCTCACCATCTGGGACATCAATTAAAGCAGGTCTGAAAAGCCTTCATAATTTTTCTATATCACACCTCCTCCTCACCAAGAAAGGCTCTGTGGGTGGAAAGCAGCAAGGAACACTGTATGTTATGTACAAAGCAAACACTTCCCAGAAGATATGGCCTTGCAGAAGAGCTAAGAAACTTGTTTGGATCAGAATAAAAATATAGGATCCTTTTTTTTTTTTTTTTTGCAAAGATAACTACTTCTACCTTAACTTTTTTAAGGTAGAAGGAGTAGCATTAACTTCAAGTACCTTTCTTATCAGAAATGTGTCCAGTTCTTCAGAGAAGTAAAAGGAAAACCCAAAATTCATACAGACACCACACACACAATTCACAGGCAGCCAAAGCCATCCTCAGCAGAAGGAACATTATCATAACACTTGACCTCAGAGCATATTACAGAACTATAGAAACAGAGGTAGCGTTTCTATACACAAAATCAGAGATGAAGATCAATGCAACATGATACAGGCCGATAAATAAATCTACACAGCTTCAGCCACCTGATAACAAAACCATCAAAAACATACGCTTGGAAGTCTGGAGCAGCTAGAGAACCAGCTAATCTTCCAGAGGACCTGGATTCAAGTCCTAGAACAGACATGGCTCACAGCCATCTGTAACTTCAGTCCCAGGGAATCTGGAGCCCTCTTTTCATCTTTGTGGGCAAGAGGTATACATGCCCACACTGTCAGACATCAGGCATGTCCACCAGCCTGCCCTCAGGGCCTAGCAGCAGCTTAGGCATCACAGGCCACCAACAGGTACAACAGGTGCACACATAAGAGCCCTCCCCACTGTGTCTCCCTCCTTCCTGTCTTGTTCTCTCTCTCCCTCCCGCCCTCTCCCTCCCTTGTTTTCTGACTTGTTCTTTTGTCTGTCTGCTTGTCTGTCTCCATCTCATGTCCCCATTCCAAGACTGTCTTTTGCTCTCCCCACTTCCCCAATATACCTTAGATTAGCTCTGTCACGTGGAGTACTCTGTTAGTAGATCTTGGAGGGCCCACCAAAGGTACCCTGTCCCTTCATCATATGTATCCTGTCACACACAGTGCAGTCATAAACGCAGGAAAAAATACACATAAAAATATAAAAACAGATTTTAAAACAAATTAATCATACACCGACAAAAGACAACCTATTCAACAAATAAGAGTGCTGGCAAAACTGGACGCCTCAGAAGAATGAAATTTGATGTATTCTCTCACCTGCATGAAAATCAATTCCAAGTGGATCAAAGACTTTAATTCAAAACCTAAACCCCTATAACTACTATACGAAAATATTATCAAATTTGGGGGTCAACAGCCTGTACCCCAAGCAGCAAAATTCAGCCACTGTCCTCAAGAAGCCAATTTTAAAACCCCAATTAATAGTAAAAACCAGAAAAGGGAAGTTTATTCAATGTGGCTACATGGGGTTGGGGGAAGGACAAAGAGGTCCAGGTCCTGGCCTGCCTCCAGTTTGTTTTACATAGGGAACAGTGCCGTAGATCCCCTGCCTAACAGCAAGGCCTCCACCTGCACCCTGGGGCTGGGGCTTTTACTTCTCCCTGAGTGGGACCCCTGAGGAAATTCCCACTTCCTGGGGTCCACTGTTAAGTGTCTATTTAGAATACTGTCATTTCTAGCAGGCTAGTTACAGTCTCACTTGAAGACAGAGGCATGACCAGAACGTTCTGAAAAATCCTTGTGACACAGACAACAACCCAGAGAACTAACAAAGGCAACTACAGGACCCAAGAAGGCTTCTACACGGCAAAGGACCCTCTCGGAAAGGAGGCAGACCCTACAGAAAGAGCCATCCTCACACTGGGTGTTAATAAAACCTAAAGACACACACTGATCAACACGCAGGCTGGTGATCTCAACAGAGTTCTCAAGAGAAAACTACAAATGTTTTAAAAGGGGAACCAGAGGGGCTGGAGAAATGGTTAAGCAGTTAAGAGCACTCACTTCTCTTCTAGAGGACCTGGGTTTGTTTCCTAGAACCAAAATCAGCTCAAAGGGAGACCAAGCAGAAGCAACATACCTTGCAAATTATGGAGGCCATTATGCCAAGCTCCCATACTTTACAAAGACTGTTTCTATTTAGGAATGTTTCTTTTTCTTAAATCCGATGTAACCTGAAAAACCACGATTTACATGATGTGCATCCTTGCCTTCCTCTTTCACTGTTTTTCCCTAACAATCCCTCTCAGCCAATTCTCCATCCCTGTCCCTGTAAACACACAGCTGTTAATCCTTTACCTCTCACAGAAAAGACAGAGACCTCAAAAGACCAAACCAGCTACTCCCTAAAATCCCTATCAGGGTGAGACTGCCAGCCGGCCAGTTCAGGAGCACATATAAAAAAAGTCTGCTTTAATTGGATAATTGTGGAACTGGCTTTTCTCTTCTCAGTTACTTAACAACAACACCCCTAACCCCGATTTCCAGGGATCTAATGCCCTCTTCTGGCACCTACTGTCACTGCACACATGTGATGCATATACATGCACATAAGCAAAACATTCAGACACATAAACAAACAGTTTCTAAAAGAAATGCATATTCAAACTACTCTGGGATCCCACTGCACCCCAATGAGAGTGACTGCCACCAGGAAAATGAATGGCAGGGAGTGCTGCTGAGGATGTGGGGAAGGAGGAGCATCCATGGAAAGAGTAAAATCTGGGGCAGCCACTAGGTACTGTGGACGGGACTTACACAACTAAAATGTGAACCACATGACCCAGCTACACTACTGTGCAAAGATACCGGAGTCCTTCCTTTGACGTGACCTGACTGGGATTTTAACACTGCTGGGGGGTTGAAGAGGCTCTGGGTCTACCACAAGATTCTGATGGGGGCCTCTGAGAGGCTGCCAGACTACCCACAAATTTATCTAAAGTGAGCCAGGGGATGTAGGGAAAGAATGAGAGCCTTGGGGAATATCTAGAACGACTTTTTGAAGCCTGTAGGATCTACACTCCTTTTGATACAGAAGCCAGACAGTACCAGTCAGCTGTGAGCATGGCTTTTGTTAACCAAGCGCTCCCTGACATCCATTGGAAGTTCAGCCACCGAATGGCTTTGCCAGCCTGCCTGACACTCAAAAGCCAGCCTTTATTTGCCTTTGAAGGGACAACTGACTTGGGAATACTTGCCTCAAGGATTCAAGAACTCACCCACCACCTTTGAGGAGGCACTGAATGAGGACTTGGGTGAGTACCAGCAAGCACACCCCCAAATAACTGTGCTATGTTACGTATTGTGGGCCCCCAACTTGGAGACATGCCTGGAGACCACACTGAGATCTGCTACAGGAGCTGAGTCAATGTGGCTGAGTGTCTGCTAAGAAGGCCCAGCTCTGTCAACTTGAGGCCACCTATCTGGGGTACATATTCAAGGAGGACCAGCCAATGCATGCTGTCAGACACACTGGTAACAAACTGTCCTTAGCATCCCAGCTCCATCAACCCAAAGGCAAGTACAGGAATTTCTGGGATCTTCTGGGTTATATAGATAGACTTTGGGTGCCAAGGTTCACTGAGATAGTCAACCATTATATGAGGCCACCAGGGGCCAAGAAGAGAATGGACCCCTGACATGGACACGGCTTTTAAGACTCTAGGAAGAGCCTTATTGGAAGCACCAGTCTTGGGCCTCCTGGATATTCACACACCTTTCCACCTCTTGTAGATGAGAGAAAGGGGACAGCAAAGGGGTGCTCACCCAAACTGTGAGACCACGGGAAAAACCTGCGGCTTATTTATCTAAGAAGCTGGACCCGGTGGCCCAAGGATGGCCAGCCTGCCTCTAGATCATAGCTGCCACTGCCCTGCTAGTCAAGGATGCTGACAAAATAACCATAGGGTAGGAACTGTTATCAACTCTCCCCCTTCCCAATGCTATTGAGAGTACACTCAAGAATCCACCCAGCCAGTAGCTATCCAACACCAGACTGATTCTGGTTTCTGTAGCAGCTCCTTGACTAGGACCTGAGGAGTTCTCAGCCTGGCAGGAGGTACTTTCAGGCCCTACTTTGGAATCCTCCTTGCCTAAGAGATAACCCATCATCTGCCCCAAACCCAGTCACCCTGCTACCTGACCCATCCTCAGATGGGCACACGATTGCTCTACAGCTCTAGGGCACATCCAGAACACCATGCAGGACTTGACTAAAATACCTGGCCAGTATCAGCTTCATGGACGGGCACAGCTTCATCCAGTAGAATGGAATCAGGTATGCAGGGGCGGCAGTAATGGACTTGAACTCTGTTATTTGGACAACTGCTTTGCTGCTGGGAACTTCAGCCCAGAAAGCTGAACTAAAGGTTCTAAGCCAGGCTTTAAAACTGGCAAAAGGAGCCATAGCTAACATTTCAGTGACAGTAGACGGGATTACTGACTGCTGAAGGAAAAAACCGTCAACAATACGGAAGGAATACTTGCTTTATTGGAGGCATCATGGCTTCCTCTCAAAGTGGCCGTAATTCATTGCCCCGGGCATCAGAAAGGGACATCAGAAACAGCCCAAGGGAACAGTCCAGCTGATAAAGCTGAAAGGGAGGCTGCCAAGCTTCCACTGACAACAGCCTGGTAGCTCAGTCAGCCCCCTGCGCTCCTAGCCATCCCTGAATATACTGTTGACATCAGGGGAAATGCCAAGGTGTTTACAGAAGAGAGGATGGTTGCTGACCTCTGAAGGCTGCACCACCCTAAGGAGTTTGCTAAGCAACTCATCCATCAGATTCATCAAGCTTCACACCTGGGTCACCGAAAACTGAAGGAATTGCTGAGAGGCAAGGTACAAAGTATCTGACTTAGGACACTTGGTTGATCAGGTATCTCAGACTGTGCCACCTGCCAGGCTGAGAACTTCTCAGGCCCCAGTCAAGGAGCTGCTACAGAAACCAGAAACAGGGGTCCACAGCCAGGGGCTAGTTGAGAAATAGATTATACAGAAATAAAACCAGGAACATATGGATACAACTATTTGCTAGTTTTTATAGATACCTTTTCAGGATGGGTAGAAGCCTTCCCTACAAAGAAGGAGACTGCTAACATAGTGGCAAAGAAGCTTCTGGAAGACATCACACCCAGGTAGGGTTTGCCAACCCTGCTTGGGTCTGACAATGGACCAACCTTCATCTCTCACGTAACGCAATCTCTAACCCAGGTTCTGGGGCCCAATTGGAAATTACATTATACATACAGATCCCAGAGTTCAGGGTAAGTAGAGAGGATGAATCGAACCCTGAAAGAGGCCTTGACTAAATTAACCCTTGAAACTACCGATGACAGGGCATCTCTCCTACCTTATGCTCTCTTATAGGAACACTCTCTATACTTTAGGTCTCCCCATTCTTTGAGATCCTATATTGGAGGCCCCCTCCCATGAAAATCCTTGGAAACCCTCCACAGGGTCCAGAAGCAACTCTGGCCCACCATCTGCTCCTCCTCCTAAACCCCACTGCTTTGAACCAGGTGGCGAGTCTGGATTAAGAGACATAACCACAACACTTTGGGACCTCACTGGAAAGGACCTCACACTGTGATCCTGTCTATGCCTATGGCTGTTAAGACAGACGGGATCAGGAGGTGGATACACCACTCCCCTGTTAAGCCTGCCAGGAGAGAGACATCCAGCAGCTGAGGTTCCAGTGCAGGAGACTTCCAGATGAACTGCCACAAGAATGATGGAAGGTCACCCCAAACCCTGTCAATCCGCTGCAACTGTGACTCCAGTGCCCATGACCCTGCTTGCTGGCTGCTTGTGCTTTGCTGCACCAGCCAGTAGCCCCCTTACTATGTGGGTACCCCAGGGGGCGATGCAACAACCTTGTCATCAAGTTCACAGTGGCAAGAAGGCTGACTGGACAGCAGGTTCTTAACTCCTTTCTCTCTGGACTTAACAAAGAACTATTGGTTACTGGACAGGGATTCCGCATTGGAATTAAGGTACCCGTAGCCTCTTCCCACCTCTGCAACTGCACTGTAACCCCTACTGCTGCAGGATACATGCTGCCCCCAGAGAATGCTTTGTGAGCTTGTACTTCAGGACATATTCCATGCATTTATGAAAATATGACTATGGGCATGGTGGTGCACACCTTTAATCCCAGTATTTGGGAGGCAGAGGCAGGTGGATTTCTGAGTTTTAGGCCAGCCTGGTCTACAGAGTGAGTTCCAGGACAGCCAGGGCTATACAGAGAAACCCTGTCTCAAAAAAGGAAGGAAGGAACGGAGGGAGGGAAAGGGGCAAAGAGGGAAAGAGGGAAAGAGGGAAAGAGGGAAAGGAAAGATGACTGAGGATTTTAATGTTCTAGTACAGCTTGTACTCAGAGTGACTTATTACTCTGGGGAGGATGTCTTCAACCAACTAGCGCCTCCAAACACTCGAGTTAAAAAGGGTGGCCATTTCTGCTGTGTTTCTAGGTTCTCTCTTTGGCATAGGACTGGCAGGAGCTGCTAGAGTAGGCGCCTCAGCCCTACAAGACCCTGTGGATGGCGACTGTTACAGATACACAGGCGATGGAACAGTGCATCCTGGCCCTGCAGGACTCCCCGTCCTTCCTGGCAGAAGTAGTCCTACAGAAGAGAGGCCTAGACCCGCTGTTCCTCCAGCTGTTCTGTGCAGCCTTGGATGAGAAGTGTTGTTTCTATGTTGATCACTCAGCGGTGGTCAAAGAACCCATGGCCTTAGTCAGAAAGAGACTATAAGACAGAAGAATAGAAAGAGAACAGTCCCAGGGCTAGTATAAGCCTTCGTCAACTGGTCTCCTTGCCTGATCACCCTGTCTCCTCTCTGACGGGTCCTCTTAACCTACTGATGTTGGCCGTGACTTATGGTCCCTGCATAATCAATGCTTTAGTTAAGTTTGCTAAGGAACAGACTTCTACCATTCAGTTGATGATTCTCAAACAATACCAGCCCACAGAAACATCTCAAGGACTTGAGATGGCCCATTACTGAAGGGGGGAATGAGACAGGCTGACTCCATTGGCAGTTCAGGGGAGTAGGCCTAAATCTCTGTTTCCAAGAACTGAGTAAGTCCAGGCAAGTCCAGGACTCAGAAGCTGCCTGCCACTGGCCTGAGGCAAGGACAATGGGTCAGCAGCAGTTTCCAGACTTCCCCAGCAACAGTTTCCAGCCCCCCCCCCCAACACCCAACAATGGTTCTGGAATGTCCCTATAGATAGAGCCAACAAATTAAGATAGACATCACCAACTCCTCCCCAGAATTCCCCTAATGTGCTTTAAATCAGTCCTGTGTGCAACTTTGGGCCCTCCATCTTGGAAGAAAGTAGACCCCAGCATGCTGGACTTCTGCAGAATAAAATGCTCTTTGCTTTTGCATACTACTTAAGTCCAAGGTCTCATTCTTTGGGGAATCATGGACCCTTACAAAAACAAAGAAAGAGGGGTGAGTAGTCTGTAGTTTTTGTATAAGGGTGGGGCCCCATGAGGCACCTAATGGTACTGTTCCCTATGAGCCTAGAGGGGCATTTTCTTTCAAACCAAAACACACAATTTAAAAAAAAAAAAGAGCATGCATTTGAGAGGGAGTCGGGGGATAGAAGGGGAAAGAGGGGAAACAAGGCAATTAAATTTTCATTAAAAAGCAGAGAGAATGGCTAGAGAGATGGCTCAGTGGTTAAGAGCACTGAGTGCTCTTCCCGAGGTCCTGAGTTCAATTCCCAGCAACCACATGGTGGCTTACAACCATCTGTAATGGTCATCTGATGCCAGAAGACAGTGACAGTGTAGTCATATAAATAAAATAAATAAATCTTAAAAAAGAGAGAGAGAGAAAGAGATGAGTGCAATAAAATGCATGTGACAGAAGGTGGAATGAGGACTGCTGGGGGGGGCAGTTACAAGGATTGGATCGGGGTAACAAGTCACAGAGAGGGATCACCCAAAATGAAGTATGGATAAAAATGTTCCACAGAAACTGTTGGTGTATATGTTAACTAAAAATAAATAAAATTCATGTCTGAACAATGTGTCTAATGACAGGCTTTAAGGTGATGATACATTCCAGAGGCTGGAAAAGTGGCTCGGCAGTTAAGAGCACTGGCTGCTCTTGTAGATGTTTCCAGCACACAGGACAGCTCTAACTCCAGTTCCAAAAGATCTAAGGCCTTCTTCTGGCCTCTATGAGCTCCTACATACATATAGCACACAGAAACTCGCATAAGCACGCACACATACACATAATGTTTAAATAATATTTTTCTGTCAACCATGGTAACACATGCCTCTAATCGCAGCACTGGAGAAGCTGAGGTAGTTTTAAGCTGGTCTACATCATGGGTTCTATGCCAGCCAGGGCTACAAAGTAGTCATTACTTGTTCTAAAAACAAAACAAAACAGGAAGCAAAAAGGAGGCTAATCAGATAGTTCAGTGAGTAACATGGTTTGCTATGCAAGGAGGAGAGCCTGCGTTCAAACCCCAGCACGGAAACAAGACAGGCATTTTGGTTCACGTTTATAATGAAGCTCTGGAGAGGGAAACACAAGAAGATCATCAGGATTCCCTGACCTGTCAGCTTGTTTGAACTGGTATTCCTCTGGGGAGTACCATTAAGAAACCGTCTCAAAATGCAATATGGAAAGCCAGGCATTAGTGGCACATGCCTTTAAATATAGCCCTCCAGAGGCTGAGATGGGAGGTCTCTTACGAGTCTGAGGCCACCCTGGTCTATATAGTGAATTCAAGCCAGCAAAGACTCTCAAAAAACCAAAAAACCCCAAATGAAAGGCTCCTAGAGAACCACCTTCGAGGTTGACTTCTGGCCATCATACACAAATGTGTATCATCACATGCATGTGCACCCACACACATACACGAAAACAAACAAGAAGACAGTTCTATCTTTATAACCACTGACCCACCGTCTAATAAAAGATACTGTGACAAACCTGACAGAAATGAAGGTATTCTAAAGAGACACTTTTCAGACCCCAAAGAAATGGCAATTGCCCTTAGGATTCTCATTCTGGGAGAAAGGAAAGGTGCCAGCCAGAGGGGGTACCCATCTCCCAAAAACAGATTTCACACAATTCTAACAACCTGTCAGACCACCTTACAGAGTAAGACTGAAGTTCAGATAATGATGGGCAAGTGGTAGGTGGGACCACACACATCCCTCACCCACTACTTAAACTCTGAACTCACTTGAGGACCTAAAGACAGACATGGAAGTTTCGCTGGGTCTTTTTGTCCCTGTGGCGTAGTTTGAATGAGGATGGTATCCACAGGCCTCCTATATTTGAGTGCCTGGTCCCTAGTCGGGGGGGGGGGNGGGGGGGACTGTTTTAGGAAGGATGAGGAGGTGTGGCCTTGGTGTGAGGAGGTGAAGAAGAGCTGTGGGGTTTCAAAAGCACATGGCAGACCCCATCTTGCTTTGCTCTTTCTGCCTCATGCGTATGGATAAGATGTGGGCCCTAGGCTACCACTCCAGCACCATGTCTGCCTGCTTGCTGCAAAGCTCACAGCTGTGATGTTCAAGGACTCACCTCTGAACCTGTAAGCAAGCCCCCAGTGAAATGCTTTCTTTTAACAGTCGCCTTGGTCAGGATGTCTATTCACAGCAAAAGAAGAGTTACTAAGACAGTAGCTCCTCCAAATGTGGCCACATTGAAGTCTCCTGTTTTCTGCTTCTAGTTTGGCTTTTCAAATTAGTGAACTGAGGATGGGTGACCAGACCTCACTTGGGCACAGGTCGTGATCCCCAATTGAACGACAACATCAACTCTCCATATCAAGGGGTTAACTTTCATCAAAGAAAAACTCTAATCTTACAGACACTAATGCAAATCAATAGCACATTGACTTATAAATATATTTAGGGTAACACTGAAAAATCTCCACTAGGCAAAGAAAAGTAAAAGGGAAGAAATCTGGAAATTAACAGAATCAAGTAAGCGGTAGAATTTTGATTTACAAATACAATATTGTTAACTAAGGCTAAGAAATGCTGTCAGCTCCAATGCTACCAGCTACTGCTCCAGCACCAGGTCTGCCTGGAAGGGCAAAACAGGACAGGACTGCCTCTTCTAGAAGGCAGAGCTGTGTCATTCACTCCTGGGTGTAGCAGACTCGCCCTAAATACTGACTAGTCCAAAAGGCTGGATCTGATCCAGATTTTTAAGGAAAATAGGAAAGGAAGTGTTTCCTGTGTGTTACATAAGTTTATGTTTTTACAGATTGAAATAATTAGAAAAAAATAAGTGTCGTTCTCACAATTCTATCAGCACAAAATTTTTAAGAGCTCCAGGGCACGCCTAAGAGATGGCTCAGCAGGTACGAGCACTTGCTTTGTAAGCCTGACCACATAAAAGTGGAACTCCAGAGTCACACATGAAAGTTAGGGTGCAGTACAGTATTAGTATTCCTTTGGGGCAATAAGAGACAGAAACAAGAGAATCTCCCAGAAGCTCATGGACCAGGGTAGCCTATGGTACACAGTGCAAGAGAGACTTCAAAGAGAGGCTTAAGGCAAATTCATTCTCTCATTCCCTCTCCGCCATCCCCCTCTCTCTTCCTCTCAAGGCTGGAGTCCTTAACAATGAGAAGAACTTAGAATTGATTATAAAGTGCAAAAATCATACACATGCAAGGTGAAAGTAAGGAGAGACTTATGTTGGGCATGGTAGCACAATAGGGAGGCAGAAATTGGTAGAACTCTGTGAATTCGAGGCCAGCCTGGTCTACACAGCAAGTTCCAGGACATTCAGAGCTATGTAATACTAGAGACCTTGTCTCGAAAAACAACAACAAAAGAATAGATTTAAAACCTCAAAAACAGAGCCAGGTGTGGTGATGCAAAATTGTTACCTTAGCACTCAGGCTGAGGCAGGAAAAGCATACCTTTGCAACCAGCCTGTACTGCACAGTGGGGCCCTGTCCTGCTGGGGAGGGAGCGCAAATAAAACCCTGAAAGAGAGCCCTTAAATCTATTCTCTGTAATTTATGGGCTTTATCAAAGAAAGATCAACATAAAATAAGTGTTATCCAGACAGAAATACAGCTAACAGTTCTGACTTGTTTTCAATTCTTCACTGTTTGAGTTTTCCATTCTTTGTTTTTATTCTGTTAGTAGAATAAAACAAGAGCTATCGGCACAGCCAGAAATGCGCCTGTTCCTTCAAGCTGCAACAGTCAGTCAGATTTAAGATATGCTTCTGCAAAAGGTATGAAATTGTGTCATCATGCTCCAAAAAGGCTCACCAAATGATTTCACAGGTCTCAAAAATGATGGGGAGACATTAGCTCCAAGATTCCCAGCACCCACATGGTGGCTCATAACCACCTATAACTCCAGTTCCAGGGACTCCAATGCCCTCTTCTGACCTCCAAAGGTTCCTGGAACACACAAAGTGTATATATGCATGCATGCAGGTAATACACTTATACTTTAAATAAATAAATCTAACAAGAAGAAAGTGATGCGAGGGGCTGGAGAGATGGCTCAGCAGTTAAAACCACTGGCTGCATAGCCAAAGGATTCTTGATTCCCAGAACCCACACAGTGGCTCACAACCATGCTAATTCCAGTTCCGGGGAATTTAATGCCCTCTCTGGCCTCCAGAGGGCACCAGGCATACAGGAGGTACACATGCATACACACAACCACAAACAATGACATACAGTACAATAATCTTTAAAAACTGTTTAATGAAGTGTCCTTGCCCTGTTCCCGACTGCACCATGCAGAGAGGTAGGCGGCCAGGAGAGTCCAATAGCAAAGGTGTTGAAATGCAGAGCGCCTGCCACACATATTAACAACTGTGGCCACAATCTGCCAGCTCTTCCTCTTAGAAGTACAAATTTCTGGGGAGGAGGATGGCCAAAGAAATCAGAGGCAGTCACAATTTCCATCCCTATCCTCTGGTGCTGACCCCATTCTGAGGTATATCCTACAGAGGCAGTGACTAGAGCCCTTTTTCCACAACCCCCAAGACACCCACACACTCTTTAGGTAATCAATAAACCATTCTGGAAAGTACCAACATCCATGAGCATCCAACGAATGTTTAATAATATTAAGCCAAATTAAATATGTTAACATTTGGTGAGTTAGTTCCTTGTCTAATTAGTAAATCTAGGAACTGTCTACCAAAGGAGGGGAGAATCAAAATGTTGATTGGTAACCAACTGCACACTCCAAGATACGGAAGCTGTCAGGCCGAAGTACAGGGCAGCTGGAAACATCAGAGAACCACTCTCTCCTTGAAGGAAAGCAGACTTGGGTGCAATACTGAGACACATCCTGGATAACAGGAATAAGGAGACTTCAATACAAAAGCCTGAAGATGCTCAAAGCCCCTTTCTTTCTCTTTTCTTTTCTTTTCTTTTCTTTTCTTTTCTTTTCTTTTTTTTTTTTAACGCTTTAGCTATGATCTTTATTGTGCCCACTGAGAGGGTAAGATGCTTCCAGAAACAGTGTCACATCCTTTCTAGTAGATCTGTCTCCCAGCAAGATAAAATTGCTGTAGGTCTTCCACATCACATTCCTGTACAGGTTCTTCTGAGCAGGGTCTCCTCCTGAGAGAAATCCACAGCCACATCCTCGAATGTCACTAAACCCTGAGCCAGGCCATAGTGTAAGAACTGCAGGAGCTGGTCAGCTCCTTTCGGTACTTCTATATCAAAAACTGGGGATCGACAAGCAACGCTCTCAGATGGCCAGTGCTAAGCTGCCCTTTTCTTTCTTTCTTTCTTTCTTTCTTTCTTTCTTTCTTTCTTTCTTTCTTTCTTTCTTTCTTTCTTTCTTTCTCTTTCTTTCCTCCTTCTTCTCTTTCTTTCTTTCTTTCTTTCTTTCTTCCTTTCACTCACTTATTCATCTATTTATTCAACATATATGCATAGGTGTTTTGCCTGCAGTCTATAGACCAAAAGCATAACTGGTGTCTACCGAGACCAGGAGAGGCCACTGGATCCCCTGAAAGAGTTGTGAGCCAACATGTAGGTGCAGGAAATCAAACCTGGGTCCTCTGGGAGAGCAGCCAGTACTCTGAACCACTGAGCCATCTCTCCAGCCCCCTCAAATGCCTTAGCAAATGGCACAGTGTCCATACATTAGTGTAACTCTCAGATCATATCAGAAAAACCGCTGTGCACCAGACAGTGATTAGTACAGAAACTCACAAATAGAGTGCAAGCAATATATGTCAGTCATGAATGGGATGCCTACATCACATCTCCTTCTCCCCATAAGACTCAGGGTCAACAGCAGAAGAGGGGTGGAAAGAGTGTAAGGGCCAGAGGTCTAGTGGACTGCGGCAAAACAGTGTCTTTGGACAGGGCAGAATCATTGAACTTATGAACTCACAGCAGCAAATATGGTTATGTGTATAAGATCGAGCCTGAGACATTCCAGCAGTGATGGGGAGGGACTCATAAGCCCCCCAACCCCGACCTGAGGAGCTACTGACAGTTGATGGCTTCTGGGTCTAGACGGTTTATTTTAAGGACGTGACCCCTGGTAGGCTGACCATAGGTCTCAAAGCTCTTTCATGTTGTAAACTCAGTTTTAGAATCATGTTACATAACAACCCAATTATAAATCCAGAAATCTCGGTACATTTAAGAAGAAAAGCATCTTCAAAGCTTCAAAGCAAAGCATTTGAGGTCTTCAACACGGCAAGTAGCTCAGGCAACCCGCAAGGATAAATGTCTCCGTTACACAACCCAGAGGAAAGGTCCTACTCATGACTGCACCACAGCCGAGAGATTTCACAGCTAAGAGCTTGAAAGAACTCTGGAATCCCAGTGTTCAGATAATGTGACCCGACCTTAAACAAGCGTTTGCTTAATAGTTCTGGATGTCCCTGTTTGACATTTAGTTTCTTTCTGAGAACCAACTGTACTCAACTTTGTACTTGATTGATATAGCCTCATGAAGGACAGTCTGGCCTCAGATACTATGTAGCCAAAGACAGCCTTCAACTCCTTCTCTTCCTTCCCCTATCTCCCACTGTTGGGATTACAGGCGTGCAGCACCATGCATGCTGTCAGTTCTCTGGGACCCTCCTTTACGACTTTTCTTGCTTATTCCCAAGTGAATCCAGAATTTCTATACATTGAAGACTCTGAACGGGAAGATAAAATGGAACAAAACAGCAAATGTATAAAGGATCACTCCGTAGATTTTTGCCTTTATTAAAAAGCATAAACTGGGAAACATAAAAAGTGCAAATGGGAAATACAGAAGAGATCAACATAAGCCCCAAAGCAGTTAATTTTATTTGGGCAATGGATACTTGATTCCAGAGCTGTATTCCTGCTCGCTTCCCTAGACTGGAATTCAGTGGTTATCGATACCTTACATGCACCTCAAATATAGTCACTCTATGGCTCATAGCAGCAAACTGAGTACTCCAAAAAACCCTCTGCAGCTGTTGACATTGCTCAAAAGTTTCTCCAGCATTTAGGGGTTCTTTTAGGATGAATGGTACAGGCTCCAGAGGTGGTGACACCCAGCAGATAAACACTGAGCATTTATCAAGTTCATTCATGAAGCTGGATTTTCAGACCCAGTTCTACCACTTAACATCCTCTGATCTAAAGCTTGTCGCTCAGTTCTGTAGGCCTCAACTGCCTCCTGCTGACCAGACTTATAGCAATGGTGCTCAGCGGGGATCCTGACAGCCACACCTGGAAATATCTGGAGTCACGTCACCGTCAGGTGTTCTGGCAGTAGTGAGCTTCTCAACACCCTGCAGCACGTGAGTGCATCACCCACTGAAGAGGAAAGGTCCTGCCCTACCGCATCTCTCCCTGCACCCTGCAGGTCGATGTGAGTACATGGGTAAGAATCTATCTGTACCACTTCATAGACTGAAGCCCAATGCAGGGGAACTGCACTGACAAAGGAAATTCGGTCTTATCTATCGTCTACAACAAGACAAATTCCAAGATTTGCTACCCAGTGTATTCCTCTAACTTAAACAGCAATTCATACCTCCAGACTCTAAGATTTCAACTAAAGATCTGAAATGAATATGAATGTAATCCAGGAAAGCTCAGGGAGGCCAGAACTGAATTCCACAATGCTCTGGTTTAACACCCTTGCACGTGACTCGGTATGTCTTTTTTTTTTTTTTTTTTTTTTTTAATGGGAATTTTTATTTGAAACTTTTACGCAAATTCCACGGGTAATAGCTTCCCTAATAATTTGCATCTTATTTTTTTTTAAGATTTATTTATTTATTACATGTAAGTACACTGTAGCTGTCTTCAGACACTCCAGAAGAGAAAGTCAGATCTTGTTAAGGATGGTTGTGAGCCACCATGTGGTTGCTGGGATTTGAACTCTGGACCTTCGGAAGAGCAGTCTATATCTTTGAGTGGTGAACTTTGATGGGCTGGGAGTTTTCTTTTCTCTCATTCTTGCCCACCCCACCCCAAATGTCCTTCACCCAAAAACTATAACACAATAACCTCAGAATATGAAACGTATGGGAAAAGTTATGGGAAAAAAATAAAACAACTAAAATTCTGAGGTATAAAAACACCACAGAACATGGAGGCCAGTCTAGTAATGTACCCTTTCAGCAGTGGACTCCGCTATCATTTGTTTAAGACAATCTTGCTAAGCCATCCTGGAAGTCATAAGCTTCCTGCCTCAGTGTCCTGAGAGCTGGAACTATATACATAAGCACCACACAAGCAGCTTCAGCCATTAAGGGTACTTACTGAACCCTTAATGTTCTTAGCATGAACTCTGAGGTACAGTGGCAGCCCCCTTACTTCTAAAGATGCTGGAATTGCCACTAAACTTCTTACTGACAGTGTTTCCTGGTTCAGGTAGGAAAAATGTCTCCCAGGCAAAGAGGTCTAATCTTTTCCGTAAACAATCAAGGAAGCACTGTGACTAAGAACATCTGAACGTCTTAAAGAGTGTTTCTTCTTTGCTCACAAATTTAAAAATTTGATTAGTGTTCTGCAGAAAAATTCTGGAGGACAACCAACTGCATTTTGAACATAGTATTTTTGCAACGTAGGAATTTAATTTTTTTTTTTTTAAATTTGCAACCTCCTATGGGGGGTGGCAGCACACGCCTTTAATCCCAACTCCTGGGAGGCAGAGGCAGGCAGATCTCTCTGAGTTTGAGGCAAGCATGGTCTACAGAGTGAGTTCCAGTGCAGCCCGAGCAACATAGAGAAACCCTGTCTTCAGGGATAAAAAAAAATTGCAACCTCCCAAATCAAGTCTCCTTGCCTGGGGAAAATTTCTGTGGCTATTCTAACACCACCTATATAGCCAGAAGTAAAAGAGGATGGAAAAGGCAAAATGGAAGAAAAGAAACGTTTTTAAAGATTTATTTATTCATTTTATGTTGAGTACACTGTCACTGTCCTCAGACGCACCAGAAGAGGGCATCAGATCCCATTACAGATGGTTGTAGCCACCTGTGGTTGCTGGGAATTGAACTCAGGGCCTCTGGAAGGGCACTGACTGCTCTTCTGAAGGTCCTGAGTTCAAATGCCAGCAACCACATGGTGGCTCACAACCACTTGTAATGAGATCTGATGCCCTCTTCTGGTGCGTCTGAAGACAGTTACAGTGTACTTATGTATAATAATAAATAAATAAATAAATAAATCAATCAATCTTTGAGCCGGAGCAAGCAGGGACTGAGAGAGCAGGGTTGACCAGAGAGCAGAGGTCCTAAAAATTCAATTCCCTACAACCACATATACAACCATCTGTACAGCTACAGTGTGCTCACATACATAAATAAAATAAATCATTAAAAAGAAAAAAATTTTTTTTTCGAAACAGGGTTTCTCTGTGTAGCCCTGTCTGTCCTAGAACTCACTTTGTAGACCAGGCTGGCCTCGAACTCAGAAATCTGCCTGCCTCTGCCTCCCATGTGCTGGGATTAAAGGCATGCACCACCACCACCCAGTTGAAAGAAATCTTAACTGTAGATAAAACATCTTTTGCAAAACAAAGGGCACATTATTACATGGGACCCAGGGCTGTGGAAGGGCTTCCTCCATAGCTGAGGGCCAGAAGTCAGCTAGACAACTTCACTTTGTCCCTAGATAACTAGGAATCATATAAATTGAGGCTTAACATCTGTAGCTGCAGCAACAGGGGTTGGTAACAGTATATCTTGACCGCCTAGCACTGAAAGGCAAACCTATAAAAGCCCTTGTGGTCATGCCAGGCACTCTACTGAGTATTTTCCACGTGAACTATGAATATATTATTTGCTCATTTATTTCCTTTTGGCTTTTTAAAGAGAGGACCTTGCGATGTAGCACAGACTGGCGTAGTACACCTGGCCTTGGTGTGAGCCACCATAAACTAAATGATTTCATCTTAACTGTAGTGTACTAGTAAGTTTTTTTTTTTACTCCTATTAGTACTTTATATAGCCAGTATTTTGTAAAATAACCCTCCAGAGGTATGTAGTACTGTTGGTTTCTAGATAAGGAAACCAGGAGAGAGTGGCACAGCAGGAGTGAGAGTCAAAGCCAGATTTAGCTTCTGATAAATAGACTGAAGTTCTTCCAAGAGGCCGCACAAAGAATCCATCAAGCTGGATGTCCTGGAGAGAGCTGAGAAGGAAGAAGAAAGGTGATGTCCCGCAGCGCACAGGTCAGCTGCAGCAATGGAACTGTAGGTCACAGCACAGTAGTCACTCAGCGACAGTGAGACTCCACGGAACCTGACAGCACACGACCGATCTCAGGGTCCTCCAGCAGAAACTCAACTCCTACAGTGCTCTTTATCAACTTATCCTTATTACACAGCCATACACACGAAGCAAGAGGGGAAGGGGCCATGCTCTAGCACCCAGCTTCATCTTCCAGCTCCTCCTTGGAAGGCAGGACACAGACATGAAAAGAGGGGTACCACATGGCATCCAGAAAGCTAAAGGAAGGGGATTTGCATGGCACATCAAGGCCTTACAACAAAGCAGGTCACATGACTCTTACATTATAAATAAGACAGAAAAGGGGATAAGTCATAAGGCTAAAAACCAGTGTCTTAACCACTCGCTTTGGCTCCAGGACATTCCTACCAGGAATCTCTCTCCTGGCTAGCTTCCATTAGAAGGCATTATACAAACAACCAGAGAGAGAATACACCGGAGGTCTTTCTTACCTACCGTTGGGCCTTGCACACTACATTACCAACCTACCAGGCAAGATATACGGCAAGTGTACATGGTGGCATGACTCTTATGGAGTAACTTACGGTGTTTTGATTGGATCTGAGGCCTGCTCCACAGAAGGGAATTTCATGCCTGGGTAGGAGCCTAAAGGGTTAATGTAATGTTGTCAAATTGTGTTTAATATATCGGGCCGGGCCGGGGCTGTTCTTTCTACACTGGGCAACAGTCCCTGGAGAGATGTGTGGCTGTCTGCATGCTGAGAATGAGAAACTGAGGGCTCAGTTCTCAGCAGGACACCTTTATCACACCCCGACCCACCACTGTCTGTCCCACCACTGCCACCAAGTCTCAGGCAGCGTCAGGGGAAACAGTAGGAAGAATGTTTGCGTTGGAGGACAGGACTGTGGTGTCACGCTCATCAGCTCTCAGCGACAGTTGATCCCCTGAGAGACCTGTACAGGAGCAGTGCAGCTACAGTCCCAGTAGGAATGATGCACTCCGCAGGCCCGGCCCTTCCCGAGGAGTTGCTTCGGGAAGACCCATTCTTTTCTAAATCTGTGGCCACTGGTAGATTACAGTGCTCCAGCGCACGGCCCCACCCCACACACAAATGGGCAGCACCAACAGGCCTTGGTAACGTATCAAAAACACAGAAACAGAAAAGAAAAAGAGACACACTTTGAGGGGGCTTTGTTGCAGGGGCTTGAGGGAAAGTCGGATGACTGGAATTATCATGTTTCACTGTATGTGTATGAAACTCTGATAAAGATTATTGTATTTTAACTGTTATCTTCAAACCTGAGCTAATTTTCTTCCTCGAAGTCTCTTAAAAAGCATTCAAAATATGTGAGGTAAAAGGTGCTGTTCACAGGTAAGAATAGAAGCGACCAAGTTTTAGTAAATCTTATTTACTTCACACGTAGCAAATGTACTTGACAAGAGAAGCGCAGAGAGTAAATTCTGTGAGCTCAAGAACAAAACACAGAGCATACACCTCAGCAGCCACATAGTCTGAACTCACTCTGAGGGACAGCTTCCTGCAGCTTGCAAACAGCAAGTGAGGCTTTAGCCATGGCCTAAGACCTTCGACCTCAGTGGGGTCCACACCTCCCTCCGATGCTATGAACCGACCTCCCAACAGTAGTGCCCAGGGATGATAAACGGACACCAGAGGTAGATGATGGATGAGAAACTAGGCAACAAACTCATCCCTGTATCTTGTGTCCTGTGTGGCTTACCTCTGCTGTCTCCTGGGAATGTTAGCACCAGGATCACCCTCCCTCAAGCAACATGCACACTTTTTCAACTTAACTTTCTAAAGGTTTACGTTTTATTTATGTGTTAATGTGTGTGCCAAGTGCAGGTGCTCACCCCCCAGAAGTCAGGGGACAGTGTCAGATCCCCTGGAACTGAGGTTACATAGCTTATGAGCCAGCTATGACGTTCCTGGGAACCACGTGAGTCCCAAGGACTGAACTTAAGTTATCAGGCAGCGGGCCCCTTTACCTGCAGCTCCCACTTTCCCCGCTGAAATGAGTGGATATGAACATAAAAATAGTTTTGGAAAAGGTTTTAATTTTCATCTTTTACTATGACATTTCCAAGTAATAACAATATTTCCAAGAAATAACAAGTTTTTTACCCTTGGGTCTAAAATATTGCCTTTACATAAAAGAAATGGAAACAGGGTCTGGAGAGATGGCTCAGAGGTTAAGAGCACTGACTGCTCTTCCAAAGGTCCTGAGTTCAAATCCCAGCACCCACATGGTGGCTCACAACCATTCATAATGAGATCTGATATCCTCTTCTGGGGTATCTGAAGTCTGAAGACAGCTACAGTGTATAATAATAAATAAATCTTTAAAAAAAAAAAAAAAGACATGGAAACAGTTGTTCTCACTGAGGGATGGCTCTATAGACTCACAGCTAAGGTTCCAAACTCATCCTGTAAAGTCAGACAACTGAGCCTGGAGATGTGGCTCAGAGGCTAAGCTCACCTGTTGCTCTGGCAGAGGAACAGGGTTCAGCTCTCAGCACCCACCTGACAGCTCACAATCATCTATAACTCCAGTTCCAGAGGCTCTGACAGCCTTTTGTGGCCTCAGTATGTACCAAGCACACACATGGTACACATACATACATGTAGGCAAACACACACATATACACCAAATTTAGGTAAAAGAATAAATACAGTCAAACAGCTTCTAGCCAAACCAAACACAGCAGCAGAGGAAATGCCCTATCAGATGACAAGCGTTAATGCTTAAGCACTGGAGATTATAGTGAGCACACCTGTAGGGCTGTCTCTCAGTCCATTTGTCTCTCCTCCTCCTTGCCTGCCTCCTTCTCTGCCTTCTTTCCACCTGGATATGCTTCCCAGCCTCCACAATGTTATCCCTGCCACACTCCTCCTCCACGACATGATGGAGGACAGCAAGCTCTGAAACAGTGTGCCATGCAAACCCTTCCTTTTCACAGCACTGTCACAGTGACAAACAGAAGGTACTAAAGAATTCAGCCTAATTACTAATACAACCCAACCAATTACCTATGTCTCTTTGATTCTTGGTAAATAAAAGCAGGACCTCTTGAAATACTCGATCTGGTCAGAGATTTAAGGGTGAGAATAATAAACAAACGCTGTGGCTCTGAGCACAAGCTTTTCCAGCCTCTCACAGTACCTTTCAAATGAAGTTTACCTGGCTTCAGACCATATCTAAATGTTGGTCAGAAGAATTTTCTGTTCAAATTTTAAAACTCTCAAATACAATTAGAAAGAATGAAAACATGTATTAGTTCAGCTAATCACTTAACAACTTTGCCAGATGCCTGGGGGGGGGGGGGGAATCACTTCTTCGGATCTAACATTCAAAACTAGCAACCATTATCTAACAACAAAGGGAGCAATCATGCATTTGTTGGTGGTAGTGTAAGAGAAGAGGTTCAGGTTTAATTATTTGGATTAAAACCAGTACTAGTTCCCTGAGATCCAAATATGAATCACATAAACATCTGGAAAGAATCTAGACCATTCAACACCCACAACGCAGTGTTCTTTCCATCACCCAGGAAGTGTGTAGATATGAACAGGGTGCAGTGGGTGGCATCTGTCCTTTTAAGCTAACACTCATTGTGAACAAGGAAGAATCTCCTATTTCAGCTGGAAGCTCCAGGTCACCTTTGTCCCTGGCCTCAGGATGTCTCGCTTACAGCTGTCACTGCAGTGACTTCCACTTTGGGTGACTATGACTCTCCTATCTATGTCCCTATGTCCTGAATGACAGATAAAGGTCAGAGATTACAATGGCAGGACTAGGCATATGACTAAAACTACAGAGCCCCAATCCTAGAGTAGTGTCATCTGCATTCTTTCCCCAGGGACAACAGCACACCACCCTGGAAGTGTGTAAACTATAGCAATTTATATTTGAATGACAACAGCATTCCCTTCATGACAATCACTAAAAGAAATGTGCGTAGCTCTTCTGTTAATCAAAAGAGTAAACAAGTAAAATAGAGCTTTCTGGAAAAGCTCTATCCATCCCAACAGCACAATCTTCACAGGCTAGGCGCTGTCTGCACCTGTGGACTCAGGCAGTGAGGAGATAGTAAAAGAACAAACAGAAATAGTTTTGGGCTAAGCCAGAAAGCAGGGAGGGTGGCATTGAGAGCACATGCTCATATTTTAGCATTTCAGGGTTCTCTGTGTTCTTGAGCCAAAGGGAATAAAAGGAAACAGCGCCTAACATTTTCAAATTATTCCAAGGATCCTGCAAAGGACAAGAGTCACCCTAGAGGTGGCAGCTGGTGGCTGGAACTGGGTGGAAACCTGCTCTCAAAACAAGCATCCTTGAGTCAGGCCTAGCTGTCACAGGCGAACCATGCTCCTCATCAGCAGAGAAGCAAAGCCCTACATGTAAAAGTCACAAGAAACAAGAAACATTAGACTTAGATGCCTCAGACTTTAGATATCTGGAATGTCAAATGTGGAAGCTATGATTTTTAACTATGCACAAATGTTAAAAATTTGTTTGCATGTTGAATGAGCCAGGATTTCAACCTATTGTAGTGACAATTTTAGAATGTTGGTGTCTTTAAAAAACATGGAAACGTTATATAAGAGTATGTTTTCATTTTGATCCCAGGTGTGGGTCTGGGGCTGCTTCAGACTGTCCACTGCAGCTATGACTTCAGACTGTCCACTGCAGCTA
>NC_034599.1:22178639-22179799 GCF_900095145.1 Mus pahari
GTCCACTGCAGCTATGACTTCAGACTGTCCACTGCAGCTATGACTTCAGACTGTCCACTGCAGCTATGACTTCAGGCTGTCCACTGCAGCTATGACTTCAGGCTGTCCACTGCAGCTGTGACTTCAGACTGTCCACTGCAGCTATGACTTGCCTTGTGCTCTAGCAGAGGCGTAGTTTTGCCAGCTGCAGGTAGTTTCTGAGATTCTGCCACATTTGGAGTTCTGGGGACTTTTCAGAGGATATAAAAATGCTAGGGTCGAGTCGGTGGTGGATTTTTGATTGGTTGTTGGTGGTCCAAGTTTATTGAGTAGTTGTATGCAAAGAAAAAAGACGAAACTAGATATTCTGACAGCAAGGAAGATCAAACTTGCACCAAGGAACCTGAAGGCCCTCATTAGCAGCAAGTAGTCCAATAATGCTCCCCTTTCCTCTCTCTCTATTTTTTCTCATATCTAGGGTTAGGAGGTTGAAAAGGTAGAAAAAGAGGGTAGAAGGAAGAAGAACCCACAAAGTAGCCAAAGGGCCAGTGATAACCTGCAGCCCAAACTGGGCTCACACTCAAGCCCCTCCCAGGTCAGTGTCCTCAATACCAGGGCTGATTATAGACACAGAGCCTCAAGTTTTTCAAAGACTAAAAGCTTAAATAAAAAGTTCCAAAAGAACCAAGTAGGGGCTGGAGAGATGGCTCAGTGGTTGAGAGCACTGACTATTCTTCTGGAGGTCCTGTGTTCAAATCCCGGCAACCACATGGTGGCTCACAACCATCCATAATGAGATCAGATGCCCTCTTCTGGTGTGTCAGAAGACAGCTACAGTGTACTTGCATATAATAAGTAAATAAATCTTTAAAAAAAAAAAAGAACCAAGTAAAATTTCAGAAATGAACATAATAATCAGTAGGGGAAAGTCCTCCAGGCATTGGTTCAATAACAGATAAGGCTGGATGCAGAAATAGCCAGTTGCAGAATTCAGAATAGCTTACACAGCCAAGAATATAACAGTATGAGAAGAAAAAACAACAGTCTTGAAGAACACAGGAACTGAATGCATATAGTCAGAGCCCCAAGTTGAATGAATAAGAAAAAAAAAAGATGACTATTTAAATACATAACACAGAGAAAAAAATACATATATAAACTATAAAATCTAAGTAGAAAAC
>NC_034599.1:22180143-22192738 GCF_900095145.1 Mus pahari
AAAAAAAAAAAAAAGAAAAGAAAACTAAAAAGAAACTCATCTTAGTGACACACTGCAGAAACAATTCAAAATGCACCTCCCTCCTCCCCGCCAAAAAGGAAGGGGAAAGGAGAAAAACCTTTCATGTAGCCCGGGAAGAGATGAGCAATATAGAGGAGGCGGTGGATACAACTTTAAACTTCTCTTATACTTTTGGTTGTGAGCCCAGCCTTTAACGGCTGAGTCATCTCTCCAGCCCAACTCTATCAACTTTTCAACCAGAGGGCACCGAGCATACACCCTCTCTTCCTCATCCTCTCTGAGTTCTAAGACAAAAGGACTGGCAACCTGAAATATTGTGTCCAGTAGATATGCACTTGAAGAACAACATTAACTTAGGTACAGTTTGGCAGACACAGGCCCCTCCCCGAGCAGCAGTTTTTAGTTACCTGAGGTCAGCTGCATCCTGGAATAGCAAATGAAAATTCCAAAAGCTGCAGTTCCTAAGTTAGAAACTGTACGGCACTCTGCCGAGATAAACCTTATCCATACGGATCGCCCCCTTACCCATCATGTCTACACCACATGCACGCCGGCTCACTGTTCACCTCAGGAGGCATCGGGCTAGTGGGCCAACCATCACTACATGTATCCATGTAACCCTTATTTTACTCAGCGGCCCCAACCCTGGCAATTCAGACATGGCACAGAGAAGCCATGGCCCCAACCCTGGCAATTCAGACATGGCACAGAGAAGCCGCACAGTGCTGTTTCTCAGTGAAAAGCTGAAAATTCTTGACTTGATGGCAAAGAAAAAGAAGTCAGTCCAAGCATCTTCTAACTAGTGTGAAGGAAGAAGACATTATTAATTGTACTTCTTTGTCCAAAAACTGCATAAATCTCAGACACGGTACATGACATGGTACTCTTAAGAGGGAAAAGGCATGACGTTTGCATCTTGTGTTCAGGAAACACCACACAACACAGGGTTGTGTTCTGTCCAGGTTTAGAAATCTACTGGGTGTCTTCAACAGACTGTCCACAGCTAAAAGGAGAGTCCAGAATACAAACCAAGCCAGTCCAGAACCAGGATAGCTATTCTACAGAACATTACTAAGACTGTAACACTTGCTAGGTGATATCTCCACTGCCATCTTCTAGACTTCTTGTGTTCATACACAGTCCTGCTTCCAACTGACACAAATCTCCACACTTCCGGTGGGGCCAGGTCCAATCTCGTGCAGGTAGTCCAGCTGTTGAGAGCTCAAGGGGACAATGTAGTCCAGCTGTTGAGAACTCAAGGGTACAATGCTGTCCTGCTCAGAAGCCAGTGTCATACACCTTCTTCAGGCTCTTCCGCTGTATTTCTTATGCACTGGCCCCTGAACTTTGGAGAGAGCACTATAGATGCCCCACTTTGGGTATGGCTCTTTTGTTTATTGTGACCTTGGGCCAGGCCTCCGATTCTCTATCTACACATTCAGTACTGGCAAATCACAATGAGCTGAGACTAGTTAAGGTAGCTCAAGTTCGTGTCCTCCTAAAGCCCATGTCGAAGCCGTAATCCCTAATTAGATGGTATTAGGTGCAGGCTTTAAAAAGTAACTAGGCTTAGGTCACGAGGGTAGAACGCCATCACGGGATCGTGGCTGCTATAAGAGACGTCAGGCTCTCGCTCCTCCAGCCTGTGAAAAGACAGTAGCCACCCACAAGCCAGGAAGAAGGCCTCACTAGGAAATGGACCTGTTAGCAACCTTGATCTCAGACATCTGAGACACCAAAACAGTGAGATACAAATGTCTATGGTGTAAGGCACTCGGTTTATGATAGTATGCTATAGTAGTCTGAACTCACTATATTATCTGGTACAATCCATACAATGCCCAGCACACAGCATTCAACAGCTGTTATTAATCCTAACAACCCAGAGTCTCAGCAAACACTAACACACTCCCAAGCACATCTCTGTCTACACTTTTCCTCTACTATTCTCTCTCCCCACATCTCTACGCACCTAAATCTGCACTTACGTGGTCAGTAGGAAGCCAAGTGTGGTGTCACATACCTGTAACCCGGGCACCAACAGCTGAGGCAGAAGAATCATCGCTCAGTCAGGCCATGCAAGCATGAGGACCTGAGAGGATCCCTCAGAACCCATGCAAAGGCCAGGCAACACAGCACAAGCTGCAATCCCAGGGATGGACAGGTAGTGACAGGTAGTGACAGGAAGCCCTGGGGCTTGCTGTCCACTCTGCCAAGTAGACTCTGACCAGTCCTCGGTTCAGTGAGAGGCCATGTCTCAAAAAATAAGAGAAAGCAATTACGGAAGTCACTTGACATCAACCTCTGGCATTATGGGAGGTGCACACACACATACAGGGATTGGAGGGGGGGGGGGGATAGAGGCAGAGAGAGACAGAGAGAGGCACGGAGCTAGTTCCAGGCAAGCCTGAGCTACACAAGCCCAGACTGTTATTTGTTAGCAAAAGAAAGAACAAAATAAACACAGAAGTGCTTTAATGTAAACCGTGGTGGCCGAAGAAAGAGAAGCAGCTGTCTGAGGGTCGGCTCCATCCACCATAAGCTTGCAGACAGCTGCGAAGCTGCACCTCATTCTAAAGACAGGGTTGCCCACTGGGCAGGAACAACTAACAGGCACACGGACGATGGGCACACGGTCCAGTAACTTTCTGCTTCCCATGAAAGCAACCTGCCCTCCTTATTCTCATCACCTTAGAGAATCATTCCTTCCCTCCACCCCTAGCCCCATCCCCCTACTCCCCACTCCTAGCCCCATCCCCCTACTCCCCACCCCAGCCCGGGAGCTCAGCGGCTGGCACAGGGCAGTGCTCAAAGTGCAGCAGCAAGCTGGGGCGGGCAATCACTCGGGTTCTTTTGTTTGTTCCTAATGATGGGGGGCAGGGCAGGTACTCCAAGAGGCTTTAGTCCCCCTTAACCATTTGTTGACGCCACAGCTGTTCTCCTACCCAAAGCCAATGGCAATGAATCACTGAAATGTGTCACAAAGAATACACGAGCAAACAACTGAACTCCAAGGACATTCCTCCTTCATCCAGTTCGGTGCTGCTGTGAAGAAACTAGATAAAGGCAGAGGCTACTTGTATTAAACAAACCACGTTTTCCCTTTACTAGTGTCAAATCTAAAATCCCAGTACTCTAGCTATAAGAAATCAAAACAAAACACAACTTTTTAAAAATTATATATCTATATTTAAAAAAACTTCATTAAAGACTCATCAAAAATAAAGCAAAAGGATGGGGAAGGGAAAGCAGAGAGCCAAGCACGAGCAGCCCAGAGCTCTGCTGTTTAGAAACAACCTAGCAATGGTCTCTACATTTCCCCCTGGTGTTTTATATAACTGTAATCACAAATTGTAGTAGTTGCAGCCTGTGTCCTTTAAAGCGTCTGATAAACATTTCTCCACGTTTTTTCCTCTTAGCTTTGCAGCTACACAGAGTAGATGACAGAAAATACCATTTCCTTCCACGACGACAACTACTACAGTAAAAACTGAGACTACCCTGTCGCTCCTGCAGCCGCTGAACTAAAATAAGATCTACTAAAAATGCCTAGCCACGCAGAGTGGTTAAAAATGTTAACTGGCTTTCAAGTGACACAGACAGACGACAGGCACGACTTACTAGAGCCATCTCTGTCCTGGGTCAGTTTCTTCTTTAACATCACTGCTAACTGTCCTCACACCAACGGCCAAAGCCCAGTGTGAGTGGTCAGACCCGCTACTGGCTCTTCAAGGCTGGGCTTCTCACTCACTGTGTGCCCCCCGTGCTGTGGTGAACAGTACCTGACACAATGGGGGAGACATGCCAACACACTGGTTGGAATGAAAAGAACTACAGACTCTGATTATGATGATTATGATTAGTCAGACAGGAAAGATGGCTGTGAGCTGAAGTTACCAGACACAACAGATGATGCGACTGGTAGAATTTGATTTTAACAGTAATTGTATAAACAAAGTAAACCAGCGAGGACTGGGATACTCTACAGATGAAAGACAAAGGCTGGAAAGAGCTCAGCATTTAAGGGCATTTGCTACCCCTGCAGAGGACCCAGTTCTGGGCCGGGCACCTACACAGAGGTAACACCAAGCCATCTGTTAATTCCAGCTCTGGGGGATCTAACACCTTCTTCTGGCCTTTCTGTGCATGTGCATACATACAGTACACATACAGACAAACAGGTAAATAGTCATGCAAATAAAGTTATGGGAACTGGATAGTTCAGTAGTTAAGAGCACTGGTTTTCTTCCAGAAGACTTGAGTTTGACTCCCAGTACTCATCTGGCAGCTCACAAGCATATATAACTTCAGTCTCAGAGAAGCTGATGCCCTCTTCTGGCCTCCTTGGGCACTCCACACATGGTGCACAGATAAACATGCAGGCAAAACCCCAGTACATATGTGTGCTGGTTTGAGTAAGAATGGCCCCTATGGCTCATACATTTAAACCTTACGGATTAAGATATACGCTCAGTTACTGTTCCAGTGCTAGGCACACCTGCCTGCTGCCGTGCACCCCACCATGATGGTCATGGATGCTAACCCTCTAGAACCATGAGCCCCAGATTCAGTGCTTTCTTTTATAAGTTGCCTTGGTCATGGTGTTTGGTCACAGCAACCAAAAAGTAATTAAGACATCATAAAATAAAACATTTTGGGCTGGAGAGATGGCTCAGCAGTTAAGAGCACCAACTGCTCTTCTGAAGGTCCTGAGTGCAAATCCCAGCAACCACATGATGTCTCACAACCATCCATAATGAAATCTGACGCCCTCTTCTGGAGTGTCTGAAGACAGCTAAGGTGTACTCACATATAATAAATAAATAAATCTTTAAAAAAAGAATTTATTTAAAAAATAAAATAAAACATTTCTTTGAAAAATAAACTTTTAGGGCTAGTGAGATGGCTCAGCGGTTAAGAGCACCAACTGCTCTTTTCAAATCCCAGCAACCACATGGTGGCTCACAACCACCCGTAATGAAATTTGATGCCCTCTTCTGGAGTGTATGAAGGCAGCTACAGTGTACTTACATATAATAAATAAATTATAAATTTAAAAAAAAAAGAAGAAAAAGAAACTTTAAAAGAAAAAGCAAAAAGACATAAGCGAAGAATCTTCCTTATACACTGAAAAGCAAAGCAGCATCACAAATCCTGCTACCCGTAGTGGTGGGGGCGGGGCAAAAGGCAATACAGGGCACATAATCAATACCATAGAGAAGCAAGAAAACCAAAACACCGCAACCGGAAAAACCTCTGCTTCCTGGCACATCGGAAACAGGTAGATTTCTGTGCATCGTTGCAAGCAGCAAAGAGGCAGTAAGTTAATGACTTTAGGCTGCCATTCAGTGGACAGTGTCCTTGCTAGCCTGAGTGTAAAAGAATGTGCTTACCCAACTTAGTTTCCGGATCCCTTCATATGCCAGTGCAGATATATGTATACAGTGCTAGACTTCAGAGGCACGTGCAAAGATTGAAATGTGCAGTCAGCCCAAATGCTGTCACACGCACAGACCTGATTGGAAACACCTTGAGAGAGACTCTAGAATCCGCCTCCCATCACCAGGATCAGCCAACTGCGCGCTCTAACTCACTCTCACACATATTTCCTTCTCTTTTACCCCACTTGTGCTTTGGAAGAATTCAAAGGATTTAGGAAGAAGGAATTTGTTAATACCGCATCCCTAACAGCTGCAAGGTGGGTGCGGTATGTCCGTGGAGTCTTCTGTTACAACATACAATCAGAAAGCATGCTTGTACAACTGCTGCCTTTCAGAAAATGGACTTAGGGCTATCCCTTGGGGGCTGCCTCGAGAGCGCCTTCCACTGAACCTAGGAGACGGAGGAGATGGAGCACTGTGACTCTTGAGTTTATTTAACACTGCAATTGTTTAATGACTAAGATCTCTACCAACTATCCACTCAGTCTCCTCAGCCTGTAGCATGACCGTAAACAAGTCATCTGAAGATGAGCAGTGGTTCAAAGTATTTGGGGATCAGCTGTCCTCTGTTTTGTTTTGTTTTTTTCCTTGTTTTTGGTTTTTCAAGACAGGGTTTCTCTGTATAGCCCTGGCTGTCCTAGAACTCACTTTGTAGACCAGGCTGGCCTCGAACTCAGAAATCGACCTGCCTCTGCCTCCTGAGTGCTGGGATTAAAGGCGTGTGCCACCACGCCCGGCCTCTGTCTTTCTTAAAGTGCACATACAACCCTGACAATGACTGTGACAATCAAGTGATCAAAAGGAAATAAAACGCCATAAAAGGCAGGAGTTATATTGGGCTGGAGAGATGGCTCAGAGGTTAAGAGCACCAACTGTTCTTCCAGAGGTCCTGAGTTCAATTCCTGACAACCACATGATCTGATGCCCTCTTCGTTATATGTTCAAGGCCCTGAGTTCAATTAAGCAATCAATCAACACAGGCCATTCTAAAACATGTCTCAGGAGTTTAAGTAAACAGAAGAATTGGAATATTTGGTCTGAGATGTCACTACATTTCACCTCTCAAACTGTCTTCAAGACTATATACACTGTTGTTCTAGTTCTAAATAAAGTCTGTTCTCTGGTACACCGAAAGTTCTGGAAAGTTACTGACTTGCTACATCATCACTCAAAAAGAGGACAAGGCCTAACATCTGTAAGGCTGAATCACACCAGCCATCCACCTCACAAAGGAATATTATACACATACAAACAGTATGTCTCTGAACGCATTTTCATTTTACTACACTGATCCATAACAAGAATGTCCACTGTCAAATACAATAAACAAGTAGCCAAAGACTGAGCCGCCACAGACTAGAGACTTCCAGGTTTTAGGTGCCTGAGGTACCGCCTCGAGCGCCTGACCTCTGCAGGCTGGTTTCTTCGTACACAAATCAGGAAAAATAATAACACGCTCTTAAGTTATCAAAATTAAATGAAATAATCCACACTAAGTTCTCATAATACAGCCCAGGAAAGGACAATTACATGGAATGTTTACTACTATGTTAGAAATTACCTTTTTTTTTTTCTTTTTAATTTTTGGAATATGGTCTCTGGATAGCCCTGGCATGCCTTGAATTTGCCATGTAGCCTAGGCTGAACTTGAAGAACTGGCAGTGATCCCCCTGCCTCAGCCTCCAGAGCGCTGGGATTACAAAACGTGAGTCACAGAAGGCAGGAGCTAGCATTTTTAAATGAAAATGGCACATAGGGATACCAAGTGAAAAGCATAATCCTAAAAATTAAAAAGGCACAGCTGTCCCCTAGGAAGATGGCACGTTTTTAAAGGTTTATTTTACATTTACTTATGTGTGAAGGGCCCACATGCATGTATGAATGTGAGTGCCCACAGAGCTCAGAGAAGTGTGTCAAGATTCCCCCGAGGCTCCCGTTGTGTGCTGTTTGAGCCATCAAGTTGGGTGCTGTGAACAGAACTTGGGTCCTCTGCCACAGTACCCCTTTGTAACCACCGAGTATGTCTCCAGCCCCAAGAGTGCAGCTTTAAGGTAGACATAAGGTGAGAACCATAATAGGAAACTTCTTCCTTTAACAAGAAAGCTACAGCCGGGCAGTGCTGGCCCACGCTTTCAATCCCAGCACTTGGGAGGCAGAGGCAGGCAGATCTCTGAGTTCAAGGCCAGCCTGGTCTACAGAGTGAGTTCCAGTACAGTCAGGACTGCACAGAGAAACCCTGTCTCGAAAAACCAAAAAAGAAAGAAAGAAAGAAAGAAAGAGAGAGAGAGAGAGAGAGAGAGAGAGAGAGAGAGAGAGAGAGAGAGAGCATGCTACAGCTAGGCCCTCATCTTGCCTTCAGTCCTAGATTACGAAAATGTACTGTAATTCCATACATGTAATGTATGGCATGGAAGTAAATCCCATCCCTCAGTACCAAGAAACCCACCAACTGAGCCCAGCCCAAGGGGCAGCAGCTGAGACAAGAGTCTATGGAGCCCTTAGCAGTCTCTACTTCTACTAACAAATCACCAAGAAGAAATTCATCCCTCAAGTCAACTGCAAAATGTTTTCGCCAATAAAAACTGCAGATCTTCATGTGAGCGAATCTCTTCAACAATAGGGAGTTGTTCTAGTCTGTGAATAGGACATGCCAGTGGAACCAACACAGTGGGAGCTGGACATTCCTGACACTCCTGTCTCCTGGCTAGCTTCTGGTCAGCGCTATCTCCCAACTGCATTTGGCTTGAAACTTTAAAATCAAGCAAAACATATGGTCAAAAATGTATGCTAAGCCTCATCCTTACCCCAGAAGCCTGTTTCCAATACTTCTGCACCAGAACCCGTTTTCTACCACCACCCTGAGCACACCACTAGAATAAGCATGAAACACAAAAACGCTTTGTCTTCTTGCTTGACCACCCCCCACTCCCAACAGTGCTTTGGTGTATTAATTTGTATACTCTGGAGAACATCGTGGGCGGCAGCAAAGCCAAGGAACAAACCAAGGGTTGAAGAGTCGTCCGGGTTGGGTTACCTTCTGAGTAAGGAGTGGTGCCTTATGAAACTAATTTTTTTTTTAAAGAAGACTAATATTAGCCTCTAAAAATGGGTTCACAAACCCACTTCACTGAGCTGTTTTAAGGACTGAGATAATAGCTTCCAAGTGCCCTGTGGTATTTATGGAAAGTAACTGCAAAGTAAACTTTACAGTGCTTTTCGCCCAACCGACCAGGGAGATGCTGTCTCCCAGGAATTCCACTGGAAAGAAATGAGCAAAACTTTCAAGTTTAGCAGTGTGTCCGGATCAAATGATCCAGATGCTATCTGAGAGTCAGGGTCTCCCTCCACCACGCTGCAACAAAGGTGCTTATCCCCGCGCAGTCCGCATCTCCGCACAAGGGTGGCTGGCCTTGCCCAGTTCAGCTTCTTTGTTGACCCTAGCCGCTGCTCCGGGGAGGACAGGCCTCTGGAGCTTCCCAAGCCGCTTGTCGTCCACGACTTCTGGGTACCACACTGCCGATGGGGTGTTTCCTCCAGCAAGTTTTAGAGCCCGTGAGGCAGCTGCCACGGTCCTTCTAGAGGGTCGTGTCCCTGTGCGGGACCAGCCGCATCCACGCGGGTCAGCCCGAGACCCGACCCGCCCGTCCGCTGAGCCGCGCCCGCCACGCTCCCGCAGAGGCCACCCCTCAGCTCCTCGGCCGGACCTGGAGTCCTGGGCGCCGAAACCGCTATTCCACCGCGGCCCGGGCCGCTCTGTCCCCATCGTCACAGACCACACACTTCCTAGCGGCACTGAAGCGTCAACTCACCCCTGAAGAGCAGCAGCAGGAAGAAGTCAGGCAGTCGCGCGCACAGCCGAAGTCGCAGCCACCGCCGGCTCAGCGCCATGTCGAGGGGAATGTGAGGGGCTCAGGCTTGGAGCGGAGAACCCGCCTCGTGCGCATGCGCCCAGCCTGCTTGGACCCTGCGACCCGCCTCCAGTTTCCATAGCGACCACGCGGCCCGGCCGAGCCGGCACCATAGTGACCGAGAAAGCTCAAGTCTGGTTGCTATGGATGCAAAGATGCTCCGTGCTTCCAGGTGCTACCTCTGTCGATGAATTTAGCGGGAAGAGAATTAAAAAGCGTGTCTGGGAGAGAGGCGGGGTAGATTTATGAAACTGTAGATTATCGCTACAGATCTAAGAAGGATTACTCCATTAAAATTTAGGAAATGATGGGGCTGGAGATGGCTCAGCAGTGAAGAGCACCTGTTGCTCTTGCAAGGACCCAGATTCCATTCCCAGCACCCATATTGTGGTTCACAATCATCTGTAACTCCAGTTCCAGGCGATCTGACGCCCTCTTCTGACCTCTGACGACACTAAACATGCCTGTGGTGTATATGCACACATATATGCAGGCAAAACACTCGTACACGTGAAATAAAATAAATTACTTTTTAAGGAAATGTGTGTTGTTTTACAAATAAAGACATTACCGAGTAATTTTTGAAACTAGTATTTTCACACCTGTAGGGGTCCTGATTCCATAGGTAATGAAAGGAAAAATGCTGAAATCTGCATAAACATTAGCAAGACACATCCAGTACATAAATACAATAAATTGCTGTAGAAGTATAATTCATTTCTATGGTAGAGCTAAAGCATACTGGTATCCCCAATAGTTTATCCTACACAATACAAGGGTAATTCCTGCCATTGATTTTTTTTTTTACTTTTTTTTCTTTTTTTGACAGTCTTATTTATGTAGCCCTGGCCACCCTGGAACTTGAAGGCTAAATAGACCAGGCTAGCCTCAAACTCACATAAACCCAACTTCATCTACCTCCAAGAGTTAGTATTAAAGGTAAGCACCACCATGTCTAGATTCTTTAAATATTTTATAATTTTAACTGTGAATGTGTATGTGTGAATATCTGCATATGGGATGTGTGAAAATAAGTGTGGGTGCCCTGAGAGGCCAGAGGTGCAGAGTTAACAAGTAGTATGCCTTGTGTGCGTGCTGAGAACTGAACTTGGGTCCTCTGGAATAGCAGCAAGTGTTCTTAACTGCTGAGCCATCTCTCCAGTCTTCTTTTTCATTTTAAAAAGGGTTCGTTATTTTATCATCATCACCATCACCATCATCACCCTTTGTATGAGTACAGGAGTACATGGCAGGAGGTATATGCCACAATGAGCATGTGGGGGTCAGAGTACAACTTCGTGAAGTTGACTTTCATCCACCTTTACAGGGATTCCAGGAATCAAATTCAGGTTTCCAGGCTTCAGGAGCAAGAACTGGTACCGTTTTACTAGCCTTGCTATGATTTCTGAATAGTAGGAAATGGGAAGGCTAGGGTAGGAAAACACAGCAAGATCTTATAAGCAGGTTGTGAGAAGGATAAAAATGAGCTGAAGCTGAGCTGTGGTGGCACATTTCTTTAACCCCAGCACTCTGGGGGAGGCAGGTGGATCTCTGTGATTTTGAGGCCAGCCTAGTCTATAGAATGCGATAGCCAGGGCTACATAAATAAACTGTCTCAAAACAAATAACAAAGAGCTGGACATCAAACCTAAGGAAAGCAGGCATTTATTTAATATAATGGAAAACTCTTGAGATAGTCTCAAACCCGTGTTTAATATTAGAAAGAGCATCCCTAAGATTCCAGAAGCAACACAGTAAAATCAGAATTCTGGGCCTGTGAGAAAGCGTGCCCGAGTTCCCAACAGCCGATATTATTATTCAATGGGTAACAAAATAATATTTCAAGAAATTTGAAAGAGAAAGGTCACTGCCAAGCGTGCTTGAATTTTCATTTCCACATGACCTTCAGTCTACATTTTATAAATGTTCAGACCTTTATAAATGTGAGTTGATTACTTCACCACAAACCCAGAAGGAAAAAAAAAAAACTAATCCCAACTGTCAGGATTTTTTTTTTCTTTTTGGTTTTTCGAGACAGGGTTTCTCTGTATAGCCCTGGCTGTCCAGGAACTCACTTTGTAGACCAAGCTGGCCTGGAACTCAGAAATCTGCCTGCCTCTGCCTCCTGAGTGCTGGGATTAAAGGCATGAGCCACCACACCCAGCTATCAGGATAAAATTTTAAAATAACCTATTATGATGCTACTTGTCCTCTGTTGACCTTCTGTTTCTGGTCATCATATGTCTAAGTCATAGGGAAATGTGTGTAAATGGTATTTCTCATGCTGGCCTCTCTCTCTCTGCATTAAACACAAGATAAAGTAGAGTTTCCTGGGAGTTTCCTGTAAGCCTAATTTGGGAGGGATTATTTGTTTTGTTTTGTTTTGTTTTGTTTTTTCTGCTCTCTTTTTCCTCTGGCCATGTGCTCAGTCGTATTTACCTCACGAAAGAAACTGATCTGATTCCTTGGGGACCGTGAGATGGCATCTGACTATAGACAGAGCACCTTTATTTAGAAGCCAAGGCTTAAATTCCAGTGTTTGCATTATGAAAATGGTTCTTTCTGTTAAATGCCCTTCTGTTTTAGAGTTTCTTTTGAAATTCAGGCAGAGATTGCAAGAAAAGGCTTCATGAATATTCTATAAAGGGCAGAGGTTCCTGAGAGAGGGGGTGGCAGGTGCTTCACTGTAAAGTTCTGACTATCCTCCACAGCAGAGTTCCCATGTCATTAGTAGTGTCTAATGTGTGTTCTTGGAATGGAAATGCAAGTGGAGATGCTGCAAGGCAGGGCAACACATTTGTCTGTGATGTGGTCTGTTCTTCCTGCAGAAATCGAGCTCTGCTCAGCATGAATAAGCTCAATGAGGTCAGAAGCAATGTTCTGAAAGCATTTGGTAAGTAGAGCTGGGAGTCTGTGCCTTTAACCACAGCACAATTCATCTGAATGTGTTTATTCTACTGTGGGGCATATTAGAAAGAGATGCTTTCTTTTTGGTTTTTCCAGACAGAGTTTCTCTGTGCAGCCCTGGGTGTCCTGAAACTGACTCTATAGACCAGGCTGGCCTTAAACTCAAGAGATCTGCCTACCTTTGCCTCCTGAGATTAAAGGGGTGTGCCATCACTGCCCAGCTGAAAGATGCTTTTTTTTTTTTTTTTTTTTTTTTTTTTTTTTCGGTTTACAGGGTTTCTCTGTATAGCCCTGGATCCCATTACATTAGTTAAGATA
>NC_034599.1:22192794-22217476 GCF_900095145.1 Mus pahari
TTTTTTTTTTCGGTTTTTCGAGACAGGGTTTCTCTGTATAGCCCTGGCTGTCCTGGAACTCACTTTGTAGACAAGGCTGACCTCAAACTCAGAAATCCACCTGCCTCTGCCTCCCGAGTGCTGGGATTAAAGGTGTGTGCCACCACGCCCAGCTGAGAGATGTATTTCTTAAAAGGACTAAAGAAATTAAATCTGCATAAATTGAACTTAAGAGTTTTACAATACTGTTTAATACAGACACAAAAACCAAATCAAGAGGCAAAGAGGGGGTTTCCTGCTTGATTTGCCTCTGAACAGAGCAAGTGTGTCTGCTTATTTATGCTTATCTAAGGCTAGGATTCCTTACCTATAAAACATGGACGCTACTACTCATCCCAGTGAACTGATTGCCACAGATTAAACAGCTGAATCACAGACGGAGCTCAATACAGGTTTACTATTCAAAGCCCCTCTCTTTCTCACTATCATGCTTCTGATAAGCATGAAAAAAAGGGGGGGGTCAAAATGGCTTCAATATTCTGCCTGAGCTTTGATAAATAAAACACTCTCTGCCTTCAGGCGTCAGAGGGAATGAAAAGTAAAGATGACATTTACATGGATGTTTGCTTTTTCTTGTATTCTTTCTGTGATAATTGAGGAAAAAGACCCAAGACCCCAAACTTACTATGTAGACCAGGCTAGCCCAAATCCACAAAGATCTGCCTGCATCTGCCTCCCAAGTGCTGGAATTAATGGCATATTAATTCCACAACACCAGCTCATATTACTCTTTTTTTTTTAAAGATTTATTTATTTATTTTGTATATATAAGTATACCACCATTGCTCTCTTCAGACACACCAGAAGAGAACCCCATTACAGATGGTCGTGAGCCACCACGTGGTTGCTGGGAATTGAACTCAGGACCTCTGGAAGAGCAGTTGGTACTCTTAACCACTGAGCCATCTCTCCAGCCCCTGATATTATTCTTTTTTAAAAAAAAATTACACGATCATAATTTTGTTTCCTTCCCTATGTCATTAAACCCCCAAATAATCACCCAAAGTCAGTTTCTCCAGCGTAAGAGAAGGGAGGGAATCCTCTTCTTTATGGGAGACTTGACCTCCCCCCTTCCCAATCATTTCTCTGCACAGAGTTTCTGGGAGTTTGGTCATATGCTTGTTGCTCTGTTTCTCATCTCTTTCAACTCCTCCTTTCTTTGTACTACTTTCCATTGTGCTTAGCTACATTTTACCCGATCCGTCATCCTCTTGTCTTTGTCTCCAAAGTAGTTGTTTAATTTTACTTACATAAGACTCACCCCTCTCCCATAGATCTAATGAAACAGTTGCAGGTACATACTTCTCCAGTAAAATGTGCTGTGGTTCACTTAATTTCCATATTCCTCTCTGTGATTCAGTTGAAAAAAAAGAAGGTCACACTGGTGTCGGATTTTTCTCAGTGACTTCCTCTGGTGAGGCCTTCAGCAGCAGCGATTTAATAAAATTGTCACAGGGGAACAGGGCAGGCAGCTCAGTTGACACAGCACTTGCCTGACATGCGTGAGGCTCGGGGTTCAATCCCAAGCACCGCACAAAGGGGTTTGGTATCACATACCTGTAATCCCAGCACTCAGGAGCTAGAGGCAGTAGGATCAGAAATTCTAGATTATTCTCAACTATAGAGCCAGCCGAAGCTACATGAAACTCCATCTAAAAATGTGAAAACAAAAACAACAAATTCCCCCAGCAGGCACGGTGGTGCACTCCTTTTATCTCAGCACTCAGGAAGCAGAGGCAGGAGGATCTCTGTGAGTTTGATCCTGTGAGTTCTGTGAGCTCTGCAAAGCAAGTTCCAGGACAGCCAGGACTTACACAGAAAAACCCTGTCTCGAAAAACCAAAATAAACGAAATTAATTGATTAAGCAAAGTCATCTCTTAGGATCCCAAGTGTAAGTGTTTCTGTGTGTGTCTTCATATATATGCTGGAGGTTATGCTAACGCAGGGGTCAAAGTATCTGGGGTGCTTTACTCCCCAGTACACATTAAAACACAATACCACTGGCTGCTGCTCAGGAACCTCAAGGACAGCCTGAGCTACCTTGGAACAAAACGAGGAGCAAGTCTTGCTTCTGAATCTCAGGGTAGGCCACCTCCTGCTGCAGTGTGCCTAACCTGTGGCACTTTATGCTATAGCTGTATGCCTCCATTGGACTGCAGTTGCTTTGTTTACAGATTGGAGATATTTCTATCCCAGCCCTCCAATTAGAGGTGATTTTCATTTCACACAAATTGCACCGCAGGGTGTTTGCTTCCTCAAGGCACCAGGGAGAAATCAGAAGCCTGCGCTGTCGCTCGCCTTTGCTGTGGGGATCATGCGCGCGCAGTAGAGACCCTGGTAGGTCCAATTTGGTGTTTCAGGCCTCTGCAACCTGAACTAGCCTGAACCGCAATGGGAAGGGAAATTTCCCCGTAGTTGCCCCTGCACAGATTCTAGATACCATGTTCCAGGAATGGAAATAGTGGGTATTTGATTCTGTTTCCTGGGTTACCTGCATGGGGATGGCACAGCCATGTTAAGCGCCACAGTGAGAACTGACCCCAGTCATAATACAAAGTAAGGAGAAGGCCGTTTAGTAGGCACATCCAGTTCTGACCAAAGCCCAAAGAGAAACCGGCCTTGAAATTTTAGCAGCTTATATAGTTCTCAGGCTTCCACCTTCTACATACATGGTCCTCTTTAAATCTCTTTCTGGTCCCCAACCCAAGTTACACTTTGAGCAACGAGAGAGAGAGAGAGAGAGAGAGAGAGAGAGAGAGAGAGAGAGAGAGAGAGAGAGAGAGAGAGAGAGAGAGAGAAGACTGTACATCTGACTGGACAAGTAAGAGACTTACCCAGCAAAGATTTTGTCACAATTATTTTTGAAGTAAACCAGTGCTGTTCTCTTCCAGCAGTTGTTACTCAGAGTCACCCTGCCCACCTCCCAGCAGAATTATGTGTCGCTGCCCTCCCCCCATAACTGAGTAAGTGGGACTTAATGGAAGCTGTGATCCTGGAGCTAGCCATAGGGGTGAGTTCTTCAACATGGGAATGGGCCCCAGTGGTCAGTGGTAAACCATAATTTCCTCCTTTTGTTATGGGGAAGAGGGTCTAATTAAGGGCAATCTTCTTGTTGTTTTGTTAAGTCAGGATTTCTCTGTAGCTCTGTAGAGAAGGTTTTACTGGAACTCTGTAGAAAAGGCTGGCCTCAAACTCACAGAGATCTGCCTGCCTTTGTCTCCGGAGTGCTGGTATTAAAGATGAATCCCACCAACACCCTGCTAAGGTGGATTTCTGAGTTCGAGGCCAGCCTGGTCTACAAAGTGAGTTCCAGGACAGCTAAGGCTGCACAGAGAAACCCTGTCTCAAAAAAAAAAAAGAAAGAAAGAAAGAAAGAAAGAAAAGAAAAGAAAAGAAAAGAAATGTTTATTCAGCAAGCCTAAACTTCAATTATGTTTTTTTTTTTAATTATTTATTTTATTTATATGAGTACACTGTTGCTGTCTTCAGACACACCAGAAGAGGGCATAGAATCCAATTGCAGATAGTTGTGATCCACCATGTGGTTGCTGGGAATTGAACTCAGGACCTCTGGAAGAACAATCAGTGCTCTTAACTGCTGAGCCATCTCTCCAGCTCAGAACCTCAATTATGTTAAAGGTACAAAATTTTCCCCTAATAAACCTGTTAGGTTGTTGATTACCTTTAAGTCATATTGGAGGCAAAGCTCTTCTCTAGGTAAGTTCTACTCTGTGTAACTTAGTATTTCCTTAGCAAGTTAAACCCATTATAACATCAATCTATTAACCTAATTTCTTCTGCAAAAGGGATAGGAGGCAGCCTAAAACCTTGTAATACTAATATTACACCAAAAAGACCCTAAAAATCCTCTAGTCTCTTGTCACTGCCTAGTTAAAAATGAATCAGAAGTCTGGAGAAATGGTTTAGCTATTAAAATTGTTCAGCTAGGCTCCCAACCAAGAAGACAAAAATTAATGAGAAAAACAGCTCAAGACCCCCAAGTGGCCACAAAACTAAAGGACAGACAGATGACAGTAGATACTACTAGTTGTGCCTCTACAGAAGGTAAACTTGTGACAATATAAATGTGGCCAGCTATCTCCCAGTTTTGGTCCCCACAAACCAACCTTTAACGGGCTGCAGCATTAAACTAACATTAATAGAATACATTTTTATTTCTTCTGTGGTTAGCCTAAGGAAATGGAAGGCAGTCTGAGGGCCAAGGCAGGTGGATAGAGTCAGGTCTGATAGCACTGATAATGTTCTGCAGAGTCTTCTTCCCCTGTACAGGATAAAGAGCTTGAATCACCCATCTCTAAGAGTAGCTCTGTTTCGCCACCTTTGATAGTCTGGTGTTATATTTGAGCCCATTTCTTCTTTCCAGGCAACATTTTTGTCTTCCAGGCAGGCCTTGTTCCCTAGAATTCAGGAAAGAAATAGGCAGTTTTGCTAAGCTTTGAGATGCAGAGTTCCCACACGTCCTCCTCAAGGGCAGCTGTGCAACTGGAACTGACCTAAAGCGACTCCACCATGCTTTATCTTATCTGTCTGGTTGTACTGGTCTACAGGCAGCTCTTTCTATATGTAGACATCAAAATTGAGACCAAGGCAATAATAGATGCTTAATAACCTTAATTAATTAACACCTTTAGAATGAAGGAAACACTCCTGGGTCCTGTAGAACTAACAACTGGGACTAGAGAGATGGCTCAGAGGTTAAGAGCACCAACTGCTCTTTCAAAGGTCCTGAGTTCAAATCCCAGCAACCACATGGTGGCTCATGACCATCAGTAACAAGATCTGACACCCTCTTCTGGAGAGTCTGAAGACAGCTACAGTGTGCTTACATATAATAAATAAATCTAAAAACAACAACAACAAAAGAACTAACAACTGACCAAGGTGTTCAGATTGAGATTCCTCTGCTTCTTGCTTTTCCTCTTCATTCTTTTTGAGACAGTGTCCCTCTGTATAGCCTTGGCTGGTCTGGAACCCCCTATGCAAAAGAGGCTGGCCTGAAACTCACAAAGATCTGCCTCTGCCTACCTTGTGTTGGAATTCCCAGTTTATCATCCCGAAATGCTTAATGTGTTCCTTACGCCCTCTAGATTCCTTAGTTATGACTGAAGAAGTCACAGCTTAAAAAAAAAATCAATTGTTGTATTTATGAGCATCACAATTTCAGCCTCTTTCATTGCCTTTCCCTCTCTTCCTTAGAACCTGCTTACACTGAGGACTGCCACAGACCACTCCAGTCAGGTATGGGGGTCCCTGGAATGAGGGTCCTGGAAGCTAGGTGGGTAAGAATTCCGCGGTGACAAACAGAAACGAAGACAGATACAGTTTGAATCTGAGTATATTTTGCAGTTCTCAAGCAGGGGTTTTTATACATTAAAAAAAACCAAACATAACAACCCTTAGAGACTGTATCCAGTGAAACAATCACAAATACCAACAAAAATCATTTGGCACAGTAAAGCACAAAAATCAAGCAAACATTACAACTCTGAAAAGATGTGTTCAGTGAATCAGAAACAGAACAGGTAACATCATTATTAATATAAATCACCAAAATATAACAGTTCTAAAAGGATGTATTCAGTGGGGGCAGTTGTCCAAGGCTAGTGGCATATTTCCAAGAGCAGGTTAATAAATCTTTCCGGTCAGTGCTCTTAACCGCTGAGCTAACTCTCCAGCCCCATATGGTCAATTATTATTTAACATCTAATGCCTGATTTTTTTTTTTAAATAAACCTTCAACACATAAATTTAAACTATTTTAATTCTTTCTAATTAAGGCTTTCTGTGCCATTTACCAAAACCCACCTCCAATGACACGCCTGCAGCCATATGAAATGTTATTGTTGGGAAAGTTTTTATCTATCATAATACTTTTGTAAATGATTTAAAAAGTAAAGCATTGGTTTCCCGGGGATAAGGTCATGTTAGTGACCCCATCTCTAGGGATGGTTTCTCACCCATTAGTCTCACTTAAGATCTTGGCCTAGGCTACCAGGAATGTGTAAATAAGAAAAGGAATAAGAGAAAACAAAACAGAGAGATTGCCATGAGAACTATGGCTCAATATTTTTTTTCTACGGCGAAGAGTTCCACAACCAGTTACAGGAGGCCTCCCCCTTTTAAGATCAGTCGCCTCAGTCTGTGGAACTTGTCACACAGATCCTACTGGAGGTGGTGTGGCAGAGGACCTAACCCTTCTCAAAACTCCTCTGAATGTCACAAAACAGTGTCCGTGTGAGACATCCTTCTGAATTTCTGTTCCTTTCTCGTGGTCATGTCCAAACTCCATTATGTCCTGTGGATCCACTTCAGATATTATGTTTTTACTATCCGACACTAGACTTCCCTAGTTCCATTGTGTCCCCGATACAATTTAAATGGTCTTCTTTCATCTTTCCAAATATAACATACGCACCTCTAATTTATACTACATTAGATTGTACTACATATTTTCTCCATAGGCTTTAAGTCTAATTGCTTTTAGCTTTTCTTTTGTGTTAATGTATGTGTTTAAGACCATAATCCTTTTTAAAAACAGCTTAGCTGCACCCATAACCAAAATATACTGCCTTTTTGATATGTAGTCTCAAGTACTTTATGATTTCATTTATGACCACTAATTTTTTTTTAAAGATTTCATTATGTGTATGGGTGTCTTGCCTGGATTATGTCTGTGCCTTGCATTTGTAAAGTCCCCACAGAGGTCAGGAGATGGCATTGGATTTCTGGGAATTGGAGTTACAGAAGGCTGTGAGCCACCACATGGGTACTGGAAATTGAACCTGGGTCCTCTTCAAGAACAGCAAGTGCATTTTATTGTTAAGCCGTCTGCCAGGCCACTATGACCATTACTTTATACTTTACTATTCATTCACTGTTTAGAAGTGTGCTTTCTTGGAGCCTTTTTGTCCTCTCCCATTACCCCATGCTGCTGGGAATTAAGTCTAGGGCCTTCAGTGTGCTGGCATGATTCTACCATGCAGTTCCATCCCCAGCACTGCTGGTCCATTGTTCTGGTCGGAAAATGAGATATAATTAAAATTAAAGCTTCAGTATTTGCTGAGAGTGATTTTATGTCTTACTAATATTCACATTTAAATGTCCTTTTTGTAATTAGAAATGAGGTATATGCTTGATAGTTGGGTATAGGGATATAAATAAATATCCATTCAGTTAAATTTATCTATTATTCTCCCTCCAAGCTCCAGTACATTCATGGAGTTACTTGCTCTCTTTCTGGAAAAAGTGCAGTTCTATCAAAATTCCTTTTACTTTTAACTAAGTGGTATACATGGTATACACCAGAGAACTGAGCCATTATGGAGATATCTGAAAATACGAGGCCTCCGCTCTTACAGCCTCCCTCTTTCACCTCCTTCTAGCTCAAGAACAAACCCCGCCTCCATCCTCAAGCTCCCAAGAGTCTGAGCTGCTCTTCCAAATAGCTGTTAAAGTATTTTTTCCCCGAACACATACAATCCTCTCAATGAACAAAAACATGACAAATGGAATGTGTTCTGTGGTATGTGCCCACGTTAGACTTATGATTTCTATAGCATCTCTTCCAACAAGAGCAACAGCTCAGTGTAAGCAGTACTTCCTGTACCAAACACCACATCTACAGCATGTTGCTCCTTAAACACTTTTGAACCCTAAATAAAGAGAAGCATACTCACACACTGGAGATATAAATGACCAAGGAGTCTGTAGAATAAAGGAATATCTTTCCAGGTGCAGTGTCACATGCCTTTAACCTCAGCACACCAAGGACAAGAAACAGGGAGAGCTCTTTAAATTTGAAGTCAGCCTGGTCTACAGAGCATCAAAAAAGTCCCAGGCCAGGGACAACTGCATAGGAATACCCTATCTCAGGAAATGATAAATAAGTGAGTATCTTCATGCTGAGAATGCTGGAGAACATTTTTTTTCCCTGAAGATGGAAAAATACCTAGAGGTTTGCCCTTGAAGGGCCCTGTGGTGAGTGTACTACGTCAGCATCATGGACAGACAGGGTCAGACTTTGTTGACAATAGATTCCTTGGCTATAGCAGTTTTATTGGCCACAATTTGCTATATCCTTCTGATTTTTCTTGATAGGCTACTGTGCTGGCTGGTTTTGTGTGTCAGCCTGACACAAGCTGGAGTTATTTTAAAGGGATTGAAATGTTAATATGTAAGAATTTGTAAAGACTGGGACTTTTAAAGTTGTTTAGATCTTGGGAATGAATAAGAAAGCAAGGGTTGAGGCTTAATAGTGATGTGTTTCTATGTCAAGTTGACAAGGGGTCAGTTGTCCTGGCTGGTTTTGTGTGTCAATTTGACACAAGCTGGAGTTATCACAGAGAAAGGAGCCTCCCTTGAGGAAATGCTTCCACAAGATCCAGCTGTAAGGCATTTTCTCAATTAGTGATCAATGGGGGAGGGCCTAGCCCATTATGGTTCTATCCCTGGGCTGGTAGTCCTGGGTTCTATAAGAAAGCAAGCTGAGCAAGCCAGGGGAAGCAAGCCAGTAAGCAGCATGCCTCCATGGCTTTTGCTCCACTCCTGCATCCAAGTTCCTACCCTGTGTGAGTTCCTGCCCTGACTTCCTTTGGTGATCAATAGCAATGTGGAAGTGTAAGCTGAATAATCCCTTTCCTTCCCAACGTGCTTCTTGGTCATGATGTTTTGTGCAGGAATAGAAACCCCGACTAAAATAAGAGGAATAACTGGGAGTAAGCAGAAAACCCATAGGGATACAAAGAAAGTCTTTAGCACAAGACAAGTTTGTTGGCTCAAGTCTGTGTTGGAGGATTAAAGCCACAGGGTCAAATACGGGCAAGGTACAAGGCTAGGGAGGCTGTAGAGATAAAGGACAAGACAAAGTTCAAGTGAACAAAAGGGGAGATGAATGAGCATGAGCTGCAGGCTCAGACAGACAAACAGGTGAATGGATGGATGGGTGGTCATTTCGGTCAACAGTGGGGACAGAGCCACTGAAGCAGCTGGGACAGTAGTGAGTTCTCTGCTTATTGATGGGCACATTGATGCACACATAAGGTGATGAGATGACAGGCCATTGTAGGCTGTTGCCAATAGTGTTGGATGTCATTATCTTTATAGAGGAGAGGTGAAGGTATTGTGACTCAGTCTGATGCATTTGAAAAGTGTGTGGGCCTGGCTTTTATGCCCCCCCATGAGTTATGTAACAGTTTCCTCCAAGACTGAAACATTCTATCCTGCAGGGAAGCTACCTGAAGAGGAAGGCAAACAACTCAAAATAGCTTCAGGAAGTCCCTGAAACTGACCAGATACAAGGTCCCTCCCTGCCAAACTAAGCAAACCAACCAACCAACCAAACAAACAAACACCTGAGAGTCCCTTTCAGACAGAACAAAGCTTAGCCACAGAGAAGACTCTCACACAGGCCAAGCTGCAAAGAAGACTTTGAGACCAGACCAGCTGCCTAGAAGCAGGAACTAACTGACCTGCCTGGAAGAGGTTTAGATCAACCGAGGCACCTGGGAAGGATACTCCCAACCTGTTGGGCTGCCTCCTGGCTGAACGGTGTGATTCAGGTTCCCAGCTTTGTGAGTTGTCACCTGTGCTAAGGTGAGTCTAAGTGACACAGCAGCTGTCTTTGAGTCATTTCTATTCCTGTAAGTAACCCCTCACCCATATTCTTGTAAGGGATTCCAGTAAAACTCTTTGGTTCACCAAGTTGGGTGCTTTGCCCTGTCGGTACTCCCTGCCTGGGATAAATAGATGGATGCGTTGTGTCTTCCTATGGAAGGTTTTTATCCTATAACACGATGTCCCCCCATGCAGTCCCAGATTGCCTTGATAACTTTATAGCCCTTTTTTTCTTTTTCTTTTTTTAAAATTTATTTTATTAGATATTTTCTTCATTTACATTTCAAATGCTATCCCCAATGTCCCCTATACCCTCCCCCCCGCCCTGCTCCCTTACCCACTCACTCCCACTTCTTGGCCCTGGCCTTCTCCTGTATGGGGCATATAAAGTTTGCAAGACCAAGGGGCCTCTCTTTCCAATGATGGCCAACTAGGCCATCTTCTCTTTAGCTAATCATTTTTTTTTTTTTTTTTTTTTTTTTTTTTTTTTAACTTTTAGGGCTAAGCTTTCAGCCAGTTTTTGCATGGGTGGCACTGGAAGATGTTGGTTACATGTCCACCCAGGTGCACAGTCATCATATCATTCATGTCTTTGTATTGCACGCAAAATGGAGTCGAATGCTGCTTGTCAAATAGAGCTTTTTCGTGGCAAGGCACAGTCTGAAAATCACTCTTTTACACATCATGGGGAGGGACAGCCTGATCCTAGCAGGTTCTTCTTACTGTTGTTTATCAGACATTATGTTGTGCCTGTGCTCAGTTTTGAGGTAGGAACTAAGGAGCTGAGATAAAGTTTCCTGCCTGTAGAAGCTTCTGTTCCGGTAGGAAAGAGGAAGACAGATGACGATTAAGGCCAAAGAAACCTTCACAGTGACCCAGTATTGATTTCTACTGTTCTGCCGTTACACAGAGTAATCCTGTAAAAAAAACAAAACAAAACAAAACAAAACAAAACAAAACAAAAGAAGAAAGTTAAATACACGAGCCAGAAAGAGAGAGATATGTTTCCAAGTGAAAGTAAAAAGAATTGGAAGACAAAATAATATTTGAAAGTTAAGAGAGGTGATAATGGAAAGAGGGGGAGGGGAGGCGGAAGGAAGAGAAGGCAGGGAGGTGAACGGGAATCAGGCAGAGTAGAGCAGACCTGTACCTACTGGGTGAGGCAGCAGCCCGGAGGGACAGTTCTGAGCAGCAGCTTGCTTCCTAGGAGGAGGGTGTGTGGGGAGGAAAAGCATCCATCTCTGCCCCGAAGCTCAAAGGAAAAGCTATTTCCTATGACAAATCCAAGCCTCTAGGACTATGTCAAATGCCTGTGTGGGGCGTGAACTCGCTTGACCCTCTACAACCTACACAGCGGAGAACTCAAAAGCAAATGGAAAAAAAAAAAAATCTGTTCAAATCTTGAGATGAATAAAATGACCCAAAAGGAGCAATAAAACAGGGAGGCCTCAGTGGAAGGGTTAGGTAGGAGAACAAAAGAAAACCAGTGACATGGAGGGGACACATTAAGGGGACACATTAGGCACAGGAGGATGAAGGGGTAGGGTGGGATGGTAAGACAGGCAGAATAAGAACCGTAGGGCGATGCTTATGAACAAGGGATGCAGATAAAGACAGTGAAGAGAAGGCTCAGAACACCCAGAATTCACAGGCAGACATGGGTCATGGGCTTAAAGAAGCTATCCCTAATAGGACTCTCTAGGAGTGATAGTTAATGTTAGATCTCAACCTGCCTTCATTAAGAAGCAACAAGTAACCTGGGAAACCTGGTTATGTCTCTGTCAAGTGCCCCAGAGAAGATTACTGTGTGAATCTTTATGGAGTAGGTGGGAGAGATGCAGAGGTTTTAGGGTCTAAGCCTTCCTCTTCTCCGGCAGTCTCATCGAGGGCAGGTAGGGTTTAGCATCCATCCCCTGGATATTAAATGAAGAAATAATCATGTTAAGAAGAGAAATATTGAGGGGGGGGGGTTCGAGAAAGCATTTCTGTGTGTAGCCCTGGCTATCCTGGAACTCACTTTGTAGTCCAGGCTGGCCTCGAACTCAGAAATCCGCCTGCCCCTGCCTCCCAAGTGCTGGGATTAAAGGCGTGCGCCACCACCGCCCGGCAGGAGAGAAATATTTAATGAGGCCACATTGGGAGGAGAAAAAAATAAAGGGGTCTACTATCCTCGTAAGTTGATCTTCATGATTCTTACATGAGGTTTAGGGTTTTTTGTTTGTTTGTTTGTTGTCTTGTTTTGGTTTGTTTTTGGTTTTTCGAGACAGGGTTTCTCTGTGTAGCCCTGGCTGTCCTGGAACTCACTCTGTAGACCAGGCTGGCCTCGAACTCAGAAATTCACCTGCCTCTGCCTCCCAAGTGCTGGGATAAGGTTTAGGTTTAAATAGAGCGTAAGAGATATGCTTAAGCAAATAGCCCTGATCAAGATGTTGTCCTGCTTGTCTTTGACCTGCCATTGTCTTGGCTCTGGTCTATCCTGTAAATTGTAGAACTCTGTGTAATCTCTTAAGTTCTTCTCTGGCCGATGCCAGGCCTCCAGCCTTTCTCTCACCCCAGCATGAGACTCTTGGGAGATTTATTTTTTGGCATCCTTTGTTTCAATAGCCCGATAAACACAGGAAGGAGATTAAGGCTTTCCATGTGGAATATCTTCTCCCCAGCCAGGATGGTAATAGACCTGCCTTCGCTGTGAGTCACCCTCTTCCCAGTGACCTTGTCAAAAGAGAACAGATATGGACATGAATTGATCTCTTCTCCAAAAGCTAGGATCAGCCTTCTGTCTGCTGTCTCAGACAAGAATTCCAGACTTGCTGGTCCTTGGATTCTGGGCTTAAACCGAAGCTTTCCACCCCAGCCTTTGGGTTCTCATGTCCTCTCTTCCCAATGATGGCTCATGCTCAGACTTACTGATATAGGTCCGGCTCCCAGTGGTTTGCAGCCTTTGGGCTTGGACAGAGCCATGATCCCAGCATCCCAGCTTTGCAGGCAGCCTGTGGTAGAGACTTCTCAACCACCGTAATCATGTGAACCAATTATCCGAGCAGATTACTTTCATGCATCTATAAGCATCTCCTGTTAGCCTCCCTGGAGAATCCAGACCAATACATCGGGATAAAGACATCTCTCATTTTGTTCATCATACCTAGCCATGTGGGTCATTCATTCCCAGACATGGCACAGTAAAATAAATAGAGAGAAAACAACTGAGAGAAACATTTCTGTTACACGGAAAAGCCCCAGGATGCGGTGATCGACCAATCTGGATGAAAGAGTGTGATGGTTAATCTTCCTTGTCCATTCAACTGGATTTAGAATTACCACGGAAATGTACCTCTAGGTACATCTATGAGTGTTTTGAGAGAAATTTAACTGAGGAGGGATGGTTCACCCTGAATGGAAACAGCACTATTCTATGGATTAGAGTCCTGGACTAAATAAAGGGGCAATGGTGGCCCACGCCTTTTATCTCAGCACTCGGGAGGCAGAGGCAGGCGAATCTCTGAGTTCAAGCCCAGCCTGGTCTACAGAGTGAGTTCCAAGACAGCCAGGGCTACACAGAAGAACCCTGTCTTGAAAAACAATAACAAAAACTTAAATCTCATAGTTCAAACATTGGAAGGTAGCCCTTTAAAAGATGGAAATTGACTATACGAGGCCTACAGCAAAAGGGTAGGTATCTTTCATGGGCCCTGGGGTGTTAGGTGGTCATATGTCACTGACTGTGTAGGAGATGAAAAACAAGGGCTTTGTTATAGGGGACATTGTAGATCACAGCTAATCCCACGAAGAAGAACAAAGACCTAGGTTTGATCTCTAGACCCCAGGTAAAAATCCAGGTGTAGTGGTGTGTGCTTGTAGTCTCAATGTGTGCTTGTAGACTCAGTGTGTGCTTGTAGTCTCAGTGGTAGGAAGTCTGATTAGCCAATGATAGACCCTAAACAAACTACCACTAACAACAAAGATAAAACAACAAAAACAATCTGGATTTTGCTTAAGGACACTCCAGGTTAACTATAGGCCTACACTTCATAAGTACGTGAACGCAAGCGCACGCACACACACACACACACACACACACACACACACACACACACACCAAAGCTAACCTAACATAACCATTGTGTATTCCAAAGTGCTTTTGGAGCTATGGCCTTGTGCTTTGTTTTCTTTATGCTTGTGTGTGCTTAGCATACAATTATCTCTCTGTTGAACTGTGAATTCCTAAGGGAAGGAGCAAAACCACATGTAAATTGAGGGCCTCTCAGAACAGTGTTTTATGTCTATTGAGAGATGCTCTGGGGCTAGAGAGATGAGAGCACTGACTGCTCTTCCAGAGGTCCTGAGTTCAAGTCCCAGCAACAACATGGTGGTTCACACCATCCGTAGTGGGATTCGATGCCGACCCGGTGTGTCTGAAGGCAGCTACAGTACTCATATAAATAAAATAAATAATAAATAAAATCTTAAAGATAAAAAGCTTTAAAGAGAGAGAGAGAGAGAGAGAGAGAGAGAGAGAGAGAGAGAGAGAGATCCACTGACTGTGTTAGTAGACTCTTTGCCATGATAATACCTGAGGGATTACCTTATACAGAGAAAGGGTTTATGTTGGCTCACAGTTGTGGAAATTTGGGTTCAAGATCCCGTGGCTTCATTGCTTTGGGGGCTTGGAGGGGGCAGAATATAATGAGAGGGAAGTGTAGCAGAGCAGACTGCTCACATTATGGCCAGGAAGAGAGAAGAGGAGGGCTGGGGTTGCTCAGTCCCCAATGACTTGACCCCCCTAACGGGGTCATTACTTCCCAGTAGTGCTGTGCTGGGGAACCAGGCCTTTAAGCACATGGGCATTTGGGGAACATGCTACATCCAAACCATAGTGGGTGGCAGTAGGACCTTCTGTCCCAATGGCCTGCACCTGTAGCTCTTTTTGTTGTTGTTGTTGTTGTTGTTGTTGTTGTTGTTTTGGTTTGGTTTGGTTTGGTTTTTTGAGATAGGGTTTCTCTGTNTAGCCCTGGCTGTCCTGGAACTCACTTTTTTGTAGACCAGGCTGGCCTCGAACTCAAAAATTTGCCTGCCTCTGCCTCCCGAGTGCTGGGATTAAAGGCGTGCGCCACCATGCCCAGCTTACACCCGTAGCTCTTAAAGCCATTAGTCGACCATGCTCAGGAAACCCAGAGTGTCTGTCAGCTCACTTCCTTCCAGTCCGGCAGAAACTCTTGAGAGGCCATGTTCAATCCCAAACTGTCCCAAGGATGGACTGAGGCAGGGGCTGCGGATCTTACCATTGTTGACTTCGTCCCCCCACCCCCATTCATTTCCTACATGCCCTCACATGGGAGCACTTTATCTCTAACAGCAAGGTGAAGATCATTAAATGTCAGTCCCTGCCCCGTTCCTTGTGTCCCCTCCTAATTCGTGACCTAAGCTGGTCACCATTCTTAAATACTAGGGCAGGAGCAGACACTCAAAGTCTACTCTCAGGCTCTTAGAGACGCCTCTGCTTTTCTTGGATTTGCTTTTCCAGTTTATTATTATTGTTGTTTGTTTGTTTGTTTCTTGAGACAGGATTTCTCTGTGTAGCCTCAGCTGTTCTGGAACTTACTCTGTATACGAGGCAGGCCTTGAACTCACAGAGATCTGCCTTCCTCTGCCTCACAAGTGCCGGGATTAAAGGCATGCGCCACCACTACCTGGCCTTTTCTGTGTGTGTCTGTGTGTCTCTGCTCTCTCTGTCTGTCTCTTTCCCTCTCCCCGCCCCCTCCTTGCAGGGTTTCTCTGTGGTTGTCCTGACTTTGCTCTGCAGACTTCCCTCTGTCCCATATGTATTTGCTGCAATTAGTGCCCTGTGCTTCACTGCCCAGCGCATTTTACCACTTAAAAAAACAAAAACAAAAACAAAAAACAAACAAAACAAAACAAAGGGAAAGGCATCTATTTCTCCAGAACTAGGTTTTCTGTGACTATAAAATGAAACAACTGACACAAACTTATTTTTTGCAAGGAAGGGCCCACACTTGTGGAGGATTAGAGAAAGCTCTCCAGCCACGTCCCCCTCCCTCCTGGGAGAGCCCCTCCTGCAGCAGCTGTGGGTGACCCGAGTCCGCCCTAGCAATGCCAGGCTCCGAGAAGCCTCTGGGCTGGCTGCACGAAAGGCTGCCTGGTTCCTCTGCACTGTCTGGGAAGTATTAATAACTGAGGCAGGGAGGATTAGCCATATGCCATTTAATTCCTGTTAATCAGGATTGAGGGGGAGCTTGCGCTTGTAAGTAACAGATGAGCTGGCCGGCTTCCCCACAGGCCTGGCCGGGGCTCACAGGCATTCTGCTGAGCCCGGTGCACAGTGCGGCTGGCTCAGCCCCCATGGCTGCCTGCTTCACTGTTTGCACTCACTGTTTGCCCTGCCACTCTGCTCTCCCCCTGCTCAGGTGGCATTTCCTCTCCTGCCCTTACCCCATCCTACAGGCCCCTCCCCCAGGTGCCTCCGATTCAGTCTTTTTTTTACCTTCCTCTGGCATCAACCTCTTGATTAACCCTGTGACCACCTGTCTTGTGCTTTTCCCCGCCTCCCTGTTTTTTGATTGCTTGTTTTGTTTTTTTTTTAAGATTTATTTATTTTATGTATATGAGTACACTGTTGCTGTCTTCAGACACACCTGCAGAGGGCATCAGATTTCATTAGAGATGGTTGTGAGCCATCTTGTGTGGTTGCTAGGAATTGTACTCAGGACCTTTAGAAGAGCAGTCAGTGCTCTTGACTGCTGAGCCATCTCTCCAGCCCTGATTGTTTGTTTGTTTTATTTAAAGATTTATTTATTTATTATATGTAAGTACACTGTAGCTGTCTTCAGACACTCCAGAAGAGGGCGCCAAATCTCGTTATGGATGGTTGTGAGCCACCATGTGGTTGCTGGGATTTGAACTCAGGACCTTTGGAAGAGCAGACAGGTGCTCTTACCTGCTGAGCCATCTCACCAGCCCCCGGTTGGTTTTTGAGACAAGGTTTTCCCTGGCTTCACAGAAGATTCTAAATCAAAGCTTCCCTCTTAGAAATGTTTTTGACTCTCTAGCTAGCTAAGAGAGGACACAGCTCAACCCTTTAGAATTTCCTTCTCCATTTCTTCACTCTTCCCCTTCCGTGCTGAGCTCAAAATCCGCATGCATAAGAGGAAAACAAGTGTCCGAGTAGGTGGTGTGCCCTAAAGCTGCAGGCGTGGGTGCTTGTGCGTGTGTGTGTGTGTGTGTGTGTGTGTGTGTGCATGTATGTGTGTATATACAAGTGTACAGGCATCTGCTTTCAGTCTGAGACAAATGTTCACACGATTCTGTGGGATCTGTTTGTGAGGAGACTGAAGAGGGTCCAAGCGACTGTTTGTGGAATGCGGGCTGCAGACAGAAGAGGATGGGTGTGTGTGCATCTGTGCATAGGCATGCTTCTGACTCGCCGGTCGGAGAAAGCCGCTGAGAAGTGTCTAGAAAGGGACATGTGCAGGACACTCGAATTGAAGCGAGAGGACTCTTATGTGCATGGTACTTGTGTGGGAATGGATTTTGGATGGACAACAGAAGGGAAGCTCTTGTGCTTCCTAGAAGCCTGCGAACCCTCTGTCAGGAGAGCCCACTTATGGTGAGTTAGACCTGTAATCTCAGCAACTGGGAGACCGAGGCAGGAGTGTTGTGAATTTGAGAGCAGCCTGGGACACACAGTGAGTTCCAGACTGTGCATGCTTGCATGTGCATGGCGTGTGTGTACGTGTAAACAGCCAATATTCAGAGTGTAGCTTCTCTCAGCAACAGGCCTGGTCTCCAAGAAACTCATGAAATGACCATGATTTATCTGTTTCTCCAATCTTAAGGTCACAGGGACAGCAGTCCTGTGGCCAGCAGAGCCTTTCAGCTTTTGGCATATGGGGGTTACTCCCTCTTCCTGCTGAGGGACCAGGGACACTCTGGGCTACATACCCCAAGAAACCAGGAAGAGGGAGCAGCTCCCATATGCCAAAAAAAAGGGGGGGGCGGGGGCGAGGGGAAGGAAAACAAACAGAAAAGCCTGCTTCTGTATGCCTTTCCTTGTGTTTCAAAACCCAAGCTAGGAGCTTCCACCTTGGAGCCCAGACTCTAGCCTTCCTAGCTGTCTGTTAGCTGGCCTGAACAGCTAACCTGTTGCTGCTGGTGGGAATGGAAATCCCGCTTCTACGCTGGCCTCCAGTTAGTCTAGCCCCATTGCTCCACCTTGTGGTCCATTCTAATTACTACAATTCATTTTCCCCGGCCAGTCCCCTTGTCAACCAGCCCCCTTCAAGGCCAAACATTCTCTAAAAATGCTCTGTCATTTTGGCGTTCTATATAAAGTGTCCTAGCATTATAAGAGCTTGAAGATGTAAACAGAGATTACACATGGATATGAGCCCAGAGCTGAGCCATTGTGAGAAACAACCATGCTGAAAGCTGGGGGTTAATACGTCTCTGTGAAGAAGAAACTCATATTCCAGACATTTCAGAACGGACCAAGGAAGACCAAGGAGAAACTCTAAGGTTGTCTTTTAGGGTGAGTTTTCTACCCTCTAAAAGGATTTGAGCAGAAGAGAGTGGAGCAGTCCTGATTGTGTTGGAATCCACTTGCTTTGCGTCTAGGGACCCTGTAGGGAGGTGGCAGCACCCAAAGGGCTCCACCAGCACAGAGGGGGATGTGAGCACCCCAAGAGAAGAAGCCTATGTTGCTTGTCCAAAGAGGGCTGAAGGTGAATTAAAAAGATCCACTTTAACTCTCTTCATCCTATGACTTTGAGACTTCATGCTTTTAAGAGTCGCCCCGAGCTGCGTGGGATAGAGACGGAAGCAGCCTGGACTATATAGCAAGAACCCCCAACGTAAGTAATCTGTTCACCTGGACCACCACTCCATCCATATGGGCTATTACTTTTCTCTCGTGTGTTAGTCAACTGGAGCCCGTGGCGCATGAGTTCTAACTTGGTTAGTTATCATTCTTTTGGCCAGGATGCCGTCCCTGTCGGAACTGTGCATCTAAATCTTTCTTGTCTTCAAGGTGAGTTCAAACCCCACTTCCTCCACAAAGCCCTTTCTGGTTTTCCTGCCTCAGAACGTCCTTACATCTTCTCTTTAAAATCCTCCCTGGGACCGCAGTCCTGCTTCTCGTGGGAATGTTATGGGGGCCTTATAGTCTGCCCATGAGTCTCTGCTTCAGGTGTAAGTCTGTGGAGACTATGTGGGGGCACCAGATGTCAGTCTGCCATGGTGGTTGCTGAGATGAGTAGCCCATTTACTGATCGAAAGCCGCGCCTCTCCTTTTCATAGTTCAGCTGTCTTAGTTAGGGTTTTATTGCTGTGAACAGACACCATGACCAAGGCAACTCTTATAAGGATATTTAATTAGGGCTGACTTACAGGTTCAGAGGTTCAGTCCATTATCATCAAGGCAAGAGCATGGCAGCATCTAGGCAGGCATGGTGCAGGAGGAGCTGAGAGTTCTACATCTTCATCTGAAGGCTGCTAGCCGAATACTGGCTTCCAGGCAGCTAGGATGAGGGTCTTAAAGCCCACACCCACTGTGACACACCCACTCCAACAGGGCCACACCTTCTAATAGTGTCACTCCCTGGGCCAAGCATATACAAACCTAAACATAATTTCTCTCAGTGAAATTTTGTGAATGCCTTCCACCGCTCCAAGTTGGGATCATGTTAGTGCCTCGAAGACATGCGTCTTCCCACTACAGTACCAACCATCTTGCTGAAGCTGACTCTTGAATAGCTTCCCTCCAAGATGATGGCTCCTTGAGGAAACAGACTGTGTCTTAGGACTCTAACTTGGACTGAAGACAGAAGGTTTGGTAACTATTCATGAATCAGCAGATGTGTAAATGAATAGATGGGCAGCTATGTGGAGATAGGAAAGGAGAGAATAGCTAAAGGCAGGAGCTGTTTCAGCTCTGTGGTGGTTTGAATATACTTGGCCCATGGCAAGTGGCACTATTAGGAGATGTTGTTGGAATAGGTGTGATGTTGGAATAAGTACATCACCGTAGGATGGGCTTTGAGGTCTTATGCTAAAGCTCCACCTAGTGTAGAAGAGAACTTCCTCTTGCCTGCCTGCAGAGGACAGTATCCTTGTGGATACCTTGTGATACAGATCAAGATGTAGAATTATAGGCTCGTTCCTGCAACTATGTCTGCCTGCATGCTGCCATGCTTCCCATCATGATGATAAATAAATGGAATGAACCTCTGAACTGTAAGCCAGCCACAATTAAATGTTTTTCCTTGTAAGAGTTGCCTTGGTCATGGTGTCTCTTCAAAGGAATGGAAACCCTAACTAAGACACGCTCTAAAAATAGGCTTGTGGTTACAGAGTTGTTTGTTTTTTTATCTTGTTTGTTTGAGCCAGGGTCTCTCACTCTTGCCACGTCTGACTGGTTTGGAACTCACTGTGCAGCTTAAGCTGATGTCAAAGTCTCAGAGATCCTCCTGCCTCAGCCTCCCAAGTGTTAGGAGGACCACTCCTTCTGTTTTATGCATTTTGGAAACTATCTGGAAAACAATGTCGGCAGGGGTCACTTTGGTGATTTTCCTTTGACTGAAGTCACGGATGTGCCTTACTTCTGTGGGAGGTTTGCTCCTTGTCTGTTCTCTGGGCTAAGCCTGGCCCAGAATTTGGCAAGATCTCTGGGGCGTTTGTTTTTGTCACCCAGCCCTGGTAGGAGGGTGGGTGGGTGGGAGGGGAACTGTTTTGGGAAAGAGTGTTGGGGAGTGTTTATGTGCGTGATGAGTCAGGGCCCCTGGGAGCTGGGAGCTAGGAGCCTTCCCCCCCCTTCTTGCCTCTCTGTGGGGGTAGTTCTCGATAGTTGACGGGCAGAGGGTGGAGGATCACCAACTGTCTTGGAAAGTTTGGGAAGTTTTCTTAGTCACAACTTATACCAAGTCAGCTGGAGCTTTATGTAACTGGGACTTCACTGTGCAGAGGAACAGAGGTGTGATGGCATCGGAATGGCTCCCAGACATTGTATAACAGCACTTACCTTTTCAGTCCCTTCTAACAGCCAGTGTTTGAAGTCTTGCCTTGCCCTTAGAAGATAGTATTTGGGGATGTGTGGGGCTAAAGACAACAGCTGTTTTATTATGACTAGAAAACAGCTTATATTATCTTAGTGAGCCCTACTGGAGTAGCCCCAAATCAACATCAAATGGGGGAGTAAAGACCAAGCCAGTTTCCCCCGGAGCTGAGGGTTTGCATAGAACCAGGCTGCCTATGCATTTCTCCCTGCTATAGCTCCCTGCAGTGCTGTTGGCAAATACAGGGCATCTCTGTCCCCTTGTCTTCTAACTCTCTGGCCAGAGACACATCGTTGGGTTTTCTGTCTCTGATACTGAGCCAGTTTTCCTATCATACTCTGAGTCTTCATTAAAGCTCTACGTAGGGCCTCCTACACGTGTACCTGTGGGTAGAAATGGGCAGAGATGCTCTTACAGGGATGGACGCATGGGAAGGGAGATGTGTCCAACCTACCCAAGTGGATGCTGATGACTTATTGAGGCTGAGGAGGCCTGCTCTTAGTTGGCTGGAAGAAACAACGAAGGTCAGAAATCAGTGGAGAGTCCCAGGACCTCCTGTAGAACCTCTTCAAGGTAGTCAAGCACCTTAAAGGAGCCTGAGTTTGTCTTCATGTGTCACAAACTAGAACAAAGAGGTTCATTCTTGTGCTTCAAGTCTAAGCAATTAAGACCATATTTGGTGTGGGATGGGGAAGATAAAATAGAGTATGGATGTTCTCAGCTCCTTTTTTTCTTCAGAAACAAGAAGGAATGGATGCATTTGAGAATCTAAGCTGGAAAATGCAGTTAGATTTCTTGGCAGAGAGCTTGGCCACCCAAGCCCAGCGGCCTAGAAAGAAGAATGTCCTCCTGGACAGAGCTGGAGTTCAGATGTGTGTCCATGAATAGATACCAAACAGGAACAGAAGTGCAACAGTGGCTAGAGCAGAGGAAGAGATCCAGGGTTCTGAATCTTCCAGCCCAGTATTCAGTCCAGCTCCTTTCTCAGTACCAGGAAGATCTATGGGATAAGATAGAGAGAAGCCATAAGTGAGGACCCCCCCCACCCTAACCCCCCAGATGGACTTGAGCTTGAATGGAGCCATCCAAGAATGAGGTTGGCCCATGAAAGTCAGTGATGGAGGATGTGGGTGAAGCTGGGGCATTACCAAGCAGGTTTTATTTTCATCTTCGGGATTCTGAGCCATGCTGGCACATCTTGCAACACTGCTGGGAAATGGGGACACGGGTAGTGGGGGGCGGGGAGTGGGCAGAGCAAGAAAAGATGCAATGTCTTCCATAGCTTACCGTCCTGCTGTGCGACATACAACAGGACCTTTCTGAGTCCAGAGAGAGAGAAAGGACAGAAGTTCCTCAGCACACCACCAGGTGCCAGGCAGGGACAGCACTGAGCTGGACACAGGCTGTAGCTCTAGGTAAAAAAGCTTTGTCTGAGCTTGTGTGAAGACCATGGTAGGCTCTGTTCCTTTCTACCCTCACAGGCTAAGCTCTAAGCCTCTGGAGATTCGCTCCTTCCCACACCCTCCTGCTTTATCCTACAGTGCTGGGGCATATCCTATTGCTTCTCTATCTAGGGTTTGTGAAAAGTCTCCATCATGAGGCACCACCCAGAGTCCTCAGCACTCACCTGTGATCTATGTCTACCATGACCTTGCCTTGGCTTGGATCTGATCATGGAATTGCTTGTCTAAAGCAGAGGCTTCCTTTCTCAGATTATAGGTGTCTCCCTCCACTCCCCTCCCCCCCCCCCGACTTCTGAATCCACAGATTGGGCCATGATGTCTAGGCTGCATTACAGAAACTGAAGTGTCTAGGAGTGGAGGAGAACATAGAACAGGGAGGCTGTTCCTACAACCGTGAGAACCGCACTATGGGACTGAACACTGGGCTCTACTGACTACTAGTCCTCTGACCTTGGGCAGAAGACAAAGAGGCTCCAAGGACAGTATGTGTGTGTCTTTTAATGGTGGCTTCCACTTTTTTCCCATGGAAGGATGGTAGAGGAGTTATGAGTCTTGGAGGACATATTATATGGAGCATCATTTTTCTTTTGTGGCATACCACATGGTGAGCGCTCCATAAAGGTGAGCTCTGGTTTGCATCCATACTCAGCCTCTCATGGCTAATATTAACCACACCAGGCCTAGATATGCACCCAGCTGTGCTGGCCTCCTCTGTTCTGTGCCAAGAGCAGCCCATACTCAGCTCCGTTTTTATGCACATAAATGTCCTCCTACCTCCGGCACAGCCTCTCGCACTCCCCCATCACAAGGCCTCAGTGAAGTGCTGCCTCTTTCCTCGATAATTCCAACCCACACAGATCTCTGCCTCATTGTACTTCCAGACAGTGCCTGAAAATTTAAGTTAGGTGGTAGAATTACAGAATTCGAGAAATGAAGAGTCCTTAGAAATAACCCCAGTCAGTTGCTTTTAATCAACAAGGGTTAATAAACAGCAAGGATATCTTCACGACATCCCTGCTGGCATGCAGTGTAGGCATCACCAGTCACCACAGCACTCCTGATAAAGCTGCATCCTTCTCAACAGAATGCTCTAGGCAGACAGTATCAATCAATCAGGAATGGCACTGCTATCTACCATCCAGACTGTTAAGCTATCTATGATTGAGTTGGAGGTATGGGGACTTGTATCGGGCCCAAGGCACTGAGAGAGTGGTCTAACTTCTCTCCAGTGAGTCTCACTACCCCTGGAGCCTCTTTGTCTTTCGTCTTTGTCTTGTGATTGTCCTTTACCCGTTAAGCGTGCTTCCGCAATTAAAGTTGTAGTAGTTGTGAAGGTAGGAACTAGTGTCTCACACTGATCCAGTATCTTCCTCAGCACAAAGCACACAGAAGGATAGTTACGGACTCACCTCATGACGTGAGGTTTCTCCAAGTCCTTCTAACCCATCTTCCAAGCTTAGCTCACAAGGGCAGTTGACCCTGGAAAGGCTTCGGTTTCTCTGCTGGTCAGTTCTACTCTGGACTTCCTGAGTTCCTTCTCTCTGTCTCCATACCATGATTCCTTGAAAGATGTTACAACATCCTGGCCGTCAGAAGTCCATAGATGTCAGTTTGATTTGTGTGCTGTCTTTCTGCGATGTTTGGGTGGCCATACCTCCTGCAAAGTCTCATTTCATCATTAATTCAGTCGGAGTTGTATGGGAGATCCCATGAGGAGTGAGTGTGATTGGGTGCCCACCTCTTCTGGAAAGCTGTGGGCATGGTGGTGGGTTTCTTGAAGGAGCTTTCTTTCTAAAACAGATTTTAGCAGGAAAGAAGTGTCCTTGTCTTTCCATGTGGGGGTAGAAGGAGAGGCAGCTTATTCAAAATGTCTTGAGACAAGAGTCACAAAACTAGAGACTAGTCCACGAAGGACTGGAGCCCAGATGTGCCCACTGGTAAGATAGAACTTATTATCCTGACTTCTGACTGTATCTCCTAGACCACACTTGTAGACAGCTCTGGTCCCTTGCTGGAGAAGTTCTCTCTGGACCTGGTAAATCCATTCATCATCCATAGCCCAGGCAAGACCACTGCCCTGATTCTGATAAAGGCCCTAGGCCCTATAAAAAGAGGTAATTCTTCCTCCTGAATGCATGTATACACAGCCTAGGCACACATTAGGTCATGACTACTCAAGCAGAGGTCTTTTTCCCTGACAGCCTACATGGGAGCAAGGAATATGGAATCTGGCTTACTTTCCTTTATAGCAACTATTCTAAGTACCTCACACAAACAGCTCTCTCAATGGCGGTGACTGCCGCTTTCTTCTTCTTCTTCTTCTTCTTCTTCTTCTTCTTCTTCTTCTTCTTCTTCTTCTTCTTCTTCTTCTTCTTCTTCTTTTCTTCTTCTTCTTCTTCCTCCTCCTCCTCCTCCCCTCCTCCTCCTCTTCTTCTTCTTCTTCTTTTCTTCTTCTTCTTCTTCTTCTTCTTCTTCTTCTTCTT
>NC_034599.1:22218786-22239067 GCF_900095145.1 Mus pahari
AAATAAAGCTGCTATGAACATAGTGGAGCATGTGTCCTTATTACCAGTTGGAAGATCTTCTGGGTATATGCCCAGAAGAGGTATTGTTGGGTCCTCCTGTAGTACTATGTAGATATGGAGACTCTTAATCAGTCTCCACTTTATTTACAGAAGCAATGTCTTGCTGAACCCAGACATTATCAACTGGGCTAAGTAAGCTGACCAGCTTGTCAGGGATCACCCGTCTCTGCTTTGAGAGTACCAGGTGAGCTGCTATCCCTACTCAGACCTTAGTGGGGTATAGAGATCTGAACTCTAGTTAGCACACTCAGGTGGCAAACAATGTACATACCGAACCATCTTCCCTTGTCTGAGTTTTGAGTGGGATGAAATGCTTGGATGGATGGATGGATGGATGGATGGATGGATGGATGGATGGATGGCTTCCTCAAGTAGCTGATGCCTAGCACCCAGTAGATAGCAGGAGTCTCTGGCAGATAATAAGACACCAAGGCCCTTTCTCTGCCACAGTACCCTTCCACCAGAGGATGCAGGTTAAGGAGTAGCACTCTTCTAGTGTTAACCCCTTGTCTGGGACTTTCAAGGTATGCATAAACTCTTCTCTCAGTGATTTCTTTGGTGCCCACAGTACATGGCCGACTGACGCAATTTCTCAGCCAGTCTTCTCAGAATATATGTATGCAGGCGTGTATGTCCTTGATGGCGAATATACAACATATAGGCCTCCAGGGAGAAGTGATGTGAGCCCTCTGCAGCTGTGGTGTCCTTAACTTGTTGGTCATATACTGGATACATTTCTGGGCTGCGGCACCAGGATGGATATACTGTCACATCAAAGCATGGTCTAGGCGTGCAGGCATTCCAGAGCCCTGAAGAATGCAGTCCACCCATAACCCAATCCCCGGTTGTAACACTGTTATTTGGGGTCATACTGACCATCAGAGCTTGCTTTCCTTTCTCCCTCTTCCAGGCCTAGGAAAGTGACACCGACAGAGAGCAAGTGGCAGCAGCTTCCTGTCTACACAGCTGTATGACTTCTGGTTTGGTAGAAGTCCGTAAGTCACGGGACAGGTGCATCACAGCCACCGGCATTTCTTTCTTTCTTTCTTTCTTTCTTTCTTTCTTTCTTTCTTTCTTTCTTTCTTTCTTTCTTTCTTTCTTTTTTTAAAGATTTATTTATTTATTATATGTAAGTACACTGTAGCTGTCTTCAGACACTCCAGAAGAGGGCATCAGATCTTGTTACGGATGGTTATGAGCCACCATGTGGTTGCTGGGATTTGAACTCCGGACCTTCGGAAGAGCAGTCGGGTGCTCTTACCCACTGAGCCATCTCTCCAGCCCCGCCACCGGCATTTCTTATGTCCCTGGCTGCCATCACAGGAAAACTTAGCTGACACACTGGTACAAGTTCTGGAAGAAGCCGGCGGGCAGAGAAGGGAGCAAGTAGATATTAGGGCAGCAACTTTGCTTAAAACTGGTGCCTAGGGTTGCAATCATAGCTGTGTTTATGGGTATAGGGCATGTTTGTGGGTACTTGAGCAGGTATGCAGCGAGGAAGGCATGTACCCATGAATGCAGAGGAGCAGTGGATACACAGAACAAGGTGTGATGCTCCTCCTGAACCTTGCCTGCCATGCTCCTGCCTTAATGATAATGGACTGAACCTCTGAACCTGTAAGCCAGCCTCAATTAAATGCTGTTTTTTTTTTTATAAGACTTGCCTTGGTCATGGTGTCTGTTCATAGCAGTAAGACCCTAACGAAGATACAAGGGTATATTTACGACCTCACAAGAAAGAGTGCAGCTGTTTTAGCTCTTTCTGAACGTTTCCATTCTGGCCTTACCACGGTTATTTCGTGTGCTTGGTATGACACGTACATACAGAATGCAATCACGTGTCTCATGTCTTCATCACTACGCTCCTGCTATTGAGTACCCACATCTGGACCCAAAGTTTAAATTAGCATGCTTAGCTGGGCAGTGGTGGCACACACCTTTAATCCCAGCACTTGGGAAACAGAGGCAGGNGGATTTCTGAGTTAGAGGCCAGCCTGGTCTACAGAGTGAGTTCCAGGACATCCAGGGCTATACAGAGAAACCCTATCTCAAAAAAAACAAAACAAAACAAAACAAAACAAAACAAAACAAAAAAACAAACAAAAACAAAAACAAAAAAAAATAAATAAATTAGCATGCTTATACAGCATTCGTGGCTCCTAAATACCCTTCACATTAGGAAAAATGAGGGGATAAAGGGCAAGAGATATGAGGATGTAAAAATTGCTGACTGTAGGCACTGCAGATCAGAAAGGTCTTTATACCTGTGACTCACCAGTTTTCCAGACTGAATACATGCACACATGCAAACACAAACACCATCTAGTAGCTGCCAAGTCACCCTTACGTTGCCTGCCGTGTGGGTATCCTCCATGCTCCATACTCAAACATATTCTGTCCTCCCAAGCAAAAACTATGCTCAAAGAGGTGAACCCGTGGCTCTCTGCAGAATGCTGTCTTTGAGCTCAGAAGGCAAGAAGCTCTGGTCAGCTTCCTGCGTGCACAGGGTTACTCCCCCAGAAGCTCTGGTCAGCTTCCCGCATGCATAGGGTTACTCCCCTTCCCCAACCTCTTCTGCTTCCTCTTACTTCTCTCTTCCCTTGCAAGAAGCCGTCCCCTAAGGTCCGGCTATCTTCTCCAGGAGGCTGGGATGCCAGGAGACATCAGCTAGTTCTCTATACAGCAGCCCCAGGGCTGGCTCCTGTGCTCAGGGAGAGGAGACAGCTCTGGATGCCATGCAAGATTTATGACTGTGTTTTGTTAATTGCATTAGAGGCTCTGTGGGAGAATGGCATGTGCTTTGGCCTTAAACAAAGCAGGCCCAGCAGAGGCTAGAGGAGGCAAGCCTACAGCAAGATGTAAGGCCCTATAACCCTGGGGGCTGGTGTCCTTTCCCCTCCTGCTTGCTGAAACAGGGCTCTGCTTCCACTCCTGGGTGCTTCGATTCCATTTCAGGCAGCCTTGCCCTCCAAGACTCTAGCTGACACTAGTTGAGGAGAAGAACGGGGTGGCAGGTCTCTTTGAGGATGCAGTTTTGCCCCATTCTCTCTCCTTTTTGACTCTTCTTCCCCCCCCCTCCTCTCTGACTCTCTCTATCCCTGTCCCTGTCCCCCTCTCCCTTCCCCTTCCTCTTCTCCCCTCCTCTCCCCACCTCTCCATACCCTCTTTCCTCCCCTGCCTCCTCCATCCTGCCCTTATGAAATCCAAATGCACATCTGCTTTGGACACCTTAAGCTCCAAAGGTTTCGCTGCATTTGCTGCCTTGCTCCTGGATTTCATGCTTTCTTGACAGCCTGGGTCCTCTACGGTGCTTGAGTTGGCTGGTCATCTTGTCCCTCCCTGCTCCTTGGCAGAAGGCAGACATGCAAAATCCAAACAGGTCCCTGGAGAATATTTACCTTACAACTGAGAGTGGCTAGTGATGTGTTTATAAAAAGATAAAGAGAGGGGGGGATATGTTCTATGGAGGTGTAGTCAGGAATGGGGGAAGAGGGTGCCTCTGCGGGCCCTTGCTGAGACATTACTTCCTCCTGAGGGACCAGCCACAGGATGGGATGGTATAGAATAGAGTTTATTCAGGGCATGGGGAGGGGAGTTAAGAGGGAAGTGTAGGCAAAGAAAGGCAGGGAGATAGAGATTGGGGGGGGGAGGAGTAGAGGCCATGTGGGGTGGGGGAAGGGACAAGGGGACAGCAAGAGCAAGAGAGGAGCAAGAGAGGAGCAAGAGAGAGAGGAGGGGGCAAGCAGCCCCTTTTATAGTGAGTCACGAATACCTGGCTATCGCCAGGTAACTGTGGGATGGAGCACACCTGTCTGTTGCCAGGTAACTGTGGGATGGAGCACACCTGTCTGTTGCCAGGTGACTGTGGGATGGAGCATACCTGTCTGTTGCCAGGTGACTGTGGGGCAGAGGTTAGACAGGATGCTAACAGCAATGACATGCGTGTATCTAGCACTCCAGGCTCAGCTATTAAGTGAGCCCTCATTTTTCTCAGTGCTACCGGCAGCATCACGACTCTGGGACCTTGTTTCTCTTTCTTGACTCCCTTGTGTCTCTTTGACTTGTAGTTGGCAATGCGGCTCTGCTCCAGGCTTATTAACCCAGGCCCCAGTTCTGGCTCTGTGAGTTTGGTAGGTCAATGTCTCTGTCTTGGGGCCTTCCTTTCTTCACCTGTCAGAGGGACTAACCATAATAGTGCCTATGACTCAGGGTCCTCTTCACACGGTTGGACAGCAGCCGTTGTGTTAAGTGCGCATCGGTATTGGATAGCAGGGCCCGTCCCACACTGCCTGCAATGGTCCTGTGCTTTCTCTTCATCTCTGAAATAGGCCCATGAGGAACTCCATGTTTTACCCAATAAAGTTTTTGAAAGCCCAGCTGAGATTCAGCTGTGAGAAAGTACAGCTTTGCCCTCCTTATCTGGTTTTTGCCTGTAGGGGAGGGCACGCGTCTCTAGCCCCACCTTCTGTCCCTTCTGTCTGAGTCTTCTCCCGAGCTCTGGTCCAGCCAGAGCTAGCTATGGAAGAGAAGGTTATTTTTAGCTTCAGACAGAAGCAGCAGCTGTCCACCGCCTCTCCGAGCTCATCTCAACACTAGAGGTTCCAGCTACTGTGGACGAGACCTAAGAAGGGGAGGAGGGCTGGCCAATCAGGTCTTGAACCTACTAAGAGATCCTACATGGTTCTCTTATGTCCTAGAAGGGAGCACTTTCTGCCCCAGGATAAGCCTCTCCCTGGTTTGCCTCCTGTCCCTGCTTATTAAGCCCCAGTGGCTTAGCAGCTGAGCTGCAGAGGATGCAAAGTGGGGAGGTAAGGGAGGGGCAAGCAGAATTTATCCCGAGGGCTAACAGCCTGTGCAGAGGTCTAGTGTGGTCCTAGCCTGTTTTAGAGCTCTTTTGCCAATGTGCAGGCTCCAAGATGCTGAATTTTGCAGTCCTGTTCTGTTTGGGAGTACTGGATTCTACACAAGCCGAGCACATCTGTGCCATCTCCCAGGGGTCCTTCCTCTGCCTCTGTAGCAATAGCATGAATGCTGGACTTGGTTGTGGGTGCACTGCCTTGAGTAGTTTTTCCATAGTGGTAAATAAGTCTTTGACAGTAGGTGAACGATCCTTAGACATAATAGTCAATTACAAAATAATTGTTGAAAATATTTGTCATAAGCCCCCAAAAGACAGTAGTTCTCGTGACTCTTGTACTCCAAGCAGTGGCCAAGGGAAGGGAAATACTATGCAGATTAATCAATCCATCAATTTTGTATTTGCACACATTATGGCCAAGTATTACTATTATTATTATTATTATTATTATTATTACTGTCTAGGCTTAAGCTACCTTGGTAGGTAAGCCAACAGACAAGAACGCTATTCTTGAAGAACTTACATTGTAGAGTGAATGGATGCAAAAAACATATTACCATAAATCAAAAGTAAAAAACAAAAGTTCAATGCTTTTAGGTCCCTGAATGTTGCTAGATGCCTAGTTATTGATTGCTAAGATCAGGTTTCTCTGGAGCCTAGCTTCCTGATGCTCTAAGGCAGCAGCAGTTCTCAGCCTTGTTCAGGTAGCATATTGCTTTATAAATCAGTTAAAACTGTGAACCCCTCTTCGAAAACACACGGAGAGACCACACACTTGGAGACCTGCAGACAGTTGGAGGGGCTCTGCCTTCCCTTGCTGCAGAGTGGGAGGCCCTGCTTGGCCCTGCTCGGCCCTGCTCTGGTGCGTAATATATACTGCAGTTCCCAGCAAGAGCTGCGCAGCTGAATTTTAATCACAGTCATCTCCCAATGCAGATCAGGAGAATCTGGCTACTGTTGAACCATTGGAAACATTTCTAAATGCTACCAAATGGCAGACAAGAACTACAAAACTCCTGCACAGTTATAGTCATATGACCCCAAGTGACCTCAATTCTCTTCCCTTCATCAGAGGTCTCAACAATCTTACATTCTTATTGGGTAGGGGTGTTGGGGTCCCTTTTGGCTCTTCTGTACCCTTCGGCTCTGCCATGTGATCATATAGATTTGTCCTAGAATGTGAAGGGGAGAAATTGAACCCAATCGCAGATGACCGGGTTCTTCCGCATAGGAAGAACACCCCCTGCCACCCCCAACCTCCTGCCTTGGAGAGAAGTCCCAGATGCCATCAGTGACCACACTGTCTGTCCCTTGTGCACTCCTACCCTCTACTCTGTCATGGCTCCTTCCTGCAGCTGCAGTCGAGGCAGTGACTGCAGAAGCTGCCACTGGACGCCAGGAGTGAGCCGTCCGTCCCGTCATTAAAGCCAACATTGTCTTGGCTTTAGCACAGGTTGTCGACTTATAAATTTCACTCCACAGGGAAAGGCTCAACACAGCTCCAACAGCTGAAGACGGAGGGCAGGTGGGGCTGTCCTGTGGTGACAGAGGATAGCCTTCCCTGGCAGCTGGCCAGGTATGTGGGAATGCAGGGGGATCCTCTTTCCCGAGACTCATGGCCCTGTGTGGAGTGAGCCCTGAACAGTAGCTCTGATGAGACCCAAGCTACTGTTTCCCTTATTGAGGCACCACCTGAGAGGCCGAGGAAGGTTAAGGTGGCCTGTCTGCTCCATAGTAACTGGATGCATCTTCAGGGCTTTCACAGATATGGATAGGGACATTTTCTCTCATCATCCTCAGGACCAGACCTGGGGCCCAGCCATGGCTTCAATACACAAGTGAGGGCATAGGGGTTGTACATCTAAGAAACCCCAATGTGGGGTTTCTGGCACCAAGGAGGTCAAGCCAGACAATTCAGGTGCCAAACAAGACCTGCTAAGGCTCCATCTCTTAGAGACTTCCTTTTCCCTGAGCGTCTTCCCTGCCTCCAGGCTAGAATTTTAACGTTATTAGCCACAATCATCTGTCTAGAACTAAGGCTTCTCCTATGCTCTGCAGGACTGGGAGGGGGAGGGGAGTGAAGAAAAGGAGGGGCCACAAAGGGGCAGAAGCTCTGCCAGATCTCCTGGGCTTGAATGCTCTTACGGGTGCGTCCATAGATGAGAAAACAGATGAAGAAATCTCTGAGAACTTCACTGTAAGGAGAGAAGCACAGGTGAATCTTAGGGGAGACCTAAGAAATAAACCCCTATGACTGGTGCTCTGAGGTGATCCCAAACACAAACCTCTGTTCATATACATATTCTTGAACCCCGTCTGTAAAAACTCTCCCCTATGGTAGGTAACCCAGACAAAATATTCATGGGCCGTGCTCACATCTCTACACAATCATCCTTCCCTTTCTGTCTTACATGCACATGCCAATGATACATGTCTTATAAAGTAGTCTTATAGTTTTACCAACTTCGTGTGTAACACCTTCCGGGACATCCCTATAAACACTCGTAATATAGGTGTGCATGTAGCACACATGCACACCCCAGTTGGCAGAAGCAGCACCTTCAGACAGTCTGAGATCACAGTGGACCACGCCTGTTCCAGACCACACCCTGCCACGCCCACTAGGAAAGCCACACCCCTCAATCTCTCTAAGCCTTGCTGCCGCGCGATCAGGGCCCACTTGTCAGGTGTTAGCCCACTTTATCACACAATTGTCCCACTTTCTTTTCTCATTCCTTCTTCAAGCATCGGTCTGTGGGTGGAAGCGTCTGTTCCCAGTCATCTTGTCATGTCTCTTCATTTTGAGCTAAGAATACTAAGCAGAGACATGATTATATATTAGGTGTCCAGGCACCTGGGCTCTCAGCTGATTCATAATAAGCTATTTTGCTCACTTATTTTTGTATAATTTCACAAAACTTGTGAAGTTTTTCATATCTGCTCAAATCCTTCCTCAGTTTACCCACTCATAAGAATTAGATCAAATTACTATTTTACTCAGGTTGAATTATTTTGTCTTCATAATGGCAAATCTGATGTAAAAGAAAGCAGCCTCGAGTAAATATATATATATATGACTAGTAGGACAATTTGTTTGGACTATAAAGTTCAGGGACATTTTCCTAGTAGGCTAGAGGCCTGAGGTCCAGAGCTCAATGAATCAAAGTAGAAAATTCATTCCCAGATCCTTTTTCTCCTTCTGCTAGAAGCTACCTCCTCCTCCCCCCACCATATGTAGTATGGCTTCAGATCCATCATTTAGGCTAAGTAAGAATGCCCTGGTGTTGATCTGAGAATGTGCACCGGGGCACGTAAGCTTAGCTCTAGACTGCCTAGGGCTTACACCTGGGAAAGTTCCTTTCTGCTCTTGGGCACTGGGACTATGCCAAGCAGCTGAGTGCCTACGAACAAGAGACCCTGCCTGCAGTGTGGTGTTTCCCGTGACAGGCTAGGATGAACATCTGTGCTACCCTGGGCAGGTCTAGTGTTGCTGAAGGCAATCCCTTAGTATCTTGCTAAATCAGGCTTAGGAAAACAGTTTTGCCCACCCCAGAGATCCAAAAGCTCCAAGCCCAGTGGCTAGTTTGGGTGAGGGGAGGAGGCAGGGAAGCAGGGAGCTGGAGCCAATGCTAGCTTTGGAGAGAAGCCAGCAGCTGGCGCAGGACTGACTTCTGTCTGGCCCGACCTTGTAAGAGGTGAAGGCTCCACGCTTAAGAGTGTGATTGGCTTTAGGACTTAGAGCAGGCTTATATTCAGCTCAGAATCTTGATTCCTTTAGCTCAGCACTGTCAGATCCACACTCCTCCCTTGGGACAGTACTTAAAGAAATTCCAGTACTTGGGACACCCGGTACTTGGCAGCACACTGGAGCATATGCAGTGGGAGGAGAGTAAGGCTGGCCTCACAAGAAACCTCAGGGCTTCCCCCAAATGAATATGGGAACAGTGAAGAACGGGTGAACAAGACTCAGGTAAAGAAAGCCCTTTTCTGTAGAGGTCTGGCTTTCTGCAAGGGTGACTCTAGGTGGCCCTCCTCCCAGGAGCGCTGCGGCAGCATCCGGTTTCTGGCAAGGCTGGCCAGGAAACCTGGCCAAGAGGGTGGGGGGTTGCGAGAAGCTGACTGGGTTGGAGGTGGAGCCAGCAAACTCTGCAAGGCAGCAAGCCTGGCTCCACCCCTCTCCTGCCTGGAGCTCAAAGGGATGACATCACCCAGACTGAGGGCTTTAGCCTAGAAGGGCTTCATCAGCATCAGGGGGAAGCTGGCACCTGCAGGGCTGAAGGGACTTCCTGAGCAGACGCACCACAATTCTCTGCTTTTCTCGTGGTTCATTTCAGACTTCGGGGTCTCTGCTTTGGGGTCTTAGAGATGGCACCTGGCTATCCAACCCTGGGGCAGTTTCCTCCGCCCAGATCGATCCCTGGCAACAGGCGTAAGCACTCCTCCCCACCGTGCCAAGTGCTTCTTTCTCTTGCCAGCAAGCTGCTGTTCCACTTTTCTGAGATTCCAAGGAGAGGGATTAATTAGATCACGAATTCTGACCAGGCAACATTTAGCCACAGAAAAAGCTGGTGTCCCTCTCCCTGCGGGCCCGTGTCCCCTCCCCCACCCCAAACTCTACTGGGTGCTTGTGTTGCCTGCTTGCAAAGCATATGCTTGGCTGGTTGCTTGGTGTCTGCTGTTTATCCGTCTCTTCCTACTTAACTTCTGTTTCTTCTTGGCCCATCTGGCTCCCTGGTACCTGTCTTTCACTCATACTGTGGCTGCACTGGATACCACATCCTAAGCCCTATCTGTCCCTCTGCCACCTTCTTCCCTCTCAGAGCCTGGAGACTCTTGTCTACTTTGGGGTCACGTGTGAGAGAGAACCTCTGACCTTAGGTTTAGGACCACAGAGAGACTGACACAAGCACAACAGAGAAGCCTGGCACGCGTGCATGTCACCGTGTGTGTCACTGCAGGATTATCTCCCAGCTCTCTGGGAGGGGATGGGGTGTGTCAGGGAGGAAGCATCATGAGAGTTACTTAGGTCTGGAGAGAGGGCCAGATCTTGAAGCATCTCTCCCTCCCTTGCTATTCTGAGCTCCCTTTCTATTAGAGGATATTCTTGGGGTTGCGGGGTGAGGTGGGGTGGGGTGGGGGGATTGTCATCCACACCAAAACCCATTGATGTTGTTCTCCACCCACTGGAGGGGCTTGTGCATAGCTGCCGTCTGTGCAGAATGAAGCCAGGGAAATCCAAACTTTTTTCGACCTAGGTTCTGTTCAACTTCTTTTTGCTCACAAGAGGTTGTGGCAGTCTCTGGGCTTCATGGCAGGGCATCCCTGGGAGAGAGGACTTCTGGGAAGACAGCTAAATAGCCCTGACTCCCATCCTCTCCAGCAGTTCTGCAGGATGATCTCCCTGCAGCTTTCTTGGCGCCAGCTCTCAGCTGTGGGCTCACAGAGTCATTTGTCCCCTCCACAGTCCTCTCACCAGAGGATACACCCTTGTGGTAGCTCACACTCACCCCTCCAACACCGCCCACTTCCTTCCTGGTGTGTCACGGGGTTGCTGCTCATGACTTTCCTGGGATTCAAGAGGCCTGGGGGGGATGAAGATGGAATGGGTGGGTGGGGGCCTAAGAGAGGATGGCGGAGGAGAGATGGAGCCCCTGAGAGGGGCAAGGCTGCCTCGCATCTGCCTCTCTAGACCCAGACTGCACCTCTAGGCTAAGGCTGGCTGCCCAGGAGGCTGCACTGGGCCTAGAGTCAACAAGGAGGCACATGCTCAGGGACCACCAGCTGCTGCTCCCATGGAAGCATCTGCTTCTCTCGGAAATCCACAGGGCTTGGCTGCCAGGCCTCTCTGCGTGCCCACTCGGTGGCTCTGTTCTCTGTCTCTCTTGTTCCATCTGCCTGCTCTACCGGCTGCCTGGCTCAGCTCCTCTTAGCCTCCTTATTGCTCTACCAAGAATGCTCTCCCTGCATCCTTTTCCAAGTCTCAGTCCCACCACATCTATGCTCCAAGTATTAGATCTTGGGTTTTGTCTTTGTCTTTATCTATCACTTGTTTCTTTCCAGTCGCCCCCCCCCCCATATTTGTATTCATACATATTCTCACCCTCCCTCTCTTTCTCTCTTTTCCCCTTATGCATATTCAGTGCTTCTTTGAAACGTCACTTCAGTTATTCTACATGTGAGAAGCCTAGATCTGCTTCATCGATCAAATGTCTTGGTCTTTAACTCTAGGAGCCTGTGTTAGACCACAGTCTAGACTGACTTAATGTTTGGAAGCCTATGCTCTCTGAGAGTCATCAAAGCCCAGAATGTTCTGCAGAGATCCTTCCTCTGATGTGGACAGAGCAGCCTGTCCATTGTGTTGGGCGATGTACTGTGAGGACCACAGACAAGCCTGACCACCTCGAGCAGGTGATGTTCTGCAGATCACCTGCCCTTAAAGAAACCCAAGGAGGAGTGCAGGCCTGTGAAGGAATCCAAGAGTAAGACTTGGTCATTTGGTGTTTTGATTGTCCATTTGTGTGATTTCCGACGACAAGTCCCTAGCCAGCGTTTCCAGCACTGGAGGGACTGATCTAGAATCAGAATCTTGGTTTCTGGACTCTCTGACTGTGAGAAGCAATTGAATATTGTTTAGACTCAGAAGGTGGCAGTTCAAGGTTGAGAGGGATAATAAACCAAGTAGAAACAGGCTCAGCCCCCAGGAAAAGAGGCAACAATGGAGAAAGGTAGAGAGAGGAAGGGAGAGGGGAAGATAAATAGGACGAGAGGGACGAGAGGGACGGAGCAGGAGGGGATTTATAAATGACAGACTCCTCACCTCCTGCTGTGTATACCAGCTATGACCTGACCATGGCAGTAGCTGAGATGGGGCCGTTAAGCCTTCTTTTACTCACACACTGTCTGATGTCACTCCTCCAGTCCCTGTAGCTTCTCAGTTTCTCTCCTTAGCACCCTGGACCCTTCTTCCTGCCTTGTGTTTTGTTTCCCACTCTGATCCTCAGTCTCGTCCTGTGTGTGCTCCATGTACTTGATGCCCCGCTCCCTCTCATCTTCCCATCCCTGCACTTTCTTGCTCCCAGTGTGCTTCCCCCCCTTAGCCAAATTCCCCAGCATTGCTTTCTCCAGAGGAGCCAGGGAGAAGGTCAGAAGGTGGCCAGGGGTAAACAACATGGCTTGCATCAGGGATGTTTTATGCTTTCTGTCACCTCTCAATGACTCAAAGTCTCCAGCAGCCCTGTGCACCTCTCCTTCAGAAACACAATCGGTTGTAGGCTCACATCCATGACAGGATTGCCTTCCGGTGGCAGACTCACTTGATTCCTTTCTGGGATCCTTTGCCAGCAATGAGCTGATGGCAGACTCCTTATCTCCTGCTTGTGTATACCAGCTACGACCATGGCGGCAGCCTAGAAGAGCCCTAACCCCTCCCCCACGCATACCGGCTTCCCCTAACCTAAGACCACTAGCTGGTCACTCCTGAGATGCCTTCTGGTTGTGATTCAGCTTGGCTTTTCTTCCATAACCTGGATTGTTGAGTTTTCACATGAACTTCTTAAGTCAACGTCCTAAGAATTTTCTGGTTTCATTTTTCCTTTCTGTCCAGAAAAATAAAAATTAGATTTAATCAAGTTCTTCTTTCAAAAAGATTACTTTAAGCTGGGCAGAGTGGTACATGTCTTTAATTCCAACTCTGTGGAGGCAGAGATGGGCAGATGTCTGAGTTCTAGGCCAGCCTCATCTACAGAGTGAGTTCCAGGAATACATAGTGAAACTTTGTCTCTTAAAACAAACAAACAAAACCAACAACAATAAAAAGAGATTAAATAAAAACATTCTCTCTCTCTCTCTCTCTCTCTCTCTCTCTCTCTCTCTCTCTCTCTCTCTCTCTCTGTGTGTGTGTGTGTGTGTATATCTGTGTCTGTGTCTGTGTGTGTCTGTGTGCATGTGTCTGTGTGGGTATGACCATGTGAGTGTGGATGCCCATGGAGGTCAAAGACATCATTGGTTCCTGTACTGGCTAATTTTGTGTCAACTTGACACAGCTGGAGTTATCACAGAGAAAGGAGCATCAGTTGGGGAAATGCCTCCACAGCATCCAACTGTAAGGCATTTTCTCAATTAGTGATCAAGGGGGGAGGTCCCCTTGTGGGTGGTGCCATCTCTAGGCTGGTAGTCTTGGGTTCTATAAGAGAGCAGGTTGAGCAAGTCAGGGCGAAGCAAGCCAGTGAGGAACATCCCTCCATGGCTTCTGCATCAGCTCCTGCTTCCTGACCTGCTTGAGTTCCAGTCCTGACTTCCTTGGTGATAAACAGCAATGTGGAAGTGTAAGCTGAATAAACCCTTTCCTCCCCAACTTGCTTCTTGGTCGTGATGTTTGTGCAGGAATAGAAACCCTGACTAAGGCAGTTCCCTTACAGCTGTAGTCACAAGCTGTTGTGAGCCACACGGAATAGGTTATGGGAATGGGGCTCCAGTCTCCTGCAAGAAGAGCAAGTGTTCTTAACAACTGAGCCATCTCTCCAGTAATCTCTTAAAAATGCACTGTGATTGAACTATCCAAAGGGCGCCAACATCTGGGTCACTTTGCTTCTCTGCCTAGACTTGGTGTGGGATGGGACAACAGAAAATCTTTGTTTTTTAAAGAAAAATGATATTTTTATTAATTATTTGGGAATGTATTTTGGGGGGCTGAAGAGATGGCTCACAGGTTAAGAGCACATAGTGTACTCATATACATAAAAATAAAGAAGTAGTTTTTTTGAAAAAAAATGAAAAATGTAATTTGGTCATCTTACCACCTCTGCCAAATCACCTAAGATGCTCTCTCTCTCTCTCTCTCTCTCTCTCTCTCTCTCTCTATATATATATATATATATATATATATATATATATATACATATACATATATATATATATGACTATCTATCTATCTATGGAACATGATATATATGTCCCATTTAGGGCTGAGAACCCCAGTTTATTTCTTTTTAAATTGATTTTGGAATTTCATATTTTGTACCCTGATAGTGCTCACCTTCCAGTGTTCCCATGTCTGCCCCCCTCTCCTCTGTCCCCCTCCCAAAAAGGAAAAGGCAGGTCCATTTTGTGTTGTCCATATACTCAGTGGAGCAGGGTCAAATTCCTAGTGGTCAGCCCCCCCTGACCCAGGGAGTCTTTCTCCAGCTGCAGCCATGACAGAAGCCATCAACAGAGGAGAGCCACACCCATGGCCATGCCCTTGTCCCCAGCAGCATGGCACTCCATGGTTTATTATTTACATGCTGGTAATTTGTGGGTCTCTGCAGTACTGGACAAGGAAGCATCTCTGATGAGGGTGGAGAGATGCACCAGTCAGTGAGTAATGATAAGTCACTAAGAGTCATTTTTATGGAGCTGGAGAGATGGCTCAGCAGTTAGGAGCACTGGCTGCTCTTCCAGAGGTCCGATGTTCAATTCCCAGCAACCACATGGTGGCTCACAACCATCTGTAATGGGATCTGATGCCCTCTTCTGGTGTGTCTGAAGACAGCGACAGTGTACTCATATACATAAAATAAATAAATACTTTTTAAAAAAAATTAATAATATGTCCATGTATCAGAATAATAGTAGTAGGTTCTTCACTAGGGCCTATATATGTCTAGCCTCAGGTTCTTAGACCCAGTCATGGTGCCAGGCACAGGTTCCACGTCATGGAGTAGCCCGTAAATCGAGTCATGAAATGTTTCGTTACTCCCATTAACATTCATGCCACTGCAGCAGCAGTAGGCGGTCTTGCCACGGTTGTTGCTGTAGCGTACAGGGTTCACAGCTCAGTGAAACTGAGGATGACTCAGCACATCCCAGCACTGTGGAAGCCAGCCAGGGGGAAGAAGCGTCCAGTTTAGTGCCAGCTTCGTCTCTCCACATCTTTGATGTAAGTATGTGGTGTCTTCAGCAATAGAGTCTCACCATCGGGTTCTGGAGGGTAACCAAGAGCAATAGAGCAGTGACAGTAGCCTGTAATGTCTGGGGGCTTATGACGCCCTACTGACCAACAGCTCCAAAAGAGGTAACCTACTTCTAGTGGTGGAGTTTTAATTTGCTAGCATGGAGTATCTAGTAAGGCTATTGTTCCTTGCTCTCACTATAGGGTAATTCCATTTAAACTCTTTATATTTATATATGCATACTGAATACAATGTCTACAGTAGTAGATTTCCATACAACTGTTTGAAAAGCCTTTAGTGTTAGTTACTGCTCTTCATAGTTTCTCCTCTACCATCTTCTTGTCCTCCATGCCCTTTAGCCTTTCCTGATTTCTTATTCTCCTTTCCACCTTCCTTCTTCCCTCTCTTGAAGGATTCCCTTCCATGGCTCCTTAGTAGTTTCCTAACCTTTATGGGTATTCCAAATGAAATGTGCACATCCTAAGATTCAAAGCTAACATTCACACCTGAGCAAAAACACATAATATTTGTCTTTCTGTGTCTGGGTTGCATCATGCAGGATGATAGCTTCCAGTTCTACCCATTTACCTGCAAATTTCATCATTTTATTTTTCTTAATGACTGGGTAATATCTCATGGTGCAAGTGCCCTGTGTTTAAACCGTCATTCTGGTACTCTTGTGTTCTTGTCTGAGCTCTGTGAACTTTGTTATTTGTTTTTTTATTTATTTTTCCAGTTTCGTAAACAGCTCACATCCTTTTCCTTTTAAAGATGTAAGAGACAATTCACTGGTTGAGAGCCCTGGATGCTTTTCCGGAGGCCTTGGGTTTGATTCCTCGCACTCATATGATGGCTAACAATCATCCACGACTCCAATCATCCATGGCTCCAGTTCCAGAGACTACGACGCCCTATTCTGGCTGTGGTACTGCACACACAGGGTACACAGACCTATATGCAGGCAAAACTCTTTGGGTTTCTTTTTCTTTTATGCGTAGTTGTCTACTTATTGTTATAGTTTATTTAAATTAAAATATAGCTTAGAACCTTTTTTGGAGACTTACTTTACTGTATGAGTGCTTTGTCTGTCTGTGTGTATGCATATAAGAATATATGTTTGTTTACCACATACCTGTAGACGCTAAAGATAGTGTTAGACCCTTAGAATTTGAGTTACAGATGGTTGTGAACCCCACCATGTGGGTGCTGGAAACTCACCCCCTATAAGAACAGCAAGTGTTCTCAGAGTCATCTCTCTGACCCCTGTTTCAGTTCTTTTGGGACAAGGTCTCAAATGTAGCCAGGGCTAGGCTTGAATTTGCTGTGTAGCCAGAACTTCCTTTGTATTTCTGATCCTCCTGCAGCCACCTCTCCAGTACTGTGATTGCTGCACGGGCTGCCCTGCTTAGCTATGTTGTGAATTGTGTAAGAGACAGATGAGAGCATAGGTTGAACCCTCCCAGATGTTTCAGCAAGCCCAAGGGAGTGGGTGTTGTGACTCTTGAGGGGAGCTATGACTATACTGGGAGAAATGGGAACTTCTCTTTAATTTCTTGTTGAAGACTGTGCAGGAGATGAAAAACATAGGTCTCAGCCGCCACCCCCCCCCCCGTGAGGTCTTGGGCCATTCATGAAATCTCTGTGAGCCCCTCGTTCTTAGCTGTCAAGAAAGAACATAATAATCCCATCTCACAGCTTTGCTGAGAAGATTGGATGAGAAACTGGAAGTGTAAGACCTCTTGCGTTGTGAAGAGCTCTAGAGAAGTTATTACGGATGGAGCAGATATGAGTGTTTGGGCGTCAGGACCAAAAGAGGCAGTGAGCGGAACTCGCCCTCTGTGAGGCTTAATGAGGGATTCGGAGAATTAAGGAACAGGAGACACTGCAAAACCTCTGAGCCTTGGGAGCCGAGGAAGGCAGGTTTCCAGTCCTGCAACTCCATCCACTGAGAGAACCCACTATCTGTGTCACAGCCTTCAGACCCTTGTACTGGGCTACAGAGATGCTGAGCGTGATTGGCACATCAGGGTATGAAGGTGAGGCATTGGCTAGGCGGGGCACGGATGGGTGTCTGCAGGAGGGATCCAGAGTCTTAGAGCAGCTTAGCTACCCCAAATAGGTTGGCACTATAAAATAAACAAGCAACGTGGGTAAAAGAAATGTTAAAACAGTAAAGCCATTAGAAGAGTCCTTCATCCTTTCCTGCTGTATGAGGGCAGCAGGCTGCTTTTAATTACCCCCCCCCCCATCTATGTTACATCCTCGTGGGATTTTTAAGTTCCCTTTGGACAAGAACCTTGTCATTTTGGGTTACACTTCTTCATGGTGCCTCGCAGACAGAACCACTTAATACGTGTTGCTTGACTGAGTGATTGGGAGAGAGCAGGAGTAAAGAGAAAGGGGAATAAGAGGTGAGCTGTTTTTACATCCATTGTGAAGGGAATCAGAGCATCTGTGCTTTGGTACTGATGGGGGCACAGTTTAAATCTGACTCCCCGTCTGCAGAGAAAAGAAGTCCTAACACTAATAGAACCTTGGCCTTGTACTCCTTCCATCTTGACAGTGTCTGGAAGGGATAGGAACATCAGACTGAGGAATGGAAGGCATAGTTGGCTGAAGGCAAGGAGGTTTGGAAGAGAATTAAGGCATTGCAGAGATCATGTCTGCATCCTCCCCCCCCCAACCTCCACCCCCTGAGACAGGGTTTCTCTGTATAGCCCCCCTGGCTATCCTGGATGTCTGCATCTTAAGACATTACATTGAGTTAGTTGGTCCAATTACTACGAAGATGAAACTGAGTCCCAAGGTCATACTGTTTGTCACGACAGATCTAGGACCAGAACGAGGATCTTGATTTCTAACCCCAAGCCCTTCCAAAGACTACAAAATTATGTCTTAAGATTAATCCTAAAGAGAGACCTGGACCTCTGAATTAGGCTGAGTTTGCAAGTCTACTTCCTGCCTGGAGACAAAAGGCTATCTTGAGCTGAGTAAGTCTGTCCCAGAGAACAAAAATGTCATAGTTAGTTTCCCTCATTTTCTCTTTCCTGTGGTACCTCACAGTGGCCGCAGGTGTGGACATGTTTCCCATGTTGATTAGTCTATGTCAACTTGACACAGACTAGAGTCACTGAGAGGAGGGAACCTCAATTGAGAAGATGCCCCCATAAGATCAGGCTTTCCCTCAGGGTTTCATTGCTGTGAAGGGATGATATGACCAAGGCAACTCTAGTAGAAGGAAACATTTAACTGGGGCTGGCTCATGGTTTCAAACTTTCAGTCCATTATCATCATTACTGGAAGCATGGCCGGATGCAGGCAGACACAGTGCTGGAGGAGCTGAGAGTTCTAAATCTTGATCTGAAGGTAGCCAGGAAACTCTGGATCACACTGGCTAGACTTGAGCATGTATGTGAGACCTCAAAGCCCTGCCTTTACAGTGACGCACTTCCTCTAACAAGGCTACATCTCCTCCAATAAGACCACACTTCCTAAAAGTGCCATTTCCCATGGGCCAAGCATATTCAAACTGCCACATACCTAGAGGGCGCTTTCTTAATCAGTGACTAATGGGGGAGGGTCCAGCCCATTGTTGGAGGTGCCATGACTGGACTGGGTTCTATATTAAAGCAGGCTAAGCAAGCCATGGGGAGTAATCCAGTAAGCAGGATTCCTCCATAGCCTCTTCATCAGTTCCTGTCTCTAGGTTCCTGCTCTGTTTGAGCTCCTGTCCTGAATTTCTTTGATGATGAACTGTGATGTGGAAACATAAGCTAAATAAACCCTCTCCTTCCCAAGTTGCTTTAGTTGTGGTATTCCATGACAGCAATAAAAAACCTTGACTAAGACATTGAAGTACACAAGTCAGAGAAGAAAGTTTATGGTCATAGCTGGCATCCAGAACAAGATGGAGACAGACATCCTATAATCAGTCCCCATGCATGATAACTACCTCCTTTAGTACTCAAGACTGTGGAGAAACCCACCTTCCATTTCCCTCCATGTATATGAGAGGAGAGGGAGATAGGCTGAGAGGCCTATTCTGGCTTCTGGCTCTGTCTCCTGCTCTCCTGCTTGGACTGAGCCAGAAGGGTAAGAAGAATGGGAAAAGAGAAATAAAAATAGCCAGAGGATGAAAGTCGCCATCTGTTATGTGGGCGAGGGGGCCCTGAGGAAGAAGGTGTACTGCTTAGAGTCCAAGCTTCGAAGCTGAAATGGGGGATTTCTGACTTTTAACAGACCACAAGGAGCAGCCAAGGTCGGGGAGGACGGAGGATAGAGCAGAAAGGGCGCAGCCTCTGGAGCCGGTTAAGTTTGGGTATAAATCCTTTATGGTTGCACATTCAAGTTACCCGACATCCCACTGTGAAGGATGTTAATGCTATCAACCTTGTGGCATTATTGTGAAGGTTAAACAAACATGGCAGGACTCTCTGAACTACGGAAGGCCAGCTCTGTTCTTTTCCATGATCTTAGCCAGGCCCAGCTCGCTGCCTGCCTTCCCTAGGATTCATGATAGATCAGGCAACTTCCTGGAACTCTCCTTCTGAAGAATTCAGTGTGTCATACTAAGGGACTTCTTTCTCCCTTGTGATCGTCTCCTGAAGTCACTATCAGACCACTAGAACACAGGGGCCACAGATGAGCACTTGAAAGAACTTCCTGACCAGAAGATGTTGGCCTACGGTTGTGAGAGCGGTGTTTCAGCTAGAGAGGCACCGAGTCCCTGGACCTAAGCCCTCTTGTCAGATGCGTGTTTTATTCAGGAGACAAAGAAGATTACATTCATTTGTGTTGAATATCTGTTGGCACATCAGTGAGAGGGGGATTTGTGAGCAGACAGATGCAAGCTTAGATGTGAGCTTGACTTCCTTGTGACTGTAGGATCCTTGGGAAGTACTTCACCTTTCCAGGTCTCAGCTTTCCTTCTCTGTAAATAAAGAGAATGCTTACTTCACTTCAAGGTTTACTTTGGGGCTGGGGTGTAATTGAGCAGTAGAAAAAGTAGCAAAGTCCTGGGTTTCACACACATGCATTCAGGTTCTGGCAGCATACACACACACTCACACAGACCTCTCCCCTCCCCCTTCCCCCAGCTTTGAGGATTAAATTGAGATAGGCACAATGTTTAATCACTACTCAGTAAAGCCAACAAAGGCAGTGCTTTCCAAAGAAATCAGTGCTAAACCACACAGACAGACCAGTGAAGTCTTGGTCTTAGGATCCCAGTAAAGCCTTAACCTGCTTCAGGAGCCTCTAGCTTCATCTCCTCCTTAGTGTAACAGATTTTAGCCTGTGGTCCACCCACTTGGCCCCACCTCTCACCCTGACAACCCCTATCCTACATCTGAGCAAGACTCCTTAACCACTGTGTCTTCTTCTTCTTCTTCTTCTTCTTCTTCTTCTTCTTCTTCTTCTTCTTCTTCTTCTTCTT
>NC_034599.1:22239257-22246643 GCF_900095145.1 Mus pahari
TCTTCTTCTTCTTCTTCTTCTTCTTCTTCTTCTTCTTCTTCTTCTTCTTCTTCTTCTTCTTCTTCTTCTTCGGTTTTTTGAGACAGGGTTTCTCTGTTTAGCCCTGGCTGTCCCGGAACTCACTTTGTGGACCAGGCTGGCCTCGAACTCAGAAATTCGCCTGCCTCTGCCTCCCGAGTGCTGGGATTAAAGGCGTGCGCCACCATGCCCGGCACCACTGTGTTTTCTTAATATCGATGCTAGCAGTAACAGGGTGTCACCTTGGCTGCATGCTTACCTGGAGTCAGGGCTCTTGGGTAAGGAGCTGGAGGTTCCAGGCAGTGGTCTCTGGCAGAGAAATGGGCATCTCTTTGTTTGGGGCTGTTTCCCCAGCAGTTGGAAGTCTTCTGTTGGGGAGCTGATTCAAGTCCCACCCCTGGCCTTTCAGCTCCCTGGGGGATCTGCTCAGTGCCAACCCTTTGCCCTTAGTGCCCCATTACCAATTCACAACAGACCCTTTCACACCTCAATTAGCCACTTAGGGAAAAGAAAGCACAAGTGCAGGCTGGGGAACCTGTCCAGCCTGAGATGAATAGCTTCCCAAGCCTGCTGTTGCCATGGCAGCCAGCTGGGAACACCGTTTCCAGGGCCTAAGGCTCTCAGACTTGCATGGAGGGAGAGGGGGGTGTGCTATGCTGCCCTGCTGGGCTGCCCACTCTTTTCTCCCACCCTGGCCTCCTGGCTGTCTTAGCAACAGCCATCTCCATTGCCATCGCAACCAGTGCTACAGCTTCTGCACTGGCCAGGGGCAGTATCTAGAGAAGCAAGGTGGGGGTATGGTGTGTGTGTGTGTGTGTGTGTGTGTGTGTGTGTGTGTGTGTGTGATGTGACTAGTACAAAGCTGGCGAGGAAAGGGAAAGGGAAAGGGAAAGAGATTTGGCAGTCTTAGCCACACTAAAATTTTAAGGGTGCTTCCTGATTATATGGAGAAGAGGCTCATCAACTTGTACTCAGAGGGACCCTCTGTGGGCTGATTATTACCCTGAATTTCTAAGAGCATTCTTGTAGATCTGGCTATGTGTGGATTTTTTTTTTTTTTTGGATCAAAAAATGATTTGTAATTTTTTTTTTCAGATTCTCACACATGACAAAGGTCCCTGGTAGGTAAGAACCTTAATTGCAAAGACGTGCTTTGCAGAATGATCTTGGGCTTGGCTGACAGCAGGCTTCCGGTAATGCTTAGGAAAGAAACTAGCATATGAAGGATAGAGCATGTGACACACTACCCTGGAGGCTGTTCCCGTCCACAGGGTCCCTACCATCCAATGCTTTCCCTGATATGAACCTCTGGGAGGGGAGAATGGAGTGTCTTGCTCCCAACAGCCCCCGTCAATGTGCTGTTGTTTGTCCCCTTGCCAGGGGACAACTGGATGCCAGGTAATATGCACCTGGCACTATGTCCAAAGTCCAGGGGTGGTGGTAACAGGTTTCTTCAGAGGGTGATTATACTGTAATCACTATTGTGTTTACAAAAATCAAACAAAATCATTCAGGGAAGTCTTTTGTGAATAGTGCCATACTACAGACATCTACTCACTATCTGGCCACTGGGATCCCTATTCACGCCATACCCTCAGCTGGTGGCTGAAGGCAGAGATACCAGTGTGGTACCCCTGAAGCAGACAGATGGCATGGTGCCTTTGGGTACCCATGTGCCTGGGCTAGAAGCCAAAATGAGGATGCTTAGGAATTCCACAGAGGCAGCTGGACCCCAGACTTCATTGCCAGCAGTGGGAGGGAGGCAGATGTAAAGGAAGACCAGGGGGGAAAGGGCAGGAGGGTGGGTAAAGCCTTGGGGCCCCTCCAAGAGGTATCATAGACCACACCGAGGGGCGTGGTGGCCGTCTCTAGGAAGCTGAGTAATTAGTGAATGGAGAACAAGCTTTATTAGTCACTGCTGAAAAGAAGCACAACAGGTATTATCCAATCAGCTAATGGAGGGCTTCATGGTCTTCTAGAGGATGCTATAAGGAGGGAAATTTGTTCTCTTCTCTTGTTGCCCCCAGAAGACTCATGGTGCTGAGAGCAGACGGTGAGGGGGAAGAGGATGGGCCCTTATTCTTGAGTCACTTGGCTGCCAGGGTACGTTTTTTGGGGCTCTGAGAAGCACAGCATAGTCAGCTGCCTGTTGGTAGGAGGTGAGGGTCAGATTAGGGAGGCGATAGTACAAATGACGGAGGGCCTAGTCAGAAGTCATAACTGAAAATGACTAAGTGATGGAGGAGAGTCCTGGGGGCTAGAGCTGACTCAGGACTGATGCTGGCTGGAGGCTCTGCTCTCCCACCCACCTCACCTGCTTCTGGAAGGGGGAGGTGAGTGATCCAGAGGATGTTAAAGAAGCCACGTTTCTTATGCTGGGATGCTTCGGAGGTTCAGAATGAAAGAAAGGCCCGTTCTGGTTGGAGATGTAGCTCAATGGCAGAGTATTTGTCTAGGATGCCCAAGGCCCTGGACTTGATCCCCAGCATTGAACAACTCCCCCCCCCCCAAAAAAAAAAACCATAAGAAACAAAGGGGGAAAAATCCCACACAGGACACTTTCTCTAGAAGTAATTTTCTAATAATAATATGAGAGGGTAAGGTCTTCCTTGAGATGTACAGTCAGGAGATGGGGCAAGGATGGGTCATGGACATGTGCAGCAGAAGGAGTGGAGATGCTAGTTAAGTGTACCCAGGTGTTGGGGTTTGGTCTTGCTGTCTATCTAAGCTAAGTAAGGGTTCTTAAGACCTAGAGTTTTCACGTAGACCCAATGACTCTGCCCCCAAATGAACACCCAGTGACTGGGCATAACAGACACAGGTGGGGTTTAGGTTCCCCAGGCTTGGGGTTGGAGGAGGAGAAATAGGAGGAGAAGAAGATGGAGGAGGTAGGAGAAGCCTCTATGGGTTAGGTGAGTTCAAGAGAATATGGTTCTGAGGGCTGGCCAATTGGAGTTAAGAGCAGCTGAAACATAGTAAGTGATAACTCAGGGCTATTGATGGGAAAGTAGACTTAATAGCATAGAGAGTAGATAACTGCCCAGATCTTGTGCTGAGTAAGGCTTATTGTAAATATAAAGGTTGTGTGTGTCTTTTGTCCAGGACCTAATGGTTAAAGGTGGAGTAGAAATCTGGATTAGGATTAAATAATTTCTACAACACCCAGGTTTCAGGAACAGATGCAAAGTCACCAACCCTGGCTCCATTAATCTGTAAAATGAGGATGAAATGCCTAGTTTATAGGGCATTGTTGGGAGGGAGGGACTCTGTGCTGGTGTTATTGTTACCATCACCAGACCTGGGAGACTTGGGGGGGGGGGAGGGGCTTTAGCTGCTTTCATCCTAGAAGAGGCCATGCTGAGCACCGGTCTTCAGCAAACAGCTTAATTTTCTTCTCTGTTCTGACCAGAAAGGAGAAAATCAGACCAGTAAAACGGACCAGGTTAGGAGACCACGTGCTCGTCACAGTGGAACAGTAAATCAGACAATATGCAGATTAACTCTAAATAAATGGATGAATGAATGGGTAAGTAAATAAATAAATAGTTGACCACAGAGTTTATAATCTTCGCCTCTACCTTGGGTTGGTACTAAAACTGCATGTCTCTTGAAAAATGCCCAGTTGGTTTTTAGGAGACCCAAATGGGGCTTATTTATGTTTGGGGCATGGTTCTAGAAAAGAGAATTCAGGAGGATGTGGGCTTTAGGAGCATGATGTGGGATACTGAAGATACTCCTCTGCTGCTTCTCTGTGGTCCCTATGTCAGGGCTGGGGCTACATCTTACATATGCATCCATCCCAAGCCAGGGCAGTACCATCTCCTGCCCTAAGGGAAGCTCTCATTGTTTCCAGCTTCTTTATTTTACGAGATAAACCTGACCGCTAAGAAGAAGGAAGATTAGATCTTGTGTAATTGCAAGAGTGCCACATCTTATAGTGGATGTGATGCACAAATGGACAAAATTAGGGATGTTACTTCTTCAGGAACCCACAGTGACAATTCCATATTCCTGGGGCACAGCTGCAGATGTTCAGAACTCCCATGAAGATCACCACTGAGGGGGACACTGCCCAGAGAGTCCGGGTGCATCCTGAGCTGTTCCTTCTTCAGTCCTTACTCTTTGCTGTTGCTGTCGTTCATGCCATCTTGACCACAAGATTAGTCTAGGTTCTGCTGACTTGCTGTGATCTGGACCCTTATTCTTCAGGTCCACAATGTTCATGCAGAGTCTCATCTTGTACTGTGTATTATGAAATTGGAGAAACCCAAGATAGTTTGTGTTAGGGGGCATTCCTTGGGAGTACTGAGTGCAGGCTTATCAGAATTCTTTCGTGCAATGTACATCTGGAGCATACTAGTTATGAGAACTTTGACAGTTGGGTAGACAACCGTCAGAGTGAGTAGCCAACGGATCATTACCTTTACTGCAGAGGTCATTAGAAACAAGGTGTTGGATCTTACCTCTACTTAGAGGCATGCTCTTCCCTAGCAGGAGAAGACTGGTGGCCCTTTCTTTCAGCTCCAAGCAGTCCAATACTTCTTTCTAAGGTTGTTTCCTCATGTACTCTTCGTTTCCTATTAGCTGCAGAGCAGTAAACATCTCTATCACGGGACCCTTCCCCTTCACTGAACTTTTGGGGGTCGCAGCCCTTTGCAGTTCATTGCATGGACAACAGCAATCAGCATATAGATTGAGTTGCTAAGATAAGAAGTCCATTATAGAACTGAGCTTGCCTCTTCTGGGAAGAAAGTTAGCTTCTTAAAGGAGGGACTGATTGGCTGTCTCTGCCATTAGGGGAAGGAAATGCAGAAGGTTTTTTGTTTGTTTGTTAGTTTTGTTTTTGTTTTTGTTTTTTCAAGACAGGGTTTCTCTGTGTAGCCCTGGCTATCCTGAAACTTACTCTGTAGACTAGGCTGGCCTCGAACTCAGAAATTTGCCTGCCTCTGCCTCCCAAGTGCTGGGATTAAAGGCATGCGACACCACAACTGGCTTCAGGAGGGTTTTTATAAGGAGGAAACCTCCCAGCCCTCTATACATACAGGAGCAGAAAGGATTGGGGGAAAAGGAGTTAAAGTGGGTGGAGGGATCCATTAGTCTGCATGTGCTGGGGGCTGGTCCTGTCTTCCATGCTAAAGACATTTCATATTACATCCTCTGTTGGCGATTGTGCATGGTCCTTGAATCCACATGCTTTGTATTTCTGAAACTACCTAATTGTTGCTGAGTCTTGTATATCTAAGGCAGATAATGTCCAATGTTAGACCCTGGGCATTGGAGCCCAGGACAGCAAATTCAGATAAATATTTGGACAAAGAGTGTAAGAGGTAGGAAATTATGGAAGGTTTCCAATAGACATTTGGGCTCTGAAAAAGTATACTGAGATGTCATGAGGTGAAATGGCTTGTCAAAGATACTTTTGTTGGTAGAAGATTGGGGACAAAACTTTGGCCATCTGGCTGTTGAGATGGCTCAGTAGGTAAGAGCATTGACTGTTCTTCTGAAGGTCCTGAGTTCAATTCTCAGCAACCACATGGTAGCCTGAAACCACCCGTAATGAGATCTGACGCCCTCTTCTGGTGCATCTGAAGACAGCTGCTGTGTACCAGAGCAAGTGGGGCTGACCAGAGCGAGCAGAGGGCCTAAATTCAATTCCCAACAATCACATGAAGGTTCACAATCATCTCAACAGCTTCAGTGTACTCATATACATAAAATAAATAAATAAATCTTAAAAAAACAAAAACAAGACTTTGGCCAGCAAAATTTTACCTTTCCTGTTAATGACAGAGTCTTTCCAAAGAGGAAGCTGTGTGGAAGACATGGTTTTGGTCAATGAACACAAATCTTGCATAACAACCAGGGTCTAGAACCCTTTGCTGGGCATCTTGTGTTTGGTGGCTCTATCAGTTATGAACATTTTAGGCTCATCCCTAAGCTGACAATATAGCTGGGCCTCAGGGCTGTTGTGGTCATGGAATGTTAAACTTGGAGACATGCCACTTTACTTTTTGGGTCACACCAGCCATTACAGAAGTCAAAGCTCTAAATAAGGGCCAGAGAGAAGGCTCAGCTGGTAAAAGTGCTCAGCATGAAGCCTCACACACACACACACTAAATAAAATACAAGTTTAAAAAGTTGTTTTTTTTAAAGCTCTAAATGAAGTAAAAATGTCAAACCAGTCATTTCCTGTTCATTTCCCTGGTTCTTCCTGCACCCAGCCTGGCTCGTGACTTTCCTGGGGATTTTGTGGTTCCTTGTGTTTGGACTTACAGTCATGACTCCTTCAGCTGATCTTGAGCATGCTTCCCCCTCCTTCCCATCACTGCCTCCACTGAGAACGCCTCCACTCCACCTGGTACTGCTTTCCGGGCACTGCACAGCTGGTCTTGTCCCATCAGAGGTATTGATCTGCCCCCATGCTGAAGGCTAGTACCAAGAAGGCTCAGTGATAACGGAAACCTTGCTGTTGCCCAGGAGTGGGGCTGACTTCCCCAGCAGACAAGACACTGTCTAGCAGTGTATATCCATCCAGCGAAGTTCACTGCCAGGCACTGTGATGCTATGAGCTGGACTACCTTGTCAACTAAAGCAGGCTCTGTGCCCTGCCCCCCTGGAACACCCTCTTTGAATGAGGAAACAGGCAGGCAAACAAACAGGTTCCATGCAGTGTGATAGACCTACATATGATCATAGTACACAGGTGTTTTAACAACCAAATGGAAGGACAGCCTCCATTTTTCAGAGGAGGTGATCGCATTGGAAAGGGAACAGCCACAAAACCAGTGAGTAGAGCTGGTGGAAGGGCTCAAAAGAAGGTCACTTCTGCTTGGCAAATGCCAGAGAAAGAGACAGGCACCTACAGGTCAGAGCAGATGGTGGAAAGATCCATCTCTCCTGTGGGGGGACAGTGACCTGCAGAGGAACTGAGACATGTATCTCCTTGATTGGGTCAGGACTGCCTATGAGCAAGAAGGTACTCAGGCTACAAAGTTCCCCAAAACAAAGCAAAAGAGCCTTGAGTGAAGGGCCAATAGGCACTTCCTATCACAGTGTCTTATTCCAATGCTATTCCACACATTGGGGAACAACCGCTGGTAGCCATACTTCATACCCTTAGATTTGAGTGAGTGAGTTTAACAAGTAAATAGCAAGTGAAAAATTGACGAATAAATAGCAAGAGCTAGATAGATGGTAGATAGAAAGAATATATATATTATATTATATATCATCTATCTCTTGCTATTTATTCTGTATATATTAAATTATATATATATATACATATGTATATATATATATATATATATATATATATATATATATATATATAAAGGGGGGGGGGGAAGAAAGAAAGAAAGAAAGAGAGA
>NC_034599.1:22246674-22267438 GCF_900095145.1 Mus pahari
AGAGAGAGAGAGAGAGAGAGAGAGCGCAAGTGAGCACCAACCATCAAGTTGGGTGCTCAAAATATCTAGCAGAAATGGACTAGGGAAGCCCCGGTGTGTCAGTCAGCTGGAGTTCCCAACAGAAAAAGTCGTAGGCAGAGCAGAGTGTCCCTTTGGGTGAGGCTTCAGAGTGAAAGAACAAAGGACAGCAGAAGGGAACATCATCAAATCGGAGGTGTCCCAGTTTCCTTTCTGTCGCTGTGGTGAAAAACCCTGACAAACAGCAACTCGGGAAGACAGGGGTCTATTTTAGCTCACAATGCCAGGCTACAGTTCAACGTAGTGAGGAAGTCAGGAAGGAGCTTATAGCAATTAGTCACGTCCACAGTCAAGAGCAAAGAGTGGATGAATACAAGCATGTGTCCTTGTGCACAGCCCCCTTCTCGAAGGCTCAGGACCCAGCCCAGGAAAGGCAGGGTGGCTCTTCCCATTTTAATAACCCAACTAAGAAAATCCCTCACAGGCATGTTCACAGGCCAACCCAATCTAGACAATCACTGAGCCCCTCTTCCCAAGTGATTCCGGATTGTGTCAAGTTAACAGTTGAAACCATCACAGGAGATTTATGAATCCCCTGTATCAACTGACTAGGGGAGCCCATTAAGATAGCAAGCTGGAGTTCCCAACGGAAAGAGTCCCAGGCTAGGGAGAGTGCAGTGTCCCTTCGGGTGAAGCTGTCAGGTAAAAGAACAAATAGCTACAGATAGAGATAACACTGTCAAATTATGTGCTCACAACATCCAGGAGAAGTCAACCGGAGAAGTTGAGGCAGTCGGCTTGAGTTCCCATTGAAGATGAGGCAGTCGGCTGATGTTCCCAATTGAGCTTGGTCTATATGGATGAGTGCCCCATGGCGGAACTTCTGGGGGAAATTCTGGCTTCTCTTTCCCACTGTGGGCACTTTTATATCATGGGATAAACAAGAGTAACATCTGTCGAAAATGGCTTACCTTCTAGCTATTTTTAACGAGAGGATGTTTTTCCTCTTGGGCTATTTTGCCATTCTCTTCTCTTCTTGCCACAGAGTTGGGTAGAAAACCACCCCCATACAAGGGGCCTTGTAGGAGAGTTTAAGATAAGCGTACTTGGGTTTGAAATGGGAAGTTGGGAGTAGTTTTGCCTCCAGATCCAGCTTTTCAGTGAGCTCAGAACGTGTCTGTGTAATGCACATTATAAGTACCTGCAGCTCTATCATTCTACCACATGATTGATTCCCCAAACACGAACTCAGCGGCACGAGAAATGTTCCCAGGGTGGGAGTCTCAGCCTCTCTGTCCCCTGAACCTGATTCTGGAAGGATAAGGGAAGTCCAGTTTCATCTTTCCGTTGCCCCAGGCAACTTGGCTTTTCATAGGCAGAACTTGCTACAGCTCTTCAGTTTTCCTTGATTTACGGTTTATATTGTACACAGGTAGGTCCCTACTGTGCGCTTTAGTTTTCTCATCTTGGAAACTGTAAGAAAATTGCTTGGGTTTCCTCTTTACAAATCTTGGGAAGGGCAAAGACTCAGATTCTGGCTAGGTGCTCGGTGAGACCAAAGTGGTGTCCCCATCTTTGTTTCTTGGCACTCCCATTTGAACACAGCCTGAGCACAGCCTTTGCTTCCCGAGAGCCATCATAAGGCCATTATGAAGAGCTCCTACTCCACTCCCTGAACTCCTGGGCGGGCAGAACTTCTTGCTTAGGTGAAGCCTGGGATAGTGTGTGTGTGTGTGTGTGTGTGTGTGTGCGCGCGCGCGTGCACAGGTGTGCCTGGGATGGTGTGTGTGTGCGCACACGTGCGCCTGGGATGGTGTGTGTGTGTGTGTGTGTGCGCACGTGTGCCTGGGATGGTGTGTGTGTGTGTGTGTGTGTGTGCGCACACGTGTGCCTGGGATGGTGTGTGTGTGCGCACACGTGCGCCTGGGATGGTGTGTGTGTGTGTGTGTGTATGTGTGTGTGCGTGCGCACACGTGTGCCTGGGATGGTGTGTGTGTGTGCGCGCACACGTGTGCCTGGGATGGTGTGTGTGTGTGTGTGTGTGTGTGTGTGCGCACACACACGTGTGCCTAGGATAGTGTGTGTGTGTGTGTGTGTGCGCGCGTGTGTGCGCGTGCACATGTGCGCGGCGTGCACAACAGGAGTGTGGAGGTCAGAGCATGACCTCTGGTGTCAGTCTTTAAGTGCCTTCTACCTTTTACTTGAGACCAGCTTTGTCATTGGCTGTAACTTACATTGGCCAGGCTAGCTATGAATTTCCAGGAACTTGCCAGTCTCCACCTCCCATCTTGGCACTGTTAGGATTGTAGGCACACACCACTGAGCCTGGATTTTAAATTTCCTTAATTAAATTAATTCCTTGGCAACTTAATGCATGTATTATAATGTGTTCTGATTACTCTCTTCCCCAGCCCTCTCCCATCTCCCTGTCCTCTCTGTCCTATGCCTTTCTTCCCACAAGTTCCTCCCCTGGATTCATGACTTTTGCTTTGGTTTCTGTGACCCACTTAGTCTAACTAACTACAGCTGCCTGTGTGACCAAAGGATTAGACTTTCCTTTGGAGCCTGGTGGGGTCACCAGTAGGTGTGAAGGCAATAACTTCATGTCCTCGACAATTTATCAGTGACCGTCCATGGAGGAGGGTCCACAGAGTCCCTCCTCCATGTGTGCATGGCTAATGGCCAGCTCATTCTTGTGTAGACCCAACACAGGCATCCACAGCTGGTATGATAAGATTACTCCCTGCCCAGAAGATGGCATTTCATAGCCCTTCTTCCCATCTTCTAGCTCTTACATTCTTTCTGCCCTCTTTTGAAATGTTCCCTAAACCTCAAAAGGGACAGTATAAATGTCCTACTTAGGGCTGAACGTTAACCACCTGTATTCTCAGCACCCTGCACAGTCATGAATTTCCCTGTCCACTAGAGAGATTTCTCTTCATAAGGTCAGGAGCAGAATTTATCTTTGAGAATTCACATAAATATTTAGAAGGCAGTTTGATACTCTGTCAGTTTAGTTAAACAATAGTATTTGGTTAGAGCTCATGACTTCCTCCAAACCAAAACCTTCAAGCTTTTGATGTGGGTTTTAGGGATCTGCACTAGGGTTTCTACCTTTGCCAGGCAAGTGCTTTATTAAGCCAGCCTCTGAACCTCAACACTTGGAGATTTTATCCCTCCCCCAAATCCGTTTTGCTTGGCTTCTTCTAACTGTAATGGAAATACATTTAGCCAGTGGGGGATGGGATGAACAGTACGTGTTACCATAGCATCTGGAGTGGCCATGTCCTCCTTGGGATGCAGAAGGACCTTTTTTTTATTCCATCCTTTTTCAGTCGGCATGTACTACTAACATTTTAGTCACTAAGAAATGTAGTTTTTATTTATATGGCAAGTCTTTCAGGAGAAGAATAGATTGGCACACAGTAGGTTTCCAGTAAAGAGTTGACTTTTCAATGGTTGATAATTATAATCCCAACTTCTAATCCTAACCCTAACCTGTAATCCCAGGATTCAGAAGGCAGAGATAGGAGGATTGATGGGCATTGAAGGGCAGCCTGCTCGCCGTAACTAATTCCACACCAGCCAGTGCCACGTAGTGAGACCTTGTCTCAAAAGACCAAGGAAACAGCAGGGCAGTAGGTGGCAGACACTTTTAACTGTAGCACTCAGGAAACAGATGCAGTATGTTCTTTGGGTTTAAGGCTAACCTGGTCTACTGAGCCAGTTCCAGGACAGCTAGAGCGGTTACACAGAGAAACCTTGTCTTCAAAAACAAATACAAAGGGCCAGGCAGTGGGTGGCACATGCCTTTAATCCCAGCACTCGGGAGGCAGAGGCAGGTGGACTTCTGAGTTCGAGGTCAGCCTGGTCTACAGATCTGTAGTCAGTTCCAGGACAGCCAGGGCTATACAGAGAAACCCTGTCTCGAAAAACCAGAACCAAACCAAACCAAAACCAAAACCAAAACCCAAAACCCAAAACCCAAAAGACCAAAGAAATGAGGCATCATCAACCCCAGTGCTAGCCATCTGGCTTCCTAGATTTGCATGGTCTTATCAGCAAAGCTCAGTTCCTAAAGGGAAGTGTTTACGTGAATAGGTCTGCATTTTATCATTCCGTTCTCCTTCTAAGGATGAGGACATTGAGGCCTGAAAGGGTAAAACCTCACAGTGGGGCAAGGCTAGGACTCAGGTTCTCTGTCAACCAAGTCGTTTGTTTCTTGCTGAGTAGCAGAAGTGATTTCCCAAGAGTTTATAAACTGGGTCATAGATCAGCATATGGAGAAGGAAAATTGTTCACAGTGACACAGCAAGTAGGCGGCAGCGTCAGGCAAGGAACCCCTGGATCCTGACTGCCAGGCTGGCACCGTCACTCATGCCAGGCAGACCATGTGTCCTTGCCAGTTTCAAAAAACAGAGGCTTTTTTTTTTTTTTGGTGTTATGTGCCAAAGGCACTGAAAGAACACGCACACACATCTGCGAACTCCATGCTGCTATTCAGCAAGAATGTGGCAGCTGTGGTGGCCTGGGCTCTGAAGCATGGGCACACCTGTTCTCTATGCCTACATCTATTTCTTTCCACCCAGGAAGGAAAAATGCTCACAGACATGCAGTTCAGGTTCGGCTCACAGACATGGAGTCTCGTGTGTGTGTGTGTGTGTGTGTGTGTGTGTGTGTGTGTGTGGTACATAAGAGTCAGAGAGTAATGAAATTAAAGGTCTTTCTTTATTCCCAGCAAAGGGAGCTCCCTGCAAGGTCGTTAAACTACCATGAGGTTTAGGAGGGCTTTCTAACCATGCAGAAGCCACCCTGGGATTTCAATGCAGTGCCATTCAGTGTAGCTCCTTTCCCACCAACTGTCTGCTATGATACTGTGGAAGGAAAGAGCTGAGCTTCTGGAAAAACAGTTAAGGGAGAGAGAGATTAGATAGTATCAGCAAAGGAACAGATTTTTATTTTCCTCCTCCATTTCTCCTTCCCTCCTTTTCTCCTCTTCCTCCTGCCCCCCTCCCTCCCCAGCCAGCCCTGTCTTCTTAGAAGGCAGGATCTTGTTACATAGCACTAACTGGCTCCATCCATCCTCCTGTCTCAATTTCCCCAGTGATGGGATTATAGACATAGGCCTCAATGCCCATCTCAAAAAATGGCTTTCTTAGCTGGGCAGTGGTGGTGCCTACCTTTGATCCCAGCACTCAGGAAGAAGAAGCAGGTGGATCTCTGTGAGTTCGAGGCCAGCCTGGTCTTCAAAGAGAGTCCAGGACAGCCAGTGCTACACAGAGAAACCCAGCCATGAACTGCACACCCTGCCCCCACCCCAAAATGATTTTCTTTGAATGTATATGTGTGTGTGGCATGTATGGGTATGCACATGTATGTCCATGCGCATATGGATGCCTGAGGTTGATCTTTGAAGTTTGCTTTTATTACTTTCTGTCTTAGTCATTGACACAGGGTCTCTTAGCCTCACCCAGAATTTGCCAATGTGGCTAGTCTAACTAGCCAGCTTGCTTCGTGAATCTCTTGTCCCTGCCATCCAAGTACTGGATTTACAGATAGATTGACACTCTCACCTGACATTTGCATGGGATCTAGAGATCTAAATTCTGGTCTTCACACTAGTGGTGTTCTGGATAGTCTTATGTCAATTTGACAGAGGCTGACATCATCTGAGCGGTAGGAACTTCTGTTGAGAAAATGACTCCATAAGATAGTATAGAAGGCATTTCCTTAGTGAGTGACTGATTGGAAGGGCCCAGCCCCTTGTGGGTGGTGCTCTCCTTCAGCCGGTGGTCCTGGGTTCTGTAAGAGCAAGCCATAGGGAACAAACATCCATTCATTGTCTTTATATCAGCTCCTACCTCCAGCTTCCTGCCGTTTGAGTTCCTGTCCTGACTTTCTTGAAGATGAACAGTGATGGAAATATAAGCCAAATAACCCCCTTTGTCACCAACTTGATTTTTGGTCACAGTGTTTTATTCTAACAATAGAAACCCCGACCAAGACAAGTGGCAAGTACCTTATCCACTGAGCCATTCCAAAAACTCCCCCCGAAAAGTGCTTTAAAAAGAAAGAAAGAAAGAAAGAAAGAAAGAAAGAAAGAAAGAAAGAAAAGGAATGAGATAGCAACTATTAAAACTGACAGGAACGAGATAGGTTTGCCAGGTGGCAGAGGTGTCCTGTGTGGCAAACAGGCCTACAGTGACAGCCATGCAGACACAGAGCACTGAGAGTACCCTGTGTTACCACAGAGCCTGACATTTGTCAGGCTTTCTCAGAAACACACATTTACTTGATCATTTTTGTGACCCTACAAGATGAGCCAGAAGTTAACGTCACTTTATATGTAAGGAAAGTGGCAAGTTTACATGGGGACGTCAGGGAACCATGCATCTGGTGTCAGCCTCAGAACTTTGGATCACTGTGGTCGTGCTCACACCAGTGCTGACAGGCCTGACAGGCAGATGATGCAGGGAGGCAGTGAGCTTTCTAGACCCCTGGAGGGCAATGCTGAACAGGTAGTTGGCACAGGAAGACCTCGCCACGCTTCCAGCCTCGTGATCTCCATCCCGTGACAAAATTAACATCTGTCACTGGAAGGAACAGATGATCTTCCATTCCAGTCATCTGTCCTGGACCTAAGTGGGGCACTGAAGATCTGGGAGTGAGTTTTGCCATAGAGTCAGTGTCTCCCAGGAGACTTTGGCTTATCTGATATGTAATGAGAGCAAAGATAGTCTTGTGCTCCTGTGGCATAGTGTCTTCCTTGGCCAGGCAAATATACAATTTTTTTTCCCTCTCAGCCCGAGGCCCACAAACCATGGTACAAATGGTGACACCTTCTTGTTGAAGGGCTTGCTTCTTTCCCCATATTTTCTTGTCTTCCTCCAGCTCCACTCTACTCATCCCTCTGCATGAAAAGCTCTTCATATTAGTCATGGCAGGGGCTTTCTGTGAACGTGCAATCTGCTTGGATCATAATCTCTCTGTGGTGCTCAGGAATCCAAACAGCCACCATGAGCGACTGACAAAGGACCTTGCCAGATGCTTGAAGTGTAGGAAGCACTAACTCTGTGTAAAAGTCCTTTTGTTCACCTGATGTAATTGTCATCTCCAAGGCTTATGGCCTCGTCTGTCAACCCAGGCCTAGGAAGCTTCTGGCCTCTGGACAATCTGATCTAGGCCTAGAATATTTTCAGCCTCTGAGACTTCCTGCGGAATACGCTCACCCTTTGTAGTTCCTTGTGAGCTCTCTTTGGCAGGTTTAACTCAGCCATGCTTGCTCAAACTGCTCACCCAGTTGACTGGTCTAACCCAGCTCATGCTAGCTCAAACTGCTCACCCAGCTGGCAGGTTCAGTCTGGCTTTGCTCTCGACCTCTGACTGAATTGCTCTCCTTGGCCTCTAACACTAGCAATCTGTTCTAATCTTCTGGCTCCTTCTCCTTCTCTGGCTTGTTCTGTCGTCACCTGTGTCTAGCTTGTTCTCTCTCTGCAATCCGTCTCGGTACCACTGTAAACTGCCCCTCCCTTTTCTTTCCCCTCCTCTGCTCCCCTTTATATTGCCTCTCTTTCCTCTCTCTTCTTGTGAGAGTTGGGCAGATCCTATTCTGTCAAGTCTTTCTCTGATTCATCACTTTCTCTGCCACTCAGTCAGACATCACTTTCAGACACGGGTGCTTCCTTCTACAAACTAACTTTACCTTCATTGCTTGAGATTAAAGGTGTGTGCTTAGGCTGAGCCACACTACAACTAGAAACAGTTTTTTTTTTTTTTTCCTAGTAAACAACAAAATCTGAGGGTTTACAGTACGATCAAATATCCTGCAACCAAGATAAGCTCAGGGGCTTGTGATTCTGAGTCCAGTTCTTTGGCTTGATGGGATTTGCTTGTGTTAGAGTCGGATGGGGTCTTAAAGACTTTTACTCCAGCTCATTGTTCAGTGGGAGGGGAAGCTGAAGGTTCAGAGCCCCTGAGTAACTAGCCACTTAACAGTCACCCTTTCCTCTAGATGTCCCTATGGTTCTAAATCTCTTCTGGATAGTCCCACCCCTACTTTTAAATGTGGTTACTCTCTAGGTAGCTCTCTCCTTTCTAGACATCTCAGGAAAAATGCCTTCAGACTATCATGGAGAATGTGACCGAATTGTCTCTTGATGCCATCAGAAAGGACATGCCCCCCTCTCCCCCCAAACAGCATGGCGGTCTTTGCTTTCTGTCTTCTTTGTTAAACTTTTTAAGTGAAGAGAGAGGAAGGTTTCCACTCATGCCTGTTTCCCCAGCAGGCAAGGCTGACTCCTCCCCTGTGCTCTCCTCCCCTCTCTCTGGTCTAGCCTTTTCTTGCTGAGGCACAGCCCCTAAGCCTGTAAAGCCAGATGAGCCCGAAAGTCAAATAAAGAAAGGCCAGTGGACTAGAGAACTAGTTCTTGGCTTAATGACCCCCCCCAAAAGTAATATCGTTAAAAGCTTTCCCTTCATTTCATGCCAAAGTTCAGTTTGATTTATTAGACTAGAGGCAGCCTCGGCTCCAGACATGCAAACACATCTAAGAGTAAAAATGAGAGGGGTGGGGGAGAGGACCTTTCTATGTGGCCTCTGGAGGATAAGGGTACAGCGGGTGGGTTTCAGGGGAATTCCCGATATTTTCATCATGGACCCTCAATATGTGGGCATAAGCATTTTGGAAGGCACCCAGAAAACTGCCAGGCTAAAAATACTTCTCAAACAGCCTTGATCAAGGAGAAAGCAGAGACGAGTGTGAGGCCTTCACAGAATGTGTGAGACGAAGCCCGGCAGCCAGACTTGGTACGTAGCTTAGGCTCCTGTGCCAGGCGACAGAGCCATCCATGGTCAACTGGACACGGCTAGGGAGAAGTGTGCCAGCCTAGTGCAAGAGTGTAGGAGGGGCACCTGTCACCTGTCATGTGGCCTAGAACTACAAGTGTAAGGACGAAACCACTGTTTGGAAAATTGAATGTTGCTGAGTGGCTTTTTATTTTATTTTATTTTTTTTCAGGCGGTTTCGATGAACGTTCACACCTTCAAAATGAACTAGCGGAGTGCCATTTATTGCATTATTCAATGTAATATTGGCCATTAAGAATGAACACTTATAGCTGGGTCTGGTGACACAGGACTATAAATTCCAGTATTCTAGTGGCTGAAGCAGGAAGACTGTAAGTTTGAAGGCAGTTTAGGCTACCAATTAGGACCCTGTCTCTGCCAGGCAGTGGTGGCACATGCCTTTAATCACAGCACTTGGGAGGCAGAGGCAGGCAGATTTCTGAGTTCCAGGCCAGCCTGGTCTACAGAGTGAGTTCCAGGACAGCCAGAGCTATACAGAGAAACCCTGTCTCGAAATCCTCCCCCCACCCCCAAAATAAAGACCCCGTCTCAGAAAAACAAATGGAAATAAACATGTAAGGTAAATAAAATAAAAATAACAAAAACGTGCCTCCAAAAAATAAGTACCTTTTAAGTGTTCTGCATAATTTCTTTCTATATATCATTTTTTCTACTTTTTAAAGCTGAAAGATGCAAATTATATATGTTTATGGCATGCCAGCATGTTTTGACACATACACATTGCCGAATGACTACATTGAGCTAATTCACAAACATTGCCTCATGTTTAGTATCTGGGACTAGGAATACAAACTCCACTCTCTCTTGGCAATTATCAAGCCCAAATGCATTGTTAGTAATTACAGTCACCGTGTTATACAATAGAACCTCAGACCCTTTCCTTCCAGCTGAACGTGTACAGCCATTGCCCAGCCTCTCCTCAGCTGTCCTCTGTGAATTGTGACAACCTTGTGTTTGCTTCGATTGCCCTTCATTATGGTTGTAACTGGGTCTTATTGGCTTCCTACTCTCTGTCTACTCCATCTCCAGAGCGCTTTTGCTAATTCTTTTATTTATTTATTTATCTATTTATCTATTTATTTAATTTTTAATTATGTGTATGTGTGGCTATGTGCACATGGGCGCATGTGTCCCTGGAGGTCAGAGATGCCAGATATCCTGGAGCTGGAGCTATGGGAGATCCTGAGCCATCCTGTGTGGGTGCTGGGAACTAAACCCTGGTCCTCTGTGAGAACAGCCCATACTCTTAACCGCTGAGTCATCTCCCCAGCCCCTCTTATGTTAATCCTTAATTCCGTGTTCCTGACACATGATTATGAAAGTTTTCTTTCCTGAGATTCTCTTTCAGGTCTCTGGAGGCATTCCCAGTAATGACCAGACTCTTAGACTCCATGTAGAAACACCCTACTTCCCTTCATCCTTCTGTCTAGATTTTTTTGTTTTGTTTTGTGTTTTCAAGACAGGGTTTCTCTGTATAGCCCTGACTGTCCTGGAACTCACTTTGTAGACCAGGCTGGCCTCAAACTCAGAAATCTGCCTGCCTCTGCCTCCCGAGTGCTGGGATTAAAGGTGTGCGCCACCACGCCCGGCTGTCTAGATGTTTTAAAATTTTATACAACCCTCTAAACTGAGGGACACAGGGCCCTTCTTCTTGAGCCCCAGGTCCTGTTCTCCATGTTGGTGAAGCACAGGTGGAACCACTTATCTGTTCATTTTTTATAAAACTGTACCTGCTGTGTACGCAGTTGCATCTACCTCATATGCCATAGAATGTGTGGCACTGTACATGTGTACAACGTGTAATGATCAAGTCAAGCTAATTAGCATGTCTATCCTCTAAATCATTTATTGTTTCCTTGTGTCAGGAACATTCAAAATCCATTCTTCTTGCTCTTTTGTAATCCATGTTACCGTTAACTGTGCTCACCCTACTGTGCTATATAGCTCTTGAATTTGTCCTAATGGGATTATCATAGCCAATCACCAAGCCCTTTTCCCCCTCCCTTTTCACATCCTCCCCCAGCCTTGGGGGCCACTTCTCTCTGCTTCCATGACATTTTTAGCTCCTTCATTTGAGCAAGAATATACAGGATTTGATTTTCTGGCCCTGGCTTTTTTCAATTTGTTCATGTTTTTAAATAAAAATTACAGTTTGAGGAAGAGTCCTGTTTTTGAGGAATCAAGTCAAAGACAGTATGATATAAGCAACCACCCACAGGACACAGCAGATGACGTTCCAAAGCACAAATGTGACATTATGCATTTATATTGTGCACAGATCAAGGTAAGTCTGTTTGTCACCCTGATATAATTGGTTAATCTGTTCCTGGCTGTTCCATCAGGAATCTTCTCTTCCCTGGTATCTTACATTATTTCCACAGCCTGCTCCTTTTAGAGGACAAAAGTCAGATCCCCGTGCCCTTCTGACTGCAGTCTCATGGCCAGCTGTGATTTGTGAGAGATAATTAAGTTAGAGACCATCAGGTGACTCGGGAGAAATGAAAGCAATTGATGGACTTTTGGGCAGTTTGTCAACAAACTTAAATACCCATTTTTTTTTTCTTTTGTTCAGGTTTGACCCACTGGGGAAGTTTCATTTTGAGTGCTCCGTGGAAATATACTGTATATACCACCTAGGTTGTCTCATGAAAGCGAGTCAACACAAGAGTGTGTGTGGGCTTTGCTTCTGTGGTGCTCTGTGTCCTATGGCAGAGAAAGGCAAGCGTGCTGGTGGGTGGAATCCCAGGGATTGAAGCAGTTCCGTTTGCCTTGGGTCCAAAAGCTGTTTCCTCCTATGGCTCCCAGTGCCCCATTCTCAGGGGAGACTGAAGAGCGAGCCCCGATCAAAGCAGCCACTGTACCTTTGAAAAGCTGAGCTCCCCTCTTTTAAAATTAACTTTACTATTAGATGTCTGGGTGTTTTGTTTACATGTATGTCTGTGTGCAGTACCCATGGAGGCCAGAGGAGGGCATCAGATCCCCTGGAACTAGAGTTATAGAGGGTGGTGAGCCATCACGTGGGTATTGGGACTTGAATCCGGGGAAGAACAGTTAACAGCTGCTGCTCTTAAACCACCGAGCCATCTCTCCAGCCCCAGAGCTCCTCTCTTGATTGAAGAGCTTGTCCATTGGCCTCATTCATAATGGATGGTCTTCACTGCCTCCAAAAGGATCAACGGCACCTATCCCAGACAAAATCCAAGGAGACACAGCACCATGGGTCCGGATGGAGGGAAGATGGTGATCAGGGCTCGCTTCTCAGGGCTCGCTTCTCAAGTCCCCCCTGAGAATGGGGGCACCAGCATGCCAGCCCCGTTTAAATTTCATCTCAAGGTCTTAGGAAATGTCCTGTGCCTCTGAGAGAGAGGAAGGTCTCTTTAGGCCCCCTTTCCTCTTTCTGGGGGTTACCGTTCAGATATGATGTAGTTCTCCACCCTGCTTCTTTCTACAAATGCAGAAGAGTCTGTGTCTCAGCTGGTCCGACTTCCTCGTGCTCCAGCCCATGCTCCAGCCAGCCCCGGTGACACAGCACACACCGCACCCATGTCAGCAACTGAGTCCATGTTCTGCCTACGCCGTGAACTGCTTCCATGCCCCACCCATGTCAGTTATCCCAGATTTCCCCCACAGAGCCTCCAGCAGAACTGACCCTGTGCCCTCTATCCTCCATCTGGGCCATGTAGGGGTGCTGCATCTTCTTGAATTTTGTCTGGGATAGGTGCTGTTGATCCTCTGGGAGGCAGTGAGGGCCATGCACTAGATAATAAAGGCAGGCAGGCAAGAGTTTTATAATCTGCATGGTAGGTGTTTAATAAGAATCTGCTTCATGGATGAATAAATGACAGACTGAATATGGTAGAAAATAGAAAAGCCAGGGGCCAAGAGATCTTTGACTCAAAACAGACACAGGGAAGGAAGTTTCTATGGTTTGGATGTGGTTTGTCCCTTTCAAAGCCCATGTTGAAAAGGCACTTTTGGGATAAGAGTTCTGAGAGCTGGTGGCTATTTATGAGGCTTTTGTGTCCTCAAGAGGGATTAGTGGCTTCTTCCTGGAGGGAGTTCATTAGTTGCAGAGGATGGGCATGGGGGTGGAGGTGGGGGGGTGCCTTTGTCCCTTCCACACCTGTCCATTTGCCCAATGTTCTCTACCATATTGTGAGACACTTTGAGACCCTCGACAGATGTCACTGCCCAGTCTTGGATTTCCAGCCTCCAAAACTCTTGATAAATAAATGTCTCTTCTTTATAAGTTACCCAGTCTTGGATGTACTAAGACAACAATAGAAGAGTAGGAAATAGAGACATAGATAAGGATGGGGGTGTAGTTCCATAGTAGAGTCTCCTGGCATGTATGAGACCCTGGGTTCCAACTCTAGCACTTCAGAGGGGGTAAAGAGATAGGTAAAGACAGCCGTAAACAGATAAGGAAGCTCATAGCCGGCTCCTGAGTCAGATGAGAAACATCATCTGTCCCTGTGGCACCGGTAGGGTGTCAAGCATTGTTAAAACACTTAAATTCCTGCTGGGCACAGTGGCTCGTGCTTGTGATCTCAGCGATGCTGAGGTAAGTTACCATCGATGTGAGTTTAAGGCCAACCTCAACTATAAAGTGAATTTCATATGAGTTGGGACTACAGTCAGACCTTGCCTCCACCCACCCACCCCCAAAGCCCCCAAACAACTGTTAAGTTTACTGTCACTGTCAATGTTCTTCTTCCTGTAGGTGCTCCTTCTGATGGTCACTCCCGATGTTTGCTGAAAGACCGTGGTTCTCAACCTGTGGGTTGTGACCCCTTGGGGGGGGTCAAATGACCCTTTCACGAAGGTCACCTAAGATCATCAGAAAACACAGATCTTTACATTATGATTCACATCAGTAGCAACATTATAGTTAAGAAATAGAAATGAAAATAACTTTTTGAGGGGGTGATCATGACAACATAAGGAACTGTATTAGGAAGGTTGAGAACTACTTCTGTAATAACTTAAGGAGTAGGGTTGGGGCAACTTGACTTTCTGATTGGCAGTTGGTGGATTCTGTTTTGCTCGCCTTGTGCCTTTGAGCAAAAAGACAGTTGAATAAACAGCCAGCCAGACCTCCCTTAGGAAAATACATCCATTCTGAACATTCCATAGAAACCTTGAGAAAGTGACTGGTGACTGAAGCTGGTTGTTTAAGCTCCTGGTGGCTCATGCTCAGTCGGAGGTTTTGCTATCATAAGCCCCAGTGACATCTCGGTGACATGCAACCATTTTTTTTCCCTGGACCAATGAGACAGTCTCTCCCTTTGTGACGGCCGTGATTGGTGTAAACACAAGTCTTCATTTGCATGTGAGCTTTGTTCTCAGGCTGTAGACACAAGCTTTTTGGCTTACTTTGTGAAAATGTCTGTTGGGAAACACTCTCTTATGCTGATTTTCCTGGCCTTATATTAGACCCAGTAAAAGGCTTCTCTCCCGTGTATGTGGAGTGGGCTCAACAGGTGACAAAGAAGCAGCAGAGACAAGAGGAAACTGAGTGACAGTGGCAATAATAGCTAAGTAGTCAGCAGGCTGAGCTGCAAAAGTGGCAAGATGGCTGGCTCTTGATGACTGAAGAAGGGGGTACCACTGACAGCCGAAGAAGGGGGTACCTCAACAGTGGTGAGGGGAGGAACAAAAGAGGTGGTAGAATCGGAAAAGAGGCACGGTAGGTTCTGTTTTCTGGAAAGTTCGAGAGAACTGTACAGCCTTTAAGGCCTCACAGACTTCAGTGCTTGGGAGTTAGAAGGCTCACTACTGTGGCCTGCTGAAAGAAGCTCAAAGCTCAGGGAAGCTAGGGGATGCCAAGGGCTAGGAAATCAGGACTCCCTACGCACACACAAGAACTATGACAACTACAACAGCACTGTTGTTGCTTGCTTGCTGCTTTTGCTCACTGCTCATGACTAGGCTAAGGGATACAAAAGCTGCCCAAACCAAGCACTTGGAGAGATTCTCCCTGTATACCCATAATTTCTATCTAGGGACCTCTAGCAAAAGGACCTCAGCCAGCTGATTAGTAACACTGCCACTAGAGATCATGCCTTGTGTCCTAGTTGGGTTTCTGTTGCTGTGATAAAAACTGACCAAAAACAACTTGGGGAAGAAAAAAAAAAAACCTGATTTCAGTTTATAGGTTATTTCTGCCACTGGGGGACACTTGGGAAGGAGCTCAAGGCAGGAAACTGGAGACAAGAGCTGAGGCAGAGGCTCTGGAGGAGCAGCTGCTTATTGGATTGTGGGTCTTAAGACCTGGCAGAAACAGTGTTTTGAAACCGTCCTCTTTGGCCAAGGAGAAAGACATCTTTTTTATCTTCCTCAGCTACCTTTCTTGTATAGCCCAGGTTTGTCTGTCCAGGGATGGCACTGTCCACAGTAAGTGGATCCTTCTACGTCAGTTAGCACTTAAAAAAAAAAAATGCCTCTCTACATGGTCATAGGCCAATCTGACCTAGGTAATTCTTCAGTCGAGATTCCCTCTTCCCAGGTGATTCTGGATGTGTCTCTGCTCGGCAGTCTAACCATGACACTGAGTTTCCTGATATTTTACTTTCTGGGAATTTCCCATGAATACCAGAATATTTTGTACACATGAACACAGTCACATGAAATCTTGGCATGGATACTGTGTAAAAGTGGCCAGGGTGAGAAAACAAGCCACTGGCCCCTAGGCCCCTAGGCCCCTAGACAGAACCTGGCAGGGCTGGAGACATCCAGAGGCATGGGCTACTGCAAAGACAACAGGTAGGGATGAAATTGTGTCTCCTAACCTGTGTGCTATGGTCATCTAGGATGCTGTGGGCTCTGGAGGGGAGGGTGGTCCTGGGAGCTGGGTAGGGGGATAACAAGGGAGGAGTAGGACAGGGATAGAATTTACATTCAACTCTTCATGATTGACTAAGAATTCTATATGTCTTTTCAGCCAAAGAGGACAGTTTGGGAAAACGGTTTCTTCTAGGTCGTAAGACCTGCTGCTTTGACGCCCATGCTCTGAGATCCATGTCAAAAATACCAAGTGCTTAGGAAGTGCAGAGTACTTGCTAACAATTGCTTCCATCCATATATTCCCAGTCAAAGAGTTTTACTGATTCTTCTTTCATACATGAGAAAACTACACTTCCATTGACAGGCAGCTTATCCCACTTGACTCTGGCAAGAGGCAGATTCAGGAGTTGGACTCAGGCATATCTGAGTTGAAATTCCAGTTCTTTCTCTAATATAAGTGCCTGGTGCAATATTTCCTAGAAGTAGGCAGAGGCCCCAGATCCATAGGTCCCAGGAAAGAGTGAGGTCTACAAATGTGAGGAACAATACAGTCAGAGCCCAAGACCATAGAACTGGATATAATTTTGGCTGTAAAAAAAAATGTCATAAGCTACCATTCACTGAGCTTGTTCACTGTGGATAACACCTTTGTCGGGGCTCAGTGAGGGTGGTATTATAGTTCTCACAAGTTTACAAGATGCAGAGATGTTGAGTAGCTCCCAGTAAAGGGTCTTCAGCCTTTGAGGCAGAGGCAGAATTTGAACTGAGATAGAGTTCTTACTCTATGCAAGGCTGCCTTCAAGGTTAGAAGAAAAGCTTCCAGATCTTAGTGTTAATATGTAGGCCGGACACTAAAAAGATGGCTTCAGATAGGATGTTATTTTCATGTTGATCTGCTCATCTTAAGAACTCTTTGAGGTAGGTGATATTCATTGCTTCTCAAAGACATGATATTCAAGTACTAAAGAGGACACTTCCTTCGCTCAGAATGCTCCCTTTTTCAGACACTGCTATAGCCTGGGTCTGGGATGTCTTCCAAAGGACTGAATGTTAAAGGCCTGGTCCTTGCTTGACATTCTCAGGTGTCGGCCATGGTTCTAGAAGATACAGTATTTCAGGGATCTTTAAGAGATGGGGTCTGGTTGGAAGTCTTACCTCTCTTAGCTGGGGGGTGGCTATGGGATACTGATATCCCCTCTGTTTTCACACATGTCCCTCAGGTGAGCCTTGTGTTCCTTGCCACACTCCCTATCCATGATGTGCTACCAGTGGACCTAAAGCATCAGGATCAGTCATGGCTCTAACTCTCCAGGTCTGAACCAGAATACACCATTACTCCTTAGAAGCTGACTTATTTCTGTTTTTTTTTTTTTTTTTTTTTTTTTTTTTGAAATACAGCAACAGAAAGGCAGACTAGAGTAAATCTACGGCAGTGCAAGGAGCTGCTACAATTCGGACTATTCTCTACCATCAAATCCGTTCTAGCATTGAGCTGGGCTCTCAACTTACTATAGGGCATACATGCCTTCCATTGCTCTAGTTTACTAACCGTTATCAACTCCAACATTTCAAAAAGGAAGCTGATGCGTAGATCGGTAAGGTCACTTACCAAGGTCACCTACATGGTAAAATTAGAGTTAAGATTGAATCCTGTATGCCAAATATGTGTCCTTAGCACAACTGTTATAAGATAGATACAAGTCAGAAAAATCTCTTAAAAATAGTTACTGTTTTGAATTGTTAAATGGACGTGCAAATAGAAGAATGCAGATAATAAAGATGTACAGGTCAATGAGCTACCGTAAACCAAATGCCCCGGATGCTGCTGGTTCCTGCTACTGTCTTTGCTATCGATGGATTGCTGTTTTGCTGGGTTGCTTGTTGGAGCTCTTCTGATGATGGAGATTGGATGTGCCCCGAGGAGCTCATCACCCTACTCATCAGGAAGCAGTCTAAAGAGGTCTACAACCCCTTTCCCCTCTAACCTTCCTTCTCCCCTACCTAGTGTGGGGACTTGGAAGGGTGGTAGATGATAGTACCCAGTAAAGTAGTGCCAGGAAAGTATGCCAACGTTTTCATGTCTTTTAGGGTTCATTCCTATTGTTCTGTGTAGCTGGTTCACGAATCTAGGTGACTGTGCATTCACATCTTGTTGGTGGTGGATATATAACTTCCCAGTGTTGGTTACAAATCCTAATGCCTAGCGTTCTAATGTGGGTCCTGGTGTGGATTCACCAGGGATGCTGCTGAGTCATAACAGAACTGCTGATGGGTTTTCCATGAACAGTGAGTGGCAGTCCATGAAAGCTCTTTTTCTGCAGTCTTGTGAGAATTTTACGTTGTTGGTCTTTTTTTATTTTCATTTTCCCAGTCGGTGTGTAGTGATGTCTGACTGTAGTTCCAACTTGTGCTTTCTTGAACACTGAAATAATTTCCTGTATCTAGTGGCCAATCAGATGCCGTCTGGTTATTGAGTATTCAGGCTTCTTGACCAATTTTTCTTTTAGGATAACTGTCTTTTTCTAAATTCTCACATATACCTTCATTTTCTTTACTGTATGTGTGATAGTGCACAGAGGTCAGAGGACAGCTTAGGGAAATTGGGTCCTGGGGAGTGAATTCAGGTCATCAGGCTTGTTGGCAAGTGTCTTAATCCACTGAACCACATCTCTAGCCTCAATATATAGGGAGGAAAGGAGCAGAGAGGGAGAAAGGGAGAAAGGGAGGGAGGGAGGGAGGGACTACATAAGCCCTTCAGAAGTTCCTTTGCTAAGCCATCAGGAATGGGGTTTAGAGACTTTTAGAGTTCTCTCTTTTCCCATTAAAGGAGAAAATGTGCAGATTCCTTCTTTAGGGGCATTATGCTAGAAGAAGCGAAAGAATGCGTACTGGGGATAAATAGCCTCAACAGCAGATTAAGATTTGGCTTCACATATGACAGAATGTGAAAAAAATAGCTGGCCAGAAGCTGGCCAGGTCCCCTCTGCCTCAGGAGAATAAGTTGAGTAAATGTGTATCTGTCTTCTGCCTTGGCTTTTGTGGAAAGGGAAAGGCCCAGGGGTCAAGACATCCCCAACCCCAAATCCCACTGCAGGCTTCCTTCTTAACAAAGCAGAGTGGCTCTAGGCTGGCTCTAGGCTGTTGTGGAAGGTTTGCTGTCTTTCAGTGAAACAAGGGCTCAGGGGAGAGGAAAGCTGTCCTGCCCTCAGCATTTGCCTCTCATTCTGGGCAACTCTTCCTCTTGCATGATGTGCTTTGTTGGATTAGCTTCATCCCTGCCCACACCCACCACCTACCATTTCTCTGGGCATCAAGTTCCAGGCTGCTCTTCCATCCTGTGACCACTGGGGTCTCGGTCTTATATTCTCCCTGGAGGGATGCCGTCAGGTGGTTCTGAGCAGAAAGGCCCTGACTGCATTGTTTCCTAGCGTGAACAGCATCAGCATAAACTGCCAGCATGCAGTTCCATTTGGGAATCTTTAGAGGATGAAGGAGAAAGGAGAAAAACAGCTTCTTAAAGGGGCAGCCAAGGGATAGGCACCTCTATTCATGGGGCTGGGTGGAGCCACGCTCACCAGAGACAAGAGGCTACAAATAGCTTGTAGAAAGGCAGGCAGGAGGCACTCCCCTGGGGATATAACTCAGGCAAGGACACAAGACCTTAGAAAGTGCCTTGAATTGGTTGGTGGCTTCAGGATAACATTGTAAACACAGGTTAGGTTTATTCTGTTAATTCTGATTTATGATAGAAATGGCATAGCGTTCTTAAAGGTAAAGAATCCCAGTCACCCCCACACAGAGGATGACAGCTAGATGAAAACATTTAACTTTGGGTTTCTGGTGCCTGCCCGGTCCCATGCTCTGAATCTCTGAATCTCTGAGTGTTGTACTATAAAGCTGTCTTAGAGATGACGAAGCTGTTCATGTCTTGGCTCAGCATCTTCTATATGGTATCTTGGTCTGTTTTCTATTGCTACAACAAAATACTTGATGCTGAGTAATTTGTAATGAGTAGTGGTTTATTTAGCTTACTGTACTGGAGTCTCGGATGTCTAAGAGCGTGGCTCTTGGCATCCGGTGAGGGCTTTCTTGCTGTATCACAATCTGGCAGAAGACATCACATGTGAGACAGGATGCCAGCTTGGATGTCTGTTCCTTTATTTAGCCCACTAATGCCATCATGGAGGCTCCACCTCCAAGACTTCATTTAATCTTAATCACTTCCCGAAGACTTCATCTCCAGACGCCATTAACACAAATTTGGTATTAAGTGAAATCATCTGAACTTTTAGGGCAGTGCTTCTCAACCTGTATGGTGTGACCTCTTTGGCGGTCCAATGACCTTTTCACAGGGGTCGACTGACTGTCCCTGACATCAGATATTTCCATGACGATTCATAACAGTAGCAAAATTACAGTTATAAAGTAGCAGTGAAATGATTGTGTGGTTGGGGGTCACCACAGCATGAGGAGCCGTATAAAAAGGTTGCAGTATTAGGAAGGCTGAGAGTCACTGCCTTAGGGGGACACAGGCAGCGCCAGCCCTCCCCGGATCCCACAGCCTCAGACCCTTCATGGTTTCCTTCCGGTATTGGTCCATGAGGCTAATTTGCCACCCTTCCTAACAGAGGTGAAAGTCAATGGATAGTTTCTGATTCTCTGAGATTAACGCAGTAGCTTCCTTCCTTTCTTAGTCTTTGCTTGGAGTTGATGTTTTAAAGCATCCTCTATGGCCTGAGGTCAGAACCATTTTACATCCAGCTGTACGTGTCATACCTAGTTTCCCCAAAATGCCCTGTTAACTCCTTCCTTGCCTCCTCTCATCTGTTCATAATCCCCATTCACTAAATGCATGCTGCTGGACGATGTCCGGGCCTATTCCGAAATACATAGCAGGCACTGACTGAGAGTGAGTCAGAAGGTGCATGAATGGCCTTTCAATTTAGAGACCAGCTGCATGGACTAATGGATGTGAATCTAGATGTTCCGATTGCCTTCTGAGTGCTAGAATACAGCGTTGATGAAGTTAATGTGGCAGCTATCTCAGTCTCTCCCTCTCCCTCTCCCTCTCCCTCTCCCTCTCCCTCTCCCTCTC
>NC_034599.1:22267491-22270670 GCF_900095145.1 Mus pahari
TCTCCCTCTCCCTCTCCCTCCCCACCCTCTCTCTGATTGTGCTTTATCTAGCTTTCACCACAAAAGGGGAAATTATGAAAAGGAAGAATAAAACCATGTTTTTTCCTCCTATGTCAAATCAACATTTTTGCTATTGTTTGTTTGTTGTCTTTTGCTAGAGCTCATGTTAATTTCTCATTCCCTGAGAGGAGAGGCCAAGGCTAAAAATTGTTAAACAAACTGCCCAAGTTTACAAAACTAGTCAATAATAAAGCTGTGGTTAAACTCAGCTGCTGACGCTCTGCCCCAGACTGACTCTGGACCCGTGGTTTATGCCCCTTGCCATATCCCTGCCTGAGATAGGAGTGTTTTCCTTCACAGCTTCAGTAAACTCAGCGTTTGTGTGAATACTGGTGATTACTTGGCAAGATTTCAACCCAAGGAGTTGGAAGCACATGTGTACACGTGTGCATACCCGTGTGCATGTGCGCACGCATACACACAGCACACTGGGAAATGGGACAATAAGTTCATCACTGTTTCTGCTGCATTCTTTTGCTGCCCTTTGTGTGGAGCAGGTGCTTCGCTCAGGCTGAGAAGTAGCTCCCCACTGTAAGAGTGCTCTGTCCGCCTGCGGGTAGGTGCTGATGACGAGGTAGTGAATCTGGAAGAGACCTTTGTGGCAAACCATGGTCCCTTCCATGCTTTCCGTTCAAGAATAGTGCTAGCGTAATTATAATCCAGAAGTGTAAATTCCAGTTTGCTTACATCTCTGCTGTGTTTCTTTTCGAATGTGACTTTCCAGCTCTTTCTGTCTTTTTTTCTCTCTTCATGCCATAAAATATTTGCATATTTGAATGTCAGATTTTCCAAGTGCTGGAAGCAACAGGCTTTGGTATATTCTTGAGTTATTTTGTATAGCAGCATCTGTCTTGTTTCAGCAGCCATCAGAGCTGTGAAGTGACCCAGGAGCAGCCTGGCAGGAAGAAAGAATGTTGGATCTATGGGATGCTCCTTACAACATGGAGCTAGCAGAGGCTTGGAGGGGCCCACCAGTTCGTGGCAGCTTCAGGACACATTTCCCCCAGTTGATTTTTTTAAAAGGCAGATTAGTAAAGGAAACAAATTCTGAGTGTTGACTACAGAATGTATCTTTGGAACTTGCTAGACTAATTACTGAGGCTCCAAAATCACTTTAAAAGCAACACATTTTGTTTTGCAATATACATTCTTGTTGCCAATTTTTTTTTTTCTAATTTCAATCAGAATCTACCTCACACTGGAAAGTTGATTGTGGTAGAACTGGAGCTTGGTAGAGAACACTCTTATTAAGATATCATCATTCAAAAGACTTCTTGACTTTTCTGTCTATAGAATTATGTCACGAACATTCCCCTAGAAAATGTTCTCAGAGTTTTAAATGGCTTCCTTCTGAAGTGACACCTTCTGGTTAAGTTACTATAGAAATAGATGTTTATTGCACGCCAGGTAACAGGCAGCTAGATCCTCACAATTCCCTTCAAATCTGGGTGCTTCTAGGATCTATATTTATAGAGGAATAGCCTGATACTTTTCTAATGCAAGACACTATAAAGGGTTGACATTGGGTCTGAGTGGTAATTTTTGGCATTTATGATGTGTATTATATTGCTATTAGTTTTAAAGAGATAATAACAGCAGGCTTTTCTAACCCAGTGTTATAGTTAGTGTTAATTGTCAACATGACAAAATCTTGAGTAACCTAGAAGACAAGCCTCCAGGCATGCCTATGGCAGATTATTTTGGATATTAGGAATGGAAGGACTCATCCACTATGGGTGACACCATTCCCTTGGCTGGGATCCTGGACTACGTAAGTAGAGAAGGAGAGCTTTGCAGTAGCACACATTCAGCTCTCTGCTTCCTGATTGTGTATGTGATATAATCAGCTGCTTTAATCTTCCAGGGCTTTGAATTCTTTGCCACGATGGACTGTACCCTTCAACTGTCAGCCAGAATAACCCCTTTTTCTCTGAAGTTACATTTCCCATGGCATTTTATCAAATCAACAGGAAAGGAAGCTAAGATACCTAATATCTTAATATTGGAATGCTTAGGCTCTGGCTTAATCATGTATTTTCCTCTCTCTCTCTCTCTCTCTCTCTCTTTTTAAAAATATGTATTTATTTTATATATTTAAGTACACTGTCACTGTAGTTGTTTTCAGACACACCAGAAGAGGGCATCAGATGCCGTTACATATGGTTGTGAGCCACCATGTGGTTTCTGGGAATTGAACTCAGGACGTCTAGAAGAGCAGTCAGTGCTCTTCACCACTGAGCCCTGTATCACATTTTCTAAGGAGCTTTCTGGTAATTTCCAGATAATATTTTACCAACAATTATTTGATAAAAGAGATGAAATATAGAATTTGTAGCCTAAATACAGAAATGTGACTGCTTTGTGAGCATACAACTGTAAACATTAATTTCACAAAATGTATTCTATTCTGAAGTGTGCCAGGGCAGTTGGTAGGGACCTCATCATTGCAAAGAGTATATCTTTTCCTTTACATTGAGGTGGTGACAATTATTTTTAAAATTTACCTTGCGATACTGAATAATCTAAGTAGACACAAGTCTTTTGATATCTATAGCTCTTTTGTAGGTATCCTCCCAGATATTTGCCCTTGATCAGCTGTCTCAGAATCCAAATAGGGATATTAGTTAATTTAGGCACACTGCTTTCAGTTCATTCATTCATTCATTCATTCATTTATTCAGTTCATCATAGAATTAATTTATTCTGTAGCTAGTATGTGCCAATGAATGCCATAAGTCTGGTTTAGTTCCGGTTCCCACTGGATCTAAATGGAGTGTCAGATATTGACAAGTAAATACAGTCATGATTATCATTAATGCTAGCAGGACAGAATGGGGGCAATGGGAGGCACACTATACAAGAGGCTTGGCTCCTGGTAGGTTATCACTGTGAGACAGTGTGCTGTAGTCTGGATCTTAATTGTTCCCTAATGGACACATGCTTGGTGCTTTGGGACAATCATAGTTGTAGAGAGAATCTCTTGTGCAGTGTATGGAAGCGTCATCCCCTATCAATTAAAAGCCTATGGCCAATGAGCTGATTCAAGATTAGAAGGTAGGGCATCTGGCACACACACACACACACACACACACACACACACACACACACACAGAGAGAGA
>NC_034599.1:22270756-22324486 GCF_900095145.1 Mus pahari
GAGAGAGAGAGAGAGAGAGAGAGAGAGAGAGAGAGAGAGAGAGAGAGAGATGGGATTCTGGGATAGAGTGAGGATTGGACACTTACTGGGACAGAGGAAGTCAGTTGCATGAAACTGAAGACCAGATAACCAGCCATATGATGGGACTTAGAATAAATGAGAACAGGCCCAAGTTTATGGCCCAAGCATTTATTCATAATTATAATTAAGTCTCAAAAGTATTATTTCAGGGAACAAAGAAGCCAAGTGGAAAAGCCCATGGTTACACACAGTAAAGATGTTAAGAGGTTGGACTTATGTAGAAGACTTAGGTAGGTTAGCAACGTATGGTAATGGGTGGATTTATTTCTTCTCTCTCTTTAACACTCAGGTGCAGGGTGAATAGTCTTTCTCTATCACGTGCTCCCAACATATGTACCATCATGTGCAACAGAGACAACTGAACTGTGGGTCCATGTTCTGCCCTGCCACTGGAGTGTGGGATACTTGGCAGAATGCAGAGGGGCCAGATGTGGGTTTGTGCTCTGCCCCGCCACTGGGGTGTGAAGTGCTTGGCTGTGTCTCCCTGCATCAACATCTTTGGGAAGCTCTGAGACACTACTCGGGAGTGGGAAAACACAGTCTGAAATGAGGGGCCAAAGTTGGGGTTCCCTGACTCCTGGACACCCAGTTGCCTCTGAGGTGCTACACAGAGAAGTCAGGAAGGAAGGATCAGGGATCCATTGACCCTTAATGAGGCCAGGACTGTTTGGGGTCCACTGATGGCTATCCTGGGGCCCGGGGAGAAGTGGGAACTCCAGCTTTGCTCATCGATGATTGTCCTTAGCTTGGTAGAGAGGCTTTCTACAAAAGACTTAGGCTGAGGCTCCATAGATGAAGGCCTTCTCCATGCTCCCCATGGTGGTTTCAATGGAAGAGACAGTCTGTGTTTATCTATACTGTTTATCGACTGTTCATCATGGAAAACGGATATGTACCAACTTCTCAGAGATTAAATATCTTTTTCAGGGAGGAATATCTGGAAGGTATGCTTACTGCTAAACCCTGGGCCTCTAGATACCTCATTAGCACGGAGAACTCTGTTACAGGTCACATTTCCTTATGTGGGAAGAGTGGCATGTGTTCCAGGCTAGAAATCCGGCAGGGGGCAGGGAGGTGCCTACTATCTCACATAGGTACCTGGGAACCAGGGTCTATGACCTGCTTTTCCTTACCAAGTTTCCTGGCATGGTCCATCATCCCACACTGGGCATGAACTGGAATCTCCCAAACTGTGAGCTAAGTAAACCTCTCCTCTTTTGAAGTTGATTTAGCACTTATGTTTGTTATAGTAACAGAAAGCTGACACACCACGCCTGGATAGATGTCTAGTAAAAGACACGTGGCTCTGAAGTTCAGCCTGAGGCTCTGGAATGCTCTCTGTCCCCTGGGTACCATGTGGTCATTATGGCCCTGAAATCAGGACAGCTGTCACAACCTAATGAGATTGGGCCTACAACCATTCTCTCTTGAGGAAGACAGAAGAAGGCTCAATGCGGTCAGTGTCTTACAAGTCTTAGGCTCTTATATCCACATCTTTGCCTCTTTAGTGCACTCAGATCCAACCCTGATCATCCCAGTACCTCATCCATAAACAGGGATCGATAGCATCTCTCCCAAGGCCTTAAGCAATTCTTTTATTTAAAAATCAGAGAGGGTGACACAGCTAAAGTCCATATGAGAATTCTTTTTTCACGCTGTCTGCGCACAGAAGTAATATTAGCTAAGATTTATAGGGCATTTCTGAGAGCCAGGCTTCTTAAGAGGCTGTCTTGTTTCTTCACATCTAATCTGTGTGAGATTCTGTGGGCATTCTCTCAGTGGATCCCTGTGTCTGCTGTGCCAAAACTGAGGTATGGAGTTCAATTCCGTGGTCCCCTAGCTGCTGAGAGGAGAAAGGAAGAAATAAACCACAGGTCTCAGCCTACGTGGACAGTTACCAACACTCTCCATCAAGGAATGTATTTTATGTTCAAAGCAAGACCTGTCACACATGCTTCATGGTTGCAGAAATTTGAGGTAGCTCCCATTCCTCTCGCTTGCCTTCTTCCTTGAGCGGTAGCGTCTCAGAAGCAGGGTATCATTTCCATTCTCAACACTGGGGTTACCTACCCTTCCCACATGGATGCTGAAAGCTTCCTTGACTTGGAAAAAGTATAGAAAATGGAGCTCTAAAAGAGTTCACACCTCTATTATATTTTGGTATCTGCCGGAAGGAGCGCCGGTAGTTAGAGACCTGCTGAGTTCATGCGGCCAGCTCTGCAGGTAAAGTGTGTCTTGAAAGGTATTTCTTCTGGCTCCAGGCTGGGTTTAGAAGTCTAAAGTGAGGACTCTGGAGGTGGTGACACCTGGGCTGTGTCCCAGTGACATCTGGGCACTTCTCGGGTCCTTGGTACCTGCAGTTTGGTGTTTATCTGAACATGTGTGATACTTTTCTCATCTGGTCAGATGATCCAGAGTCTTCCAGTCCTACTGCTTAATGACGCTTTTTTCATGAATAAAGTGAAAGAGGCCAGAGGGGAGATAGAGCAGAGAACGTGGGTCTAAGTGTAGTTCTGCTGTGACCTTGAATGAATTAGGTTCCTAGCAACTCACTAGGCTGAAGAGACGATCAAAACAGAAGATTCATGGGTGAGCGCTTGGCAAAGCTTAGGAGGCTTTCAACCTTGGCAACAGCATGGTGTCTCAGGTACCACTTCTGATCCAGCAGCTGCCTCTGCCCCTGGTTCAGAGTCCTGGGGGTGGAGGGGAGGGAGGGGAGAGAGGAGAGGAGTCCTCTACTGGGTGGATATTGTCCCCAGGGGCACAAAAGATGGTAGACCTAGGAAGGGGTGTCTGTCTTGCTTTTGTGTCTAAATTAAATGTGTTTCTGTCAAAGCTGTCAGCAGGATGTCATTTCCTTCACAAGTACAGTGAGGGAGATGGGAACATGCAGAGCCCCAAGGGGGTAGAGTTTGGGGGGCTGGGCCCAGCTTTGTCAAAGAGTGGGTGGTATTTTCGTTAATGAAATGGCTCAGGGACTTTGTCTGGTTTTCCTCTATGTCTGGATTCTCTCTGTCTTCATCCTTCATCCCAGCTCAGCTTCTAGAAATACTGTCCCTGTCACAGTTCATCACTCCATGTCCAGCTTCTTTCTGTGTCAGGGTAGCATGGTCCTGCCATGGGAGGAGAGAGAGTGGAGGAGTCGGGGGTTTGCTTGGCAGGCGCAGGGATCTGAGACAAGAAGCTGGTTTAGAACACGGTTGCCTGCCTTGTTGCCGAGCGCACACTGCTCGGAGCGATTCAGAATCCTTCCTAGTGTGTGTGTACTTAGTCCTGGATTTTGGTTAGCCTTGGGTCCAGAGAACCCGTGGTCCTTGGAAGCCAACATAGTCTATCACCTTAAAGGAGCCCTTGCAAGGACCTGGAGATGTATCTCAGTTGGCAGAGCACTTGCCTAGCACGTACAAAGCCCTGACTTTAATCCTCACTACCAGATAAGCCAGATGTGGTGATGCATGTCTGTAATTCTACTACCTGGGAGGGGTGGGTAGAGAGTCAAAAGTTCAAGATCAGCTTGAATACGTATTGACACCAACCTAGAACCCATAACAACCTGTCCAAAAAAAAAAAAAAAAAGAGTGTGTGTGGGGAGGGGGGTGGGTGAGGTGGTGGAGGAGAATGAAGGGGAGGAGGAGGGGGAGCCTTAATTATAAAAGAGAATCTTCATAGTGGTGTAACAGATGGATGCCCTCCAGCAGATCACCTTGATCATGAAATCTTATAATAAGATTTCATCTCTCATCTGGGTCCCTTCTGCACACTTTCTCAGTCTTTCAGCCAAATTTCTTACCAAGCAAGAACACATGTACAGGCCTTCCCCTGCCTCCCGCCCCTCCTCAAAATCTAGACCACTCCCGGTGGAAGACTTCCAAGAACCTCCAGGTTGTCCAGGAAACAGCCCAGGCCAGCTTGTGTACTTGGAGAAGTGGCCAGTGTGTGCCTCGTTTCCCTGTTACCTGGCTGCATCTCTGAGAGACTTGCTAGCGCCTTCGTTTCCTCTGTGGGAGGAAGGAAACCTTCGCCCACCACTCGGCAGCAGGCACTGTCTTCCAGGTTCCCAGTTGCCTTCAAGGTAATGTGGTTGGGGAAGGCACTCGGTGGGTTAGTGGCAGAGCTGATGCTGGAAATGGCTCTTCCAATTCCCAGCTGAAGCCCTTCTTTCCAAAGACATGAAACCCTTTGGTGATTTGGCAACACTACCACAGTACTTTCGAGGGCAGGACTTAAGTAGCTCGCTTGGGCTTGAATCCCCAAGGCTGGTGTCCACACCTCTGCTCTCCCTACTCTGACCATAAGGCTGCAGGGGCTTTCGCTTCTCCATCCATGTTGTGCACCAGGGGCTCTGGCTTCTCTGTCAGCTTATCAGGTGTCCCATCTGTTGCTGTCGTCAGCTGTCACAGTTTCTTCTTCAGGTGCTGGCAACATATTAGCAGTCTCCATTTTTGAAAAGAGGTTTCAATTTGGCATTTAGAGGGCCCAGTCAACAGCAAATGGTCTGAAAAACAAACAAACCAACATAAAACAGCAAAACAACTCTAATCATATGTTTGTAGCGTTCCAAAGGCAACTTCGTCTCACCCGTTGTTTAAAGTCTCCATGTCAGGACTTACATCACCTGCAGACAGGTCATGAGAAGCCGGCAGCCAGATGACGTGGGCCACCACCATGGGTGTCCATATTTCTCTTGGAGTACCAGAGGGCAAACGAGTTTTGACTCAAGACTGCCCATCATTTGTTGGCATAAATGGTGTATGTTACTCACACATGTATGTATGTGGTATGTATACCACAATATGTGTAAGCCTCTACTATGTGCGGGCATCTTTTCTATATGAGACCGCTTTTTACAAAAAGCCTCCTAAGGTCCTGTCATAAAGCCCTCCAGAAGTCAAGTGCTCCGACAGAGAGGCAACTGTGAACTCTCTGCTTTTATACAAACTCGGAGCCCCTTGCTTCCATGTGGGGCTCATAATGGGACAAATAGGGAGGAGGTGCTCTGAGGCAGAGGGACAGTTATGCCGAGAACCCCGGAAGGAACCAGGAAACCAATGAAGGTGGCATTCGCTTGTACAGTTCCCCCTAGTGAGGGACTCTGGCATCTGGATCTGGGAGTGCTGACAACATTTCCCACCTTTGCTCCCCAGGAAGAACCTCCACCTGACACCCAACATCTGTTCCACTCAGAAGGGCTCTGCAAGGCAGCACGGAGTCAACATTTGGAAGATCACAGCTTGTAGCCTGCCAGCAGGGATGAGGAGGGAGGAGAGGAAGATGATGGGCTGGAAGAGCCCCCCTCTGCACTCTTACCCCTCCCTCTGGTTTTACATATCCTCCTTCTCTCTTTCCTGCTCCAAGTATTGGGAAGAGACCAGGAAAAGAAGGTTCCTATCTCCATGGAGTTTTGTTTCTGGTGGGAAAGGCAGATACTAAACAGATCACTGAACTACCAAGTAGGGATAAAAGAACCCGGTGGGGGTGAGAGTGGGGGTGTGCATACTTGCCTTTGAGGTGGCTTTCGTGAGGGCTTCCTGGAAGAAGTGTATTTTTTTTTTTGAGAATGTATTTCAGTAGAGACCGGAATAAAGGGAGGGGAGAAGCCAGGTGGAGCTGGGGCAAAGAGGGTTGCAAAGGAAATGAGCAAGAGTCAGTATAGAAGCCCTTGGGTGAGACCAGCGCTCTGCACATTGAAGGGAGGGCAAGGAGGCTGACTTTAGAAGTACCAAGGAAGACATACAAGGAAGTCATCAGACCCCAGGGGACCCTTAGAGGCTAACAAAGCCTTTCCTCTCTGTTCGGAGGAGGCTTGTGGCAGTCTTAGAGGATTATAGAGTACCTGCTGATTTCAGCTGGGGTATATTTAAGAAGCTTGTAGCTGTCACATTTTCTACTTCTTCCGTCCAGAGGCCATTACCGCACAGTGAGTGCTAGAGTCTGGACAGGTACCCTGTGAAGGGCCCGTATGTATGTATGTATGTTAATTAATGGTCTGGTCTTAGCCCACAGCCCTGCTAGAAGGTGTGAAGTCTTTAAGGGATTTAAGAGACCTAGTGCAACATTTCCTGTCACTAGAGGCAGCCTTCAGAGGGGATGTTGTGACACAAATTACTTCTTTTTTTTTTTGTATTCTGGCTAGGGGTGAGTGACTGCCTGTCCACATTTCCCAGCGGGATGCGTTGTTCTCACCTTAGGCCCCAGCTAACCATAGGCTGAAGGCCAGTTTGTCTGTTTAAGTTGACGCCAGGTGTTTGTTAGATTGTGGGTGTGCTGGTTAGCAGTGAACACTGTTAGGGATAATACTTATGAATGTCTGTAGAGTGATTTGCAAGGGAAGTCACTGTGTCTCAGGGACATCTATGTTAGACCTATATAACCTTTGCTATCCACCGGAAGGTAGAGCAGGTTATGTGTCAGTCTTCTGCTTTCTCTCCCCTCTGTGGTTTCCATTCATCAGACTCTTATTTCAGGAACTCCAGCCAGCTCAGTTGGTAAAGGACTCTGCATAAAATTGGGTGTGGTGGGGTATACCTGTAATACCAGTTCTCATGGGATGGAAGCTAGGAGCTCAGTGGTTCCAGGTTATCTTTAGTTCATATATCTCATATATCAGATCCAAGGTCAGCCTGGGCTACATGAGACCCTGTCTGAAACAAAACAAAATAAAGCAAAGAAATCATAACAACAATAACATGACCACCACCACCACCCTATAATTCAAAAAGCAGGATGTTTTCTCATTGGTTTCTACCAAGACCCTGACCCATAAAGACTCCTAAGGAATACAAGCTGATTCCCATGGTTGGGTATCATGTTGAGGATCCCCAAATTGAATTCTTTTTCTCCTCCCTTTCTCCTACCTCTCCCTCTTTCTGTTTCTTCCTCCTCTTCTTCCTTTTCTTCATCTTCCTCCTCCTCCTCCACTTTCTCTTCCTCTTCCTTTCCTCCTCCTTTTCTTTCTCTTCCTCCTCCTCTTCTTCCTCTCCCCTCCTCCTCTGGTGCTTGAGATCTAAGCCTCTTGTATATGCTGCACAAGCACCCTCCCATTGAACTCTAGTCTCCATCCTACTTTCCTCATTTAGACTTTCATTGATTGTTACTACATGTGTGTGACTGTAGGCACACAAGGACTAAGGCATCATGGATGGAGGTCAGAGGGCAACGTTTGGGAGTCAGTTCTCTCCTTCCGCCCTGGGTTGTGGGGATGGAGCCGAGGTCTTCAGTGTTGTGCAGTCATCACTATTGCCTGCTGAGCCATCTTGTTGCTACTTTTTTTTCTCCTCTTAAAAGAGCAAGATTGTTGTGAATTCAACCACATGGGTCTTTGAGCAGAGAATTGAACCCCCACTTTCTGTACTGGCTTATCTAGGATATTTGGGTAAGGTCTCCCTCCAGAGTAAAGGACAAATTTGTTGTGGTCCAATATAATACTAACCAATGCCAGGCAAGTTAACTGCCTACTATAAAGGATGTGTGTTTCTTGTGTTTCCCGTCCAGTGCACCACTGCCTTTCCCCATTGTCTCGTGGGGACTAGGCTTCAGGAAATGTTGGTCTTTGGCCATTGCACTTGTTTCTGACTTGGGAGTCATGAATATTTCCCTCATCCATAAAGCTAAAGTTATGGGTCATTGCCATGCTAACTCATGACTGGAGTGAAATCTCAGACCTTCCATTGATTCTTAACTGGAGATTCCCTTGTTTATGGCAGGTTCTCTAAATGCAATGCTACCATCTTTAAAAAAATTATTTTTTCATAGCATATATCTGATCATGGTTGTTCATTCTTCAACTCCTCCCAGAGCCTCCCCACCTACCCAACTCCATGCCCTTTCTCTCTCTCTCTCTTTAGAAAACAAGCAGGAAAAAATAAAATAAAATAAAACCAAACAAACTAGAATTTAAAACAAAACAAAAATAAAGAAAAGAAACACATCATAACACAAACATACACACACACACAAAATACAAAGTCAGAAACCAATACAGGCAAAAGATCAATAAAGCCTGGAGGCCTGCTGCCCTCAAGGTCAACCAGGTGAGCTCACCAAGCCCCAACCCCCTGCCTGCTGGGTACCTTACAAGCCCAGTAGGTGTGAGGTCTTCCCTATCCCCTCTGTGCTCCATCTTCTGGTCCACACCGCTAACCACAATCCCAGATGCCTGCAGACATCCTTGACTACTAGCACAATTACCCAGTTCCCTGCCTGGTCAGCCCCTATTGGAAAACCCAGAGCCAGCAACCTCTGCCCTGGCCCCTCTGCCTCCATTTCTAGGACCACAACTCTGACAGAATGCTTGGAGGCCTGCTGCTGCCCAGGACAACCAGAAGACTGCAGCTATCAGGGACCATGAAGTCTACCAGTATCCCTAGAGGCCTGCCCCCACCCAGGACAACCCATAGCCTGAAGTCATCAGGGCCCACTGGCTCTGCCTGCATCCCTGGAAGCCTGCTGCCCGAAGGGACAGCCAATTCTACCTGCAATCCCAGAGGCCTGCTGACACAAGGGACTACCAGTTCTATCTGCAACACTAGAAGTCGGCTCTCATCTGGGACTACCAGGCCTGCTATAACACTAGGGACAACCAGATGGCTAAAGGCCAGCATTAAGAACACAATCAACAAAGGCGAGGCCAATATGGCACCTTCAGATCAGAATCCAGCTGTCCTACTACAACAAGACCTAAATATCCTAACACACCTGAATCAAAAGAAAATTATCTTAAATCTATTATTATGGAGATGATAAAGGGCTTTAAAGAGGAAATGAATAAATCTTTTAAAGAGATACAGGAACATACAGTCAAACAGGTAGAGGTCCTTAAAGAGGAAATGAATAAGTATAAAGAAATACAAGAAAATACAATCAAACAGGTGAAGGAAATGAACAAAATGGTTCAAGACCTGAAAATGAAAATAGAAGCAATAAAGAAAAAAGGCAATCCTGGAGATGGAAAACCTAAAAGAGAGAACAGGAAATGCAGACACAAGCACCACCAACAGAATACAAGAGATGGAAGATAGAATCTCGGTGTAGAAGATATAATAGAAGAAATTGATACATCTGTCAAAGAATATGCTAAAGCTAAAGATTTCTAACAGAAAACATCCAGGAGTTACAGGACACTATGAAAAGACCCCACCAAAGAATAATAGGAATAAAAAAAGGAGAAGAATCTCAATTTGAAGGCCCAGAAAATATCTTTAACAAAATCATAGAAGAAAATTTCCCTAACCTACAAAAAAGAGATTCCTATCAATGTACAAAAAGCTTACAGAGCACCAAATAGAGTGAATGAGAAAAGAGAATTCTTCTACCTCATAACAATCAAAACACTAAATATACAGAACAAAGAATATAAAATGCTGCAAGGGATAAATGCCAAGTAACATAATAAGGTAGACCTATTAGAATTACACCAACATTTCTCAATGGAGACTTTAAAAGTCAGAAGGGCCTGAGCAGATATCTTATAGTCTCTAAGAGATCACAGATGCCAGCCAAGACTACTATACCCAGTAAAACTTTCAATCTCCATAGATGAGAAAACAAAATATTCCATGACAAAACCAAATTCAAATTACTTCCACATCAGCAAAACCTAAAGAACACACAGACACACAGACACACAGACACACACACACACACACNGAGAGAGAGAGAGAGAGAGAGAGAGAGAGAAAACCATACCAACATCAAAATAACAGGAACTAAAAATTATTGGTTATTAATATCTCTCAACATCAATGGACTCAATTGCCCAATAAAAAGAGTGGACACATAAGCAGGATCCATCATTCTGCTGTATACAACAAACACACCTCAGCAACAAAGATAGACATTACCTCAGTGTAAAGGGCTGGAAAAAAGTTTTCCAAGCAAATAGAATGAAGAAACAAGCTGAAATAGCCATTCTAATATCTAATAAAATAGACTTTCAGTGAAAAGTGATCAAAAGAGATACAGAAGGACACTTATCAAAGGAAAAATCCACCAAGACGATGCCTTGACTCTGAATGTCCATACCCCAAATGCAAGGGCGTCCACATTTGTAAACAAAACATTACTAAAGCGTAAATCACACAATGAACTCCACACATTAATAGTGGGAGGTTTCAACACCCCACTCTCACCAACAGACAGATCATCAAGACAGAAACTAATCAGAGAAATAGTGAAATTAACAGAAGTTATGAATCAAATGGACCTAACAGTTAACTACAGAACATTTCACCAAAACACAAAAGATTATACCTTCTTCTCAGCACCTCATGAATCCTTCTCTAAAAATTGACCATTTGTTCAGTCACAAAGCAAGCCTCAACAGATACAAGAACACTGAAAATACAAAATACCCTTGTATCCTATCAGACAACCATGGATTAAAATTAGACTTCAGCAACAGAAACACAGAAAGCCTACACACTCAGGGAAATTGAGCAACTCTCTACTAGGCCAGGAAAGAAATAAAGAAATTGAAGACTTTCTAGAATTTAATGAAAATGAAGGCATAGAAAACCCAAATGTATGAGACACAATGAAAGCAGTGCTAATGGGAAAGTTCATAGCAATAAGTACCTTCATAAAGAATAGCAAATACTCATAGTAACTATCTAAAAGTACACCTGAAAACTCTAGGGAAAAATGGAAGGAAACACACCGAAGAGGAGTAGATGGAAGGAAATAATCAAATGCATGACTGAAATCAATCAATTAGAAACAAAGAGAACAATACAAAGAATCAATGANNCCAAGAGCTGGTTCTTTGAGAAAAATCAACAAGATAGACAAATCCTTAGCCAAACTAACTAAAAGACGGATAGACAGTACACAAATTAACAAAATCAGAAATATATATTAATATATGTAAATATATAAAGCTTTCCTTTATTCAAATGATAAATGGCCTGAGAAAAAAGGTAGCGAGACAACACCCTTCACAATAGCCACATATAGTATAAAATATATTCGTGTAACTCTAACCAAGCAAGTGAAAGACCAATAATGACAAGAACTTCAATACTCTGAAGAAAGAAATTGAAGAAGATAGCAAAAGATGGAAAAGATGCTCATGCATTGGTGGATTTAACATAGTAAAAATGGCCAACTTTCCAAAAGCAATGTATAGATCCAATGTAATTCCTATCAAAATTCCAACACAGTTCTTCACAGACCTTGAAAGAACGATTCTCAACTTCTTATGAAAAAACAAAAAACCTAGGATAGCTAAAACCATCCTGTACAATAAAAGAATTTCTGATGGTATTGCCACCCCTGACCTCAAGCTGTACTACAGAGCAATAGTGATAAAGTCTGCATGGTACTGGTACAGAAACAGACAGGTTGGTCAATGGAATTGAACCAAAGACCCAGAAATAAACCCACATACACATGGACACTTGATTTTTGACAAAGAAACCAAAACCATACAATGGAAAAGTGAAAATATCTTCAATGGATGGTGCTGGTCTAACTGGATGTCGGAATGTAGAAGAATGCAAATAGATCCATATCTATCACCCTGCACAAAACTCAAGTCCAAGTGGATCAAAGACCTCAACATAAAACTAAATATACTAAATTTAAAAGAATAAAAAGTAGGGAATAGCCTTGAACTCATTGATAAAGGACACAACTTCCTGAACAGAACACCCATTGCTCAGGTACTAAGAACAACAATTAACAAATTGGACCTCATGAAACCGGAAAACTTCTGTAAGGCACATCAACTGGACAATACGACAGCCTACAGATTGGGAAAAGATGTTCACCACCCCTACATTTGACAGAGGGCTAATAGCCAAAATACATAAGGACAGAATCCCACCCACAAAACCTCTGACAAGAAACGTGTCCTGCCTACAAGATGTACAGGGACAGAGATGGAGCCGAGAAGGAGGGAATGCCCAACCAATCACTGGCTCAACTTGAGACCCATCCCACGGACAAGAACCAATCCCTGACACTATTAACAATACTCTTATGCTTGCAGACAGGATCCTAGCATAACTGTCTCCTGAGAGGCTCCACCCAGCAGTCGATGGATACAGATGCAGAGACCCACAGCCAAACATTAGATGGAGCTTGGGGAGTTGTTTGGAAGAGTTGAGGGAAAAGGAACGAGGGACCCAAAGAGAATAGGGCTTCCACAGGAAGACCAACATAGTCAACTAACCTGGACCTCTGGGGGCTCCAAGAGACTGCACCACCAACCAAAGAGCTAGCATGGGCTGGACCTAGTCCACCTCTAACCTCCACACACACACATATGTAGCAAATGTGCAGCTTGGTCTTCATGCTAGTCTCCCAACAAGTGGAGCAGAGGCTGTCCCTGAATTGCTTACACATCTTTGGATCCTTTCGCCTAACTGGGCTGCTTTGTCTGGTCCCAGTGAGGGAGGATGCACCTAGTCCTGCAGATAACTGATGTTCCAGGGTGAAGTGATACCCCAGGGGGTGGGGGAAGTTCTCCCTTCTCAGAGGAGAAGGGGAAGGGGAATGAGGGAGGAGTTGTGGGAGTGGGCACTGGAAAGAGAGGTGGGAAGATATTAAGATATAAAGTGAATAAATTAATTAATGGGGAAAAAGACCAATATGACAAAAAAAAAATCCAAACACAGTAATATGAGACAAATAGCTTACAAAATTACTGAGTTTGTATTGTGCTCACTATCTACTGCTGGGCACAGGTCTACCCTTAAGTGTGGCTAATACGCCTAGTGGGAGTCCACTGGCAAAACCCAATTCTCTCTTTACACCTGCTACCATATGTAATGCTGTGTGTTCAAAACCAACCCCGCCCTCCTTCACATAGCTCCCTTAACGCAGCATTCCTTTTCGCATCAACACAACTGTCACATTAAAGGAAACTGTACCCGTTCTCTGTCTCATTACCATGTCTAATTCTTTAGCAAATTCAGGGGGTCACTTTCAAAATGTCAGCCACATCCTGTGCTTACCCAGGCCACGCCAAACCTGCAGTGTGCCCAAGCACGCAAACCATTACTGTACCGTCTGCCCACCAAACTGGCCCGACTCTAAGCTACCCTTCCGCCTCCGTTCTTTAGACCACACACTTTGGGTTCTTTCTTGAGTGTTTCACCTTTTAAAAGAACTTCATTTGGGGGCCGATGAAATGGCCCAGTGTGTAAAGGAGTTTGTCACCTGCTGATGTGACTATGGTGACCTAGGTTAGACTCCCGGATCCCACCTGATGCAAGCAGGGATTTGACTTGTGCTGGCTGACTTTTGACCACACAGATGTGCATGCTCACAAGCACGCACATACACACATACACACGCACACACGCACACATGTGCACAATATACATATACACACAAAGTAAAAGTAAACACATGTAAAAACGAACAAAAGTGACAATGTGTATCAAAGCATATATTATCAGAAAATTTACTTCTAATCTACAGCGTGATTTATTTATCTTACTTGACAGCACTGTGTTTGCACCTGTAAGTTGCATCGTAACACGATATCACAATAGGACATCTGCAGATTTAGTAAAAATTTTTTTAAAAATTTAGATGTTTTGCTCAAATGTGTACGCGCACCACAGGCATGCCTGCTGCCCACAGAGGCCAGGAGAGGGCACCAATTTCTATGCAACTGGAGTTATATACATTTGTGAGCTGCCATGTGGGTGCTGGGAATAGATCCAGACTTTTCTGCAAGAACAGTACTCGCAACTGCTGAGCCATCTCTCTCTCTCTCCCCTTGGCAATATTTTTATTGAACAGAAGCTTTAAATCCCATAGACACCTAGAAACTATTTCAGTAAGCAGAGCCGTGCCTACTTGTAGAAGGTGATTTGACAGTCAACCCTAGATGCCACCCGCAGATTCAACTAACTATAGATAGAACATACGAGAAAGTTACCGTGTACTGAGCACGCACTTTCCCCCCTTATTATTCTCTAAGCAATCTGGTGTGACAACTGCTTTTATAGCATGTGTGTGTGTGTGTGTGTGTGTGAGTGCGTGTGTGCAGGTAATTGTGTTAGAGACCATTTAAAATGGTCTCTAGAAGAGAATTGTGTAAGTTACCTGCAAATATCATACCTTTTTATATAAGAGGCTTTTTATATATGAGATTTTGGCACGCACAGGATTCTCGCAGTCAGTTCCCCATGGATACTGACGAAGGCTGTTTATGGCTTCTCATTGTGCCTTTTGCCCTTTTTTATTTTGAGAATTCCCTTTGAATAATTTCCACTGTGTATCATCTGATCCGAGACAAACGCAAGAGTTCACACTTTGCAGAGTTTAGTGGTCAGATTAGCATCTCTAAGGGGAGGGTCTGACAACGGTTGGTTCTTCCACTCTGAGAGAGCCAGGGCACCGTGCAGCCGACTGTGAAGGCAACCAGCTGGGACTAACATTTGGAGATCCCTTCTTGCCTGGGGTGTTCTCCTCCAGAAAAAATATCACAAAGGTGTGACTTGAGGTGAAACTCTAAAAGAAGAATCTTTGTTTCCAATTCTTCTTTCCTTCCTTTTTCAGTACCCTGCCTCGGCTGGTGCCCATCTCCTCAGGTGTCTGGTCTATTAGCGTGATGAAACACTGCTGTGGCAATCCCAAGACTTCACCCCTCCCCAGCTGCATATTAATAAAAGCATTTACATTTTAAACAAAAAGCTTCTGGAGATGGTGTCAGAATTAAAGGCAGGGGCTGGCGATGTGACTAGGTGGTAAAGAACGTGTTTAGCATATGTAAAACCTTAGGTTCAATCCCTGTGCTGAAAGATGATATAAAATAGAAAGAAAAAAAAAAAAGCAGAAAAGCAGAAAATAAAATCAAGGAGTAGATACCACAGGTTGACTCAAAAGGACTCTTATGTGTGGAACTGTGGGACCCGTCACTGACATTTCTGAGTGTATTTTCGTATTTCCTTATTGTGATACTTGTGGTCTCACTGTTTTTTTAGAGAGCCACAGAACTCAGTTTGTAGATGTGCCGTCATGTAAAAGACTTGCCGATCAACTCCAGAGGTTTGGCTGACCATGGAACCAGTGTGCTGGTTAGTTTTTGTCAACTTGAGACTAGTAGAGGTACCTAGAAAGAGGAATTGCCTGTGGGTGTGTCTGTGGGATGCTGTCTTGATTGATGATGGGTGTGGGAGGGTCTAGCTCACTGGTGGCAGTTCTACCCCTGGCCTTGTGGTCCTGAGCTGGAAAAGAAAGTAAACGGAGCCATCAAAATCAAGTTAGTAGACACTGTTCCTCTAGGTTCCTGCCTCGGCTTTCCTCTATGATTAGCTCTAACCTGGAAGCACCTTTCTTTCCCAAGTTGCTTTTGGGTAGTGTTTTATTCACAGCATCAGAGAAGCAAACTAGGGGAGCTAGTAAGGAGACGATGTCTGGGATCAAGCTGTAGGTCAGCCCACTTTGGAAACACTTTTCTTGTGCCAAATCTTGGGGCAAGGTCCTTCAGTCCATCCGAAGCTAAGAGGGTCTGAGCACAAGGCAGGCTGGGTCTGGAGGCCTGATTTGTGGGGGTCTAGAGAGAGTGAGGGTGCTGGTGAACATGTTCCTGTTTAGTGCTACGGAGAGGGAGAGCAGATCCAAGTTGCCCTGGAATGGCAGTCACAAGAGACTTGGGCTGGTGGGACCTGACCTGCTGTGATCACCTGCACAATATCTGCCAGGGTTCTGGAGATAACCAGGGTCCAAAGGGGACAGGATCAAGCCCCAGGGGAAAGAGTTGATGACACAAGAGCAGACGGAGAGCTGTTTCTGATGTGAAGGCTGGAGGTGCAGAGAGGCCTCCAACTCTGCTGAGAACAGAGCCCAGTGCTCTTTCTCAGAAATAAATGCCAGGGCTGAGAAGTCTACCTCTCCCCTAATGTGGGGATCGATTGGCTTACTCTGTTTTGTATCTTTTGATACAACAGCAGGCACAGTATAGCTTTTTGGTTTAGGTTTAGTGTACAATTGCAGAGTTTCCTCTGGGGATACAGAAGCGATGACGTGATGCCCATCCTCATGGGGCTTACGTTCTAGCATAGCGGAGGGGTAATAATGAGGTAGGAAGCAAAGAAGACTCATTTTCTGGAGAATTAAATGCTCCGTGGAAGGGAAAAGAGATGGATGAATTGCTTCTGCGATGGAGGACTACTTTGAGATGAGTAGATCAGGTGGTGATGTTGGAACTGAGGTCTGATTGATAAGAAAGAATAAACTGCCAAGCCTAACTATTGGGGGGTAGAGGGTTGGGAAAGACTGGCTCAAGCACTAAATGCAAAACCCTGGGCAGCAACTCCCCAGGCGTGTTTGAGAAAAAGAAAAGCACTCAGGATTGCCATGTGGCTCCAGTAGAGTATACCATGGCATGAGTGGAGGGCCTGAGCTTGGAGAAGAAGGCAGAGGCTCCAGCCACACTGTTTTAGTGGAGTCCTGTTGGCATTTTGGGTGAGACAGGCACTGATATTAGGTGATATTTAAGCATCTTTAGCCCTCGCCTACTAAATGTTAGTAGCACCTCCTCTCCCAATTCATTCTGACAACCAAGAAAAATCCCCATAACCATTTCCATTCCCACACACTGCCTCACGAGGACCCCTTGAAGATTACTGCATTAGTCATGGCTCTCTAGAGAAACAGAACCAAGAGTGTGTATGTACTTACAAACCAAACACACACACACACACACACACACACACACACACACACACGGTATGTGAGTGGTTCTCTACTTAAGATGGACTTTTGTCTCATAAATCCATTGTTAGGTAAGAAGTAGTAAGTTGAAAATACATTTAAAACATGTAACCTGCTCCACATCGTAGCTCAGTAACAGTGCCTTCCTTTCCAAGTATGTACTGACTGGGAGCTATCTCAAGAGTATTCTACTGTACACATTAACCCTGAAAAAATTGAAAAATCACTTCTACTAAATGCATATGGCTTTTACACCATTATAAAGTCAAACCATGGAAGCTGTGACCATATGTGGCCCCAAGCCAATCAAATTTATGCATAAGTTTCACCATCATGATCATGGGAGACCTTAATGTTCCTCCTGAGAGGTTGAGCATTGCAGCAAGCTGGGAGTGACTCAGTTGAATCTCATGACAGAAGGCAGAAGACGTCCTGGGTTGTCAAAATTTTTTTCTGTCTCAGTTTTATCATGGCCGGTTTGGAGGTAAGTTATAGTCTGAGTAATAACCATGGTAACATTTCTTAGACTCTTACAGTACCATTCAATTTTCAAAGCTGACAACTGTCACTCCCATGGACTAATTTCACCCCTATGGCAGTTTTGCAGGTAGCCAAGTAGGCACAAATTACTGTCCTCAAGAAGAGAGGATCTGCTTGGAAAGGTCAAGAGATCTGCCATGGTTATCCTCGTGGCTGTGGGAAAAGAGGGCTAGAGAGGATTGGGTTTCCCAGGCGGTGGGGACCTTGCAACAGAGAATGTGGGGCCACTGAGAGGGAACAGAGCTGCAGCAGATGGGCCAGCTCAGCATACACTGTAGACAAGTGAAACTCAAGGACATTGGGTGCTGCCTGACTACAGTAATATATAGCAAAATTGTCACTTAGTGAGGAGATGGTGTGGCTGACAGAGCCTGCTGCGAGTGGCAGCTAGGGTCAGGGTGACTCAGAGGGAGCCAGGACCCAGTGCTGGCACGGAGACAGCCAGACGGTGGCTTGGGAGGAGGCCAATCTGTCACCAAGTAAGGGGCAGGCTTTGACTCAGTGGGGAGGCTGAAGTGGCACACAGGCAGACATTTCTGTCTCTTCAGCCTTTTTCCTAGAGACTCCGCAGGCTTCTGCCTGAGCCTGCTTTCCTGCTAGGTTGTCTGGGCCTTCTGTTATTGATGGAGAAGGGGCAGAGAAGTCAAACAGGCTACGGACTGTGCATCTCTTGCTGAAGCAATCCACTAGCTAGGATCTGAATAGTTCACACTGGAATTCCTGAGATCAGTTGCTGTGCCATGGAGACCCTTGGCACGTCTCACTGTGGAGGGGACTGGACCACCTTTAGGACAGACAAGTGTATCCACTGGACTCACGAGATTCACTGTGTGGGACACATGATATTGGAAAATAAGGACACAGAGAGCGAGAGAATCATGTGGAATGGGAAAGGCCATTCTCAAGGCCAGAGAGATGGTCATTCAGGTCCTGCCTTTGGATGTGATAAGGGGAGATCCAAAGACAGCAGAGCCAAGGGCAGCAGCCTTGCAATACGGCCCATCTTCTCTCAAGAAAACATAGTCAAATTGGGTGTGGTAGCACACACTAGTAATTCCAGCATGGTAGGAGGCAGGATTGTGAGTTTGAAGCCAGCCTGGGCAACATAGCAATGCCATATCCAAAAAGGCAGGGGACCTGGAAGTGGTGGAAATAACAGCCCATCTGGAGAGTCTGAAGTCAAACTTAGACTGGAGTCAGGAAGTTTTGATCTGTGCCCATCATATGAGTGAGTCATGGGCTTCCTGCGAACAGTGTGCTGGTAGGGTAGTTCTTCCCTGTCCTGTCTCTCTCATTCCTACCCTGGGGGTTCTCCCACTCTCTCATCTGTGGTTCTATATCACCCCCTCACCTATTCTCAGTTTCTGTTCACAGATGGGCATCCTGGTCTTCTATTTCACTGCCACCATGTCCTGGGCGATTAATGCCACTCTGGCTACTCTGATAGCCTTGGCCTGCTTTCCCTTTAGCTCAGAGGCACTCAGAATTGGGTTATGATCGACTCTAGACTCTTGGGGTTTTCGGGAGAGTGCTTACTGTTAGATAAATACTTTGTTTTTAAATACTTAGATGGATATGATTGCCGGAAATCTCAGGTATATAATATCTGAGTTAGGATGACAGTCCATTTTGTCAAAGCTCATGGTTAAAAATTGGAAGGCTTACCACGCCTTTGAAAGAAATGTGGAGCAGAAAGAGAGATACACGTGAGTATGCATATTTGTACATGTAGATGTGTATGCTTATATGTACACACACATGCAGTTTATAGAGGGTGCTACATGGACGTCAACATCAAATTTTGAGTAACTTTCAGCAATGAACTAAATATACCCCTTTTAAATCAAGAATAATAATTAATATTAATTGTTGTTTTTCAGAACAAAATTTCTCTGTGTACCCCTGGCTGTCCGGGAACTCACTCCGTAGACCAGGCTATCTTGGAACTCACAGAGATCCGTCTGCCTCTGCCTCCCAAGTGCTGGGATTAAAGACGAGCATCACCACTGCCTGGTGTAAGAATAGAAATGTAAAAGCATAAAACAAACTCAGATTTTCAAAAAGCAGAATCTTCTTTTGTTCTCATAGTCATTTTAGGATAATTGGCAAAGAGAAATGTATATATTTAAATTTTGTCACGTGATAGAATTAATTAATTAACTGTGAGATGATAACCACGACCAAACTGCTGGGCATGTTCTCCTTGGGTTTTTGACAATGAAACTGGGTAAATGCGTCCAGATGGTTTTCCTCCATGGGCTCCAGGCCCTGCTTACTCTTTGTCCTATAGATGGAAACGATGGCTCAGATCTACTGAAGACCCGTAGGTCAGCTGAGTGCAGGCTTCTTGTCAGTTTATCCTTGGGTTCCTGAGTCTTGGAGGTGAGTCAGTTTAGTAGAGGCCTCAGGAAACATAAGCAATATATAAGAAATGTATGAGACAGGGTTTCTTAGGAGGATTTGGCTCACCACAAGTCCCACTGTTAACTGGGGGCTTAGGAAAGCCAGTGGAAGAGTTCCCCTCTAAACACTGTCAGAGAAACCAGGGAAACCAAGGGTAGGAGATAGAAGCAATGGCCCATCTTAGGCAGGCAGGCAGGAGAGGCCAAGTTTCCTTTCCTCTATTTTGTATTTTGTTCACGTTCAGTGACCCGGAGAAGGCCTGCTCATATTGGAAAGGCATTTACATTATCAAATCCACTTAGTGCTAAACCCACCCAGAAATACCCTTCTTCCCAGGCCTCGGAGTAGGGTCTCAGTTGTACAGGTCATCTGAGGAAGACCCATCCTTGTGAGCTGTCTTTGAAAGACCATTGTCAGAAGAGGCCAGTAAGGGCCTGGCAAGCAGGAGGCAGCAGGGACTTCAGCACTGCCTCCACCCTACTCCTCTGTAGGGATCCTCAGCCTTCAAGTCTAGCTTCCCTAGGGAAGCAGCTGCCTATTACAGGTGACACAGCCTGTTCTGCAGAGTACACGGGTTAACTGTATGCACCACTCAACCGGGGTCGGGGGGGTACCTAAGGCTATTTCCCCTGAATCTCATGTTCAGGCTTTTTTGGTTTTTTGTTTGTTTGGTTTGTTGTTTGTGTTTTTGTTGTCCTTGGTGGTGATGGCGGTGTTTTTGTTTTTTATATTTTGTTGGTAGTGGTGTTTTTTGTTTTGTTTTGAGACAGGATGTCATTATGTCATCTTGGATGGCTTGGAACTTGCTGTGTAGACCAGGATGATCTTAAATTAACAGAGATCCTCTTGTCTCAGCCTCCTAAATGCTAGGATTAAAGGCATCACCAAACCCAACGATCATATTCAGTTTTTGTTTTCTAAATAAGCATTTATTACCCACTCTCTGTCATTTCTATTATAGATGTTGACTTGGTACACATCTGAACTCCGATATCCTCAGAAGCAACAGAGACAGTTGCTAAAAAGGGGCTTCCGGGCTCAGGTGGTAGTTTTGGTGCTGGAACATTGACCTGACATGAACAAGGATCAACAAGGTCTCTCTCTGCACTGTGAGAAAAAATCAAATCAGTAGATTGGGGTTTGCCCATATTCTGAATTGTACAGTGCTTTAGGCTGTCATGGACCTTGGGATACCCTAAGAATTAGAGAGGAGCCAGTTGGTTCTCAGTTCTATGGGAGAATACTCCTCACAGCCATATAGTGCCCACAGAAACTCTGTTCTCATTGTGTTCCATCCCTGTCACCACCACTGTGTTTGAGCTCTGTGAGTCCAAGGCATCATGCTCTACGGCCTTGCTCCTTTGGGACCAGAAAACAGTCTTCTATAGAACTACCCAGCCTTGGAGTTGGCGAAAAGGCTCAACTAGTAAAGGTGTTTGTTGTCAAGATTGATGACCTGAGATCCCCAGGATCCACATGATGGAAGCAAGACTTCCACATGTGTACTGTAGTATACACACACACACACACACACACACACACACACACACACACACACACACACATCAGAAAGAATGAAAGAAAGAAAGAAAGAAAGAAAGGGAGAGAGAGAGAGAGAGAGAGAGAGAGAGAGAGAGAGAGAGAGAGAAGAAGAAGAAGAAGAAGAAGAAGAAGAAGAAGAAGAAAAGGAAATGATGAGAAGGAAGAGAACAAGAATGAGGAGGAGGAGGGGGAAGTGGAGGAGGATGATAACTCCTTAATGTCAGAAATTATCAAGAACAAAGAGGCTAACAGGACTCGCCAGTCCTCACAGGAAAGGGGACAGACTATACTTCTAGGCTGCAATCCTGGCTTACACTGCTAGCTCCCCTTGGCCCCTTTACTCACTGGTTCCTTTTTCCTGCACATTAGCAGCTACGGAGAGAGAAAAGACACCCTGGAAAGAGCCCAAAGTGTTCATTAGGTGATTGTTATAATGTTGGTGCCTGTTGCAATGATATAAGTCTGAGGTCTTAATAAAATCCAACATTTTCCAATTAGCTGTTGCTTAATTAGCATCATGAATATTCAAAGCCCTTATGCCCTTTTGCATCCTTCCTCTCCAGTCTTTCCTCCCACCGGCTGCTCCATCAGACTGCAGTAGTGACATTCTTCAGGAGTGGGGGTATGGAGACCTCCATGTACAGAGGACCCAAGGTGTCTCTCCCCGCTTCTCCTCTACTTCCTGGACAAGAAGCTCAGGCTGTCAGATTTCCTTAGTATCATAAATTCAAGACACACTAGCTTCCTTACTTGCCATGAAGTCTGTGAGAACGACCACTTCTGGAAATGGCTTGTCCTGAACAGTAAAAGGCGGCGTTCACTCAACACAGATGACAGGAGCAGTTAGAAGTCCAGTGCTTCCTCACCCCTTCCCAGCTTCTGTGCTCCCCCTTTCCTCCCCTTTCTCTCTCTTCTTCCTCCTTCAACCCCCTTCTCCCTCTCCTTGAAAAAAAAAATTGTGTGTGTGTGTGTGTGTGTGTGTGTGTGAGAGAGAGAGAGAGAGAGAGAGAGAGAGAGAGAGAGAGAGAGAGAGAGAATGCAAACATGTACATCTTACTGGTGTGTGTGTGTGTGTGTGTGTGTGTGTGTAAAAATGCAAACATGCATGAGACATACATAACACATGTCATAACGTGCATGTGGAAGTCAAGAACAAGCATAAGCCTAGTCAGCCATCGTTGGGAAGAGAGGCCCCTTGGTCTTGCAAACTTTATATGCCCCATACAGGGGATCGCCAGGGCCAAGAAGTGGGAGTGGGTGGGCAGGGGAGCAGGGTTGGGGTGAGGGTATAGGGGACATTCAGGATAGCATTTGAAATGTAAATGTAGAAAATATCTAATAAAATAAGTTAAAAAAAAAAAGAGAACTAGCACAGGTGTAGGCTTTCTCCTTCCGTAGGGTCTCTTGTTTGCCTGCTGTGTGTACCGGGCTAGTGCTAGCTGTCCCTTGAGCTTCTGGAGGTTTCCCCATCTCTATCTTCTCTGTCCCCAAAGGGAATTCTGGGACTACAGGTACATGCTCCCACAGCCTCTGACCTTGCATCAGTTTTGGAGATCTGAACTCAGGTCCTCATGTTTGTGTGTCAAACCCTTTACTCCATAGCCTTTCTTTTTCTATGAGCAAAAGCAGCCCCTCCTTTGCAGACCATCCCTAGGGCTTTGGGTATGTAACATGAAGCAACACAGCTCCCATTTCTCTGGGGTTGACACCTGCTGCCTCCCACTCCCATCTCCTATCCTGTCACCTCTGGGACGGCATCTGCAAACCTAGGCACACAGTTTGTACAACATTAATTCTAGCCCCTTGTAGCCTAGGAAGGCAAGGAGAGAGCCGGGAAGGGGAATAAATTGCCCACTATAGAAGACCTCATCAGAGACAGAAGGAGGGATTTCAATTCAGACTTACTGTCCCTGGCCAAGACATCTCCCGAGTCACTAGACCTTCAGCCCAGGAGAAATGATAATGGGAGGGTAGATCTGGGAGGCTCTCTGTTGGGACCTACATCCCCACCGGGCATTAGGACCTCGTTCCACTTCTGAGTGAAGGAAGAGAGGGGAGAAAGACATCCATTATTTGCCCTCCAAGCTTCCCCTGGCTGCCTCTCACTCCACTGAGGCTGGAATATGTGGTACTGGCTGTAATTTAGGCTTCAGTTTGGAGGATTTCCCAGTGGTGCCTGCAGCTTCGTAATTCGGGCTGTCAAAATGATGCAGAATTGTGCTCTGCCAGCTGCCCGGCTGACTTCATTCAGATACATCTAATGTGACAATTTTGTCAAAGCTTGTTTTAAGGAGTTGTTTTGACTGGGTGTTAATGTGGCCTTCTTAATCAGCCAATTCCTACATCTGATCCCTCCACACCAGTAACCAGATGACGAAGATTTCTCTGTGGTTCAAGTCTGGTCTGGTCTTCTCTGGGGCAGGGGTAACCAAGCTTATCTGTGGGACAGTGAATTCCCTGTCCTCTGCTTGGCTGTGACAGTGACAATGCTTGGTAGAAGGGGTAAACCCTGAAGTTCAGGAACAGATGAGAAAGGCAAGCTTAAAGTGGAGAGGACACAAGGAAGGAACTTGGGTGTGCAAAGTGTGTGTGTGTGTGTGTGTGTGTGTGCACGCGTGTGTGCTAACAAGGAGGAGTATTGTGATCTCAGAAAGGCTTAGAGAGATTGAGCTCAAACAGAGGAGGCTTTGAGAACGCTAGAGCACAGTGAGCTGGCAGGAGTGAAAGGTCCCAGCTGACTGATGGCTTCCTTACAGATGCAGAGACACACAGCCAAGCATGAACCTGAATGTGGAAGAGTTGGGCCAACAACAGAGGGACCCGTGGGGATAGGGACTTCATAAGGAGACCAACGGAGTCAACTAACCTGCACCCTTGGGGACTCCCAGAGACTGAACCGCCAACCAAAGAGCATACACGGCCGGACCTAGGACCCCTGCACACATGTGCAGAAGTGTAACTTGGTCTTAACTCGGGTTTCCCAACAACTGGAACAAGTGCTGTCCCTGAATCTGTTGCCTGCCTGCGGATTCTGTTCCCCTAACTGGTCTTGTCTAGCTTCAGTGGGAAAGGATGTGTATAGTCTTGCAGTGACTTGAGATGTCCCAGGGTGGGTTGGTATGCTGGGGGAGGGGGGCTCCCTTTCTCACAGTGGGAGGGAAGGGTGGGAGAGGGGCTATGTGACAGGGGAGGCTGTGATCAGGATGTAAAGCGAATAAATAAATGGAAAAAAGCTCCCCCCCCAAACAAAACAAAACAAAAACACTTGAGAATTCCCAGTTCTGATTGGTCTATCTAACCATGAGAGCAGGGAGGATTAAAGCAGCATTATACCTAGTCTGTAGCAGTTGGTTCTTCCTCTCCCATCTGTGGTCGCTTCCTGGCAGGACAAGATACCAGCAAGGAGCAACGTCTGCTGGGAACTTGTCCACACAGTTTCCAAGGACCACTTCCCTCATGCTCAGTGGATTGTTTATAAACGCCCTTACTAGATTTTTATGTTCTGTGTAGATAGGAGTTGGAGTTTATTATTTCACGACACAGCCATGTATCATTTACTGATGGGGACAGCTCGTCGTTAAGTAATTCTGCTGCTTTGAAAACTTGAGGGTATTGACACAACTAGATGTCATGTGTTACTCAGTGTGGCCTCTTGATGCAATCATAAGACACGGTAGACACTAGATTCATGAAGATGCTGCTATACCACAGCTTACTGTGAACTTTTAAAAACTAACAATAGAAAGTATAGCATAGAGGAGCCGAGGGTGGTGACTCAGTTGAGAAAGTGCTTGTTGCACGGCATGAAGATCTGAGTTTGAACACCTCACACCTATGTGAAAAGTCAGGGATGGCGGTGTGCACCTGTGATCTCAGTGCTTTGGAAGCAGTGTCAGGAGCTTACTGGACAGCTTGTTTTGCCAGATTGGTGAGCTCCAGTTCAGTGAGAGAATCTGATGCACACACACACACACACACACACACACACACACACACACACACACAGCAAGGTGAGTGATAAAAGAGGATACCTGTTATCAAACTTTGACCTCTGCACTTGCACATACACATGTGGGACACACACACCAGCATGCATACACACACGTACACAAAGTGTAGTGAATGACTACATAAGCTAGCAATGTAGTTCTTTATTATCATTAGCACAGGCTGGCCTTGAACTCTTGGTCCTCCCGTGTGCTAGGATTATAGGTGTATGCCACCATTCTCGGCCTCATCTTTGATTTCATACAGCTGGACATAAAGTTCACAGACATCATAAATGTGTGAGGAATACCCTGCATGTGGCCTTACAACAGCTACATTACTAGGCAAGGGGAAAGGTTTACCTTATTATAACTTTATGAGTCCAATGTCATGTTACACACGCAGCCTGAACTCAACTAAAATGTAGCTGTATATGTCAAGGCTCGCATATGTACCCATAGAATTCTTTGTGCCTGTTGTGTGCCTTTTCCTGGGGCTACACCAGATACAGTATTGATGACAGACCAAAGGAATTTTCCCACCCAAGTATAGTTGGTGGACTAATGGATTTATTGGGAGTTACATTTAGGAACATGAATGACTCCTAGGTGGCTGCATTATGGAAATGAGTGACCTCAACATGAAGATACTCATGAAATACTTCATTCCTGCTTCCGGTTCAACTTGCAGGCAGCTCCACTGCAAAGCCTCCTCTCCAGCAACAATTTACTGCTTTCATAATTTGGGTGGGTGGGTGGGGAGATGTGAATCTCAACTTTCCAAACTTCCTGAGTCTTGTAAGCTTCATGATCTTCCTAAATCCTATGTGCTTTCAAGCCCTTCGCTTCCAAGGGAATGTTTTGATTTGGAAGAAATAACTGGACAATATGCCCCATTGAATAGTATGCTAAACTTATCCTACTTGATGTTTAATCAAGAATTGTACCTTCTGTGATCTAAATTAGCTTATGGGAATATTGGAATTTGTGTTCTGAGGAAAATAGAAAATGAAGAATGGAAAACCACTTGCTGAGCAATACTGTGTTCTGGGTATCACTCAGGATTGATGTACCTTCATCATATCACTTCGATGAGGTTCAGGAGATGAGAAGTGATGGACCTTAGATTTGAACTTCTGTCTTCAACTCTCAATGCCCAAAATTGTCCTTGGAAACCGTGCTAATTGTGGAGGCAGCAGGTGTAACAAGTTTCTGGCCTGGGAAAGGACCAGCTGCCATTACCTACCTGGGCCCAAGAAGTGTGAGGTGTGGGTGTGATTGCCCAAAGCTGTGCAGGTCACGTGTGCTGTGGGGCACTGGGATTAGTGAGTCTCCTGTCTGGCTTTGGGACTTCCTAGTTCATTTGCATTTCAAAATGTCACTGCTTCCCCCTGCCGATGGTCATTCATGTTTATTTTTAACTTGTATGTGATTAAGATGAATCAGAGTTCTTTCCACCAGCTGCAGATGGGTCTAATTGTGATGTTGGGGTTCAGGTTTTTTGGTCTTCTTTAGGGGTCCTCCCTGCTCATGATCGGATGAATATCTTGGATTCGGCTCAGTTCTTATTTTGTTTCTGGAGCCAGGTATTGAAGATAGGATTCTTGATCTCATCTTAATGCATTGCCCCCTGCTTCCTCTCTACCCCTGGGGACAGCAATGCTTCTGAAGATACTTAACTTGTCTTCATGAAATAAGAGTTAAAAATAAATATCAATAATCATCAGATTAACAAATGAAGATTAATTCCACGTTTGTAAATGCTAGTGAGATTTGGCACCCTTGCCTGTGGGGCAGGAGAGGCTTAGGGCCCTTCTGACTGGCCGTAGGAGGCTTTAGGAGAGTGCTCCTAGAAGACTTGGCAGACATAGCTGGCTGGACTCTTCAGCCTCTTTAGTCTGTGTGTCTCAATCTACATCCTCTTCTGGTCCTCCATTGAGAGGCAAGGAAGAGACAATGAGCCTGGAGCAGCAGAGAGAACGGGAGTCACAGTCACCTGACCCACCAAGCCTGTCAAGCCCTCCCTGAACAGTTCGTTTTGTTTATTTCTCCCTAGCAGAGGCTGTAGCCTTGCCCCTCCTGGTACTTCTGCCTGGTGGGCTGTTCTTTTGAGTACCAACCACGTTTGCTTGCTTTTCTGTAAGGGTTCTCTTTAATGCCCCCTTTTCTGTGAGACCTTCCCTCAAATGTTCCATATCCAAGTTACAGAACCGTCCCTACCTTTGACTCCCCATACTCTCTCTGTCTCCTCTGTAGCCTCTTAACAGGTCATGCTATTTGCATATCATATAGTTCCTGTCTTTTCCCACCAGAACTGAAGCTTCCCAAGTGCTTGTTGTCTGTTTGGTTCAAATGTGCGTCTTCAGTCATGGAATCCGTGCCCGATACAAGGAAGGCACTCCATGAACACTAACTTAATGAAGGAAGGGGAAAAGCCAAGAAACAGAGAAGAGGGGCCAAACGGAGAATACTTCGGATATGCCAGGTGGTCCAAAGGGCAGGAGAGAAAACTGAGGCTCATCTGTGACACAAGGTACTGCTTAGCAGTGGGGCTTGGATGGGGCACAGATGATAAAGGCAGATGATAAAGGCCTTGGGGAATGAAGCCAGTTTCAGAAGATCACAAATGCAGAACTCTACTTATTTGCTATTCTAAGAAAGAGAATTATTCAGATGTAAACAGATCAGTGGTTAGTGAGAATTATGGATTGCGTGAGGACTTGTGAATACATTAGTAGCAGGGTTTTTTTTTTTTAAACATTAATTAGAAGGAGGATTTTTGGAGGGACTTTTGCATCTTAGGTGTACTTTCATGACTCCTACGTACAACAGTGTAGCTATAGAAATCCACAGAACTAGAGAAAAAAGGATAGTTATTTTTTTTCTGTATAATTTAAAGATTCAAGGTAAAATGCACCTTCAGAAATTAATAAAAAAATCTTTTAATTGGACTTCCTCTCACTCCAGACAAAATGGCTATTATCAAGAAATCTAATGCTGAAGGATGGCGGGGTGGGGAAAGAAACCCATCTGCACTGTTGGTGAGAATATAAATTAGTACAACCACTATGGAAGTCATGTGGGGACTTCTCAATAACTAAAAATAAAACCACCATATGATCCAAATATACCATCCATGGGTATATGCCCAAAGGAATACAGTTCAGGAAACCACAGAGACACCGTGCATCCATATTTATTGCAACATTGTTCATAATGGCCAGAATGGAATCTGCCTCAATAAGCTTCAACAGACCAATGGATATAAAAATGTGAGGGCTGGAGAGATGGCTCAGAGGCTGAGAGTGTTCGCTGGGCAGGCTTGAGCATGAGGAGCCCGGCGTTCCCGCTCCCGTAAAGGCTGTTGTGATCCGGTGCAAACCTGCAGTACCAACACGGAGAGAAACAAAGGCAGGAAGGTTGCTGGAGTTTGCCGGCTGTCAGCCTAAACAAAAGCTAGAAACCTGGCCTCAAAGGAAGAGTGAGAGCAAGAATGGACGCCCCTTCTGGCTTCTGCAGGAGTTCATGTGTGTGACTGAACACACGTGCACACATAGAACACACAGACACATACACAATGTAATATGTATCTGTATGTGTGTGTGTATATGTATGTGTATATGTGCACACGTGCACACACACACACACACATCAGTGAAATTTTACTCAGTCACAAAGAAGGATGAAATTGTGTCACTTTCAGGAATATGGATGGACCAGAGATTGTCATGAGAACTGAAAAAAAATTTAAAAAGCCAGATCCAGACAAATTTCATTCATTTTCTCTCAAATGCAGAACCTATATTTAAATAAAGAGATGAAAATAAATGGAACGAGATGAGGATCCGGTTGGGGGAGGAAGAAAGAATATTGGGGAGGGTGAATATGATCATAGCCTTAATGTCTTGATAAAATCCATTATTTTGTAGAAGTAATATATACTGATAAGAAAATTAAAAAGAAAAACAGAAACAAAACTTTTAAAAAGGAGGAGACTGAGTTTGAACAGAAGAGTGTTTAAGAGGGAAGTTGGCCCAGCGTAAGAGGAAGGCTATCCTGAGAAATAATCACACATCCTTACCTCAGAGCGTGGGGCCCTGGATCCTGAAGAGGAGAGGTGGCGGTATTTCTCTCTACGTACCCAGGACAGATAGGCATTGGCGTCTGCAGTCATGAAGGGACAGCAGGTTTCTACCACGGCAACACTACTCTGCGGACCATTTATTCTGATAAGAAGGAAATAGGCCCCAAATAAAATTTTCTTTGCAAATCCCTTTTCTTGGCCTCATACCCAGTTATGGATGTCCTGCTGTGAACAGATTTCAGTCCGTTGCACTGTCCCCTCTTGGTGCTCAATTGCTGCCTCCTGGTGGTCCTCATTCCACAGGAGGGTCTGCCCTTCTCACAGGCCCACTCAGCACTGGGGCCTCGCCTTCCATTTAGCTGGAAAGCAAGACAGAGCAGGTAGAAATGGCAAGACCCCTACAAAAAACCATTTTCTTCTTCTTTGGTCCGCAGCCAGCCTTTCCTACCTGTCTGTGCCCTTTAGTAAAGGCTACAGGGCAAACCACAGGCACGCTGCTGTTACCTCCAGCAGGGCAACACATTGAGCTCTATTACTTTTCTAGTCTGCTGTTAGTGTTAGCCAGCTTTGACTCACTGTGACAGAATACCAGACACCAATAACATTAAGAAAGAGAGGTTTCTTTTACTCATAGTCTTAGACCATGGCTATTTGACTCTATCGTTTCTGGGCCTGTGGTGAGGCAGAAGGACGTGGTAAGATGGTATAGTAACCCAGCTGCTGACCTCATAGCAATCAGGAAACAGGAAGAGGGAGATGAGAGAGGACCAGGAACAAGATACCCTCCAAAGGTACACATCCAGTGACCTACTTCCTTAGCCAGGTGCCAATCCCTTGCTACCTCCTCATAATGCGGTCAGACCGTGAACCCATCAATAGATGGATGGACCTATTGGGGAAAGCAGAGCTATCCATCGTGACTCAGACACTTCTCAATCATTGATCCGGCAGCTGGGAGCCAAACCTTCCACACACGAAAGGAGCATGTGGGAAGCACGTTTCATATCCGATTCATAACAGGCACTTCACATGTCTTATCCCGATTACGTGATGCGCAGATATTATCAAAGGACTCTTGTGTGGTACACTATGAAAGGTGACGATGAGTCAGCCATAGACACCGCCTTCCCAGGAGTTATGGTCTGAGCTCTCTCCTTCAAACGTGCTCCTTCCACACTCCAAGTCGGACGGATGCCTGCAATCTCTGCCTCTCCACCCTCTCCGGCTGCCCCAGGTCACTGGTATTCCATCAGAAACTTTGTTTATATCTTTGTGCTCATCCCCAAGCCTCGCTGCTCTGCCTCTGTGGGTGCTGGCAACGCCTGGCAACCTGGACCATTGATCTGGACTCCAAATGTCTTAAGTTTCCTCTTCATAGTCTTTGCTGTAATCTATGCTTACCCCACACTCTGATGTATTAATGGCTCTTGTTCTGACAAAATATCCAACAAAACAGTTTAAGGAAGGAAGGGTTTAGTTAGGGTCACAGTTACAAGGTACAGTGGAGAAGTCATAGCACAAGAGTAGGGGGAAGCTGCTCACATTATAGCTAGTCAGGAAAGCAAAAGAGGGGAACGATGGTTAGACCGTCTCCCCCTTTTTGTTGTATTCTTTTTATTTAGTCCCAGAACCCGCCCCATGAGATGATGCCTATTCATGGTGGTTCTTCCCTTCTCAGTCAAATTCAAAGGTGTGTTTCCATGGTGATTCTAAAACGAGTCAGGTTGATAATGAAGACTGACCATTACACCTGCTGATGCCAGGGTTGTTTTCCTCAGAATCTGAAGGCATATATATATATATATATATATATATATATATATATATATATATGACCCTGCTTATGAATTTTTAAAGTAGGGACAGTGTGAGATCTAAGCTCTGGTGCCAGGCAAGAAGGAGGAATGTGAGAAGCTAGGGGTTTGAAGAGATTTCAAGGAATCATAGGCAAATGAGAAATACTTTTTTCTCTCTGGGCAGAGGCCATTAAGCAGGGAGCCACGCACAGGCACAAAAGCACACACCAGCACACATGGACACAAGGCACAGACACACATGCAGATCAGTACACAGGCCAGACAGAATTAGGCATAAAGGCTTACAGATAAGCACATAGGACAGAGTGATGAAAACAAAGGACCCCGACCTCAAAGCCATACTTAATTCTAATCCACACAGATATGCCATTCTTCTAGGAACAGTTACATAACAAACTATTTTTCTATTTACCCTTGGAGCTCCTGGAACATCTGGTGTCAGCCATTTCATGCTGAATCATAGCACCTCTGGACATCCAGTTTAGTCATGTTTAGCTGATTCATGCTGCATGTCAGCCCTCTGGCCGCTAATCATAAACCTTCATGACTTTATGTTCCCCAACAGTATGATGCTGTAAATCCATAATCCCAAAACTTGAGAAGTGAAGGCAGGAAGATCAAAGTTCCAAAGTCAGTCTGGGTTACATGAGAGACTGTCTCAAAGGGGGGAAAAAACATCAAGGTTAAAAATGACTTAGAATGAGATGCAAGCTTTTCTATAGAGTCTTCAGAACGGAGCCCAATTCCGATCCTCCTTTGAACCTAGTTTTTTCACCATGGTCTGCACTCTGAACAGCACCGTGGAGTGTCCTCAGGACACACATTGCGTATCCTACCATGCCCGCTTGCTCTGTGCACTGTCTCCAACTCTGTCAGCTTTATTCTCCTATTGCTGTGAAGGAGGCATTGCGACTGAGACTGCTTATAAAACAAAGAGTTCAACTGGGGGCTTGCTTACGGTTTCAGAGCATAAGTCCAGGACCATTTTGGTGGGGAACATGGAAGCAGACAGGCAAAATGGTGCTGGAGCCATGGCTAAGAGCTTACATCCTTGCCTCAAAATTGTGAGGCAGAGAAACACTGGGCCTAGTGTGGACTTTTGAAACCTCAAAGCCCACCCTCAGTGACACACCTTCAACAAGGACACACCTCCTAATCCTTCCCAAAATGGTTCCAGCAACTGGGGACCAAACATTCAACTGTATAAACCTATGAGGGGGGGCATTCTCATTCAAACAACCATAACATCTCAAGATCAATTGTCGCTTTCTAAGGGATGTATGTTCCTCCCTCCCAGGTTCATCAGGTAGGGATGTTCTTTTATAACTCCGAGTATCAGTAGAGTTGAAATGGTCCCATCATAAGCTTGGCTATGCTTCTAGAGAACATTAATTTTATTTTATTCTATTGACCTTTCTAGCATCTTCCAGTCATAGTACCTGGCATTCAGGATAGTGCTTGATGCATACAGACCTGCCAAGTTGAATTGATTTTAATTTCCCAGATACTGTCTGTCTTAGTTACGTTTCTGTTGTTGGGAAGGGATATCATGACCAAAGCAACTTATAAAAGGAAGGTTTTAGTTTGGGGGCTCATAGTTTCAGAGCGTAGTAGAGTATATGACTGAAGTCACCCGCAGGAGTAGGGAGAGAGGAGAGGGGAGAGGGAAAGAGATAACTGGGACTGTCATGGACTTTTGAAATTTTAAAGCCCTCCCCCAGTGACACACCTCCTTCAACAAGGCCATAATCCTTCCCAAACAGTTCCACCAACTGAGGAATTAGTATTCAAATATATGAACCTACGAGGCCATCCTCGTTCAAACAACCACACTGCCTTCTCTGGGGTTGTGCTCATGTGTTGTTCTCATGTGTTGGAGTTGGAGTACCAGACAGTAAGAGAGGTAAAAGACAAGAGATGGAAACAAGGTTTCGTTCTTACTATTTCCCTTCCAGGAGCTGGTCTGTGCTCCAGGGCTGCTGGCTTTAGGAATTACGTTGAGTGCCAGCACAAGCTTCCTTTCTAGGGGTCCGACTTCAAGTTTAGAACAGCACAGTCATACGAAGGTCAGTGCCTGACGCTAACTCTCTTAGAGACAAATCACGATGGCCTCATATTTCTGTGAAATTCGCGTCCAGAAGCCTTCCTGTCAGCCTCCATGGGTCCAAACATAGGCTAGGGTCAGGGAGCGGGAGTGTGAGAGCTCTGGTGAGTAGATAGGGATTCTCATGCCTCCCACACTCTGATTGGCCTACCCATTTTGGACTTCCAGAGGAAGGGAAAAATCTTATGGCCAAGGCCCTCAAGGAGTTCCGTAATATTTGCCTGGAAATGAATGCAAAGCCCTAAGTCAAGACGTTCTGAAAATGACGAGATGGTTCCCGTTTCCCCTCTCGTTCTTTTTTCTCACCCCCTCACATTTCTGAAGACTTTCAACTCTTGGGAATGGGGATTGCCCTTTCTGTGGCCTTTTGCATTTCTTAAAAAAATATATCATTTCTGCAGAAGCCACCAGATCCTCTTTCTGTGTTCATCTACTTACAGTGTTGAGCTTGGTGAAGCCCCATGAGAAGTCGCTTACAGTAAGTCTTCCATCCTGGCTTTGGGTTTTTTTTAAAGTCTGGGCTCTTTGGAGAGCTGGGGGAGGGGGCTTAGAAAAGGAATCTTTCCAGAAGCTGGTGGGGCCCTAATGAGGAATGGGGCGGCTTGGGAGTCGTGCCAGAGCCCCAGCGGTCTGGAGAACGTTCTTTGCACTTGCTATCTGCTCAGCCTCAGATGTTTCTTCCTGGGATATTCAGAAGATTTTCTTCTTTGATACATTCAGCTCTCTGCTCCATAGATGTTACCTTTCCAATCTCTAACCAGTTAACATATATAAAATAGCAGCCTTCATTACTTCCTTCTTTTCATCGGTGAGAATGTGTGTGTGTGTGTGTGTGTGTGTGTGTGTGTTGTGCATATTCATACACACACTGGCTCGCACAGTTGAAACAGTAAGTTCAAAGTCGTCTGCAGCATAGATTCAATCAAGCACACTGGTTCAGGTAGTTGAAACATCAAGTTCAAAGCCATAAGGAGCACAGCCCAGGGACCCAGGTAAGGTATGATGCTACAGATCAAGTCTCTCAGCAGAGTCCCTTCTTCTTTGGAGGAGATAAGTCTTTTTCTTTTTTTCTCTACAACTTTTGATTAGATGAGAGCGGCTTTCATTATGGAAGGTGTAGCAGTGTGGATCTTGAAAGTCCTTAAAAGTCACATGCGTGCCATGGCTTGCATGTGGAGCTTAGAGGGCAACCTTGGGTGTGAGTTTTCACCTTCTACCTTGCTGGAAGCAGGATCTCTCCTTGTTCACGGTTGAACCACTGGGATAGCTGACCTGTGAATTTTCAGACATCCTCTTGTCTCTGCCTCTCACTTCTTCATTGGAGACCTGGTATTACAGATGTGCATTACTGTCCCTGGATTTATGTGGGCTCTGGGGATTTGAACTCAGGTTGTTACCCTTGTGTGACAAGTGCTTTACCTACAAAAGCATCTCTTCAGCCTTCATTACTTTATTTTTTCTGATTAATATTTCATCTCTTTCTTGGTACTACTAACATACTATATCTGTATATGATTGTGTGTGGCTATTTCCCTGCACCTAGAATACAGACGCTCCAGCAGACCAAAGGTTTTCATGCATTTTTGGCCCCCCCCCCACTTTGAGCCTTCATGACTAGGACTGACCGATGACATAGAGAATAGCTGATTTTGTGCAACAACTTGGATAGGCAATAGTGCATAGATACTGATCAAAAGATAACATGGATGTTACCATTAAACTATTTTTAAGGCAAGATAAATATTTAAATGAGTAAGCTTTGAGTAAAGCTGCTACTCTCTGTGCTAGTCAGATTTTTATCACAGTGACAAAATACTTGAAATAATCAGCTTGAGAATAGAGAATGTTGGGCTGGGGAGGTGATGGCTCAGCGGTTAAGAGCACTGGCTGCTTTTCCAGAGGTCCTGAGTTCAATCCCCAGCAACCACACGGTGGCTCACAACCATCTGTAAAGGGAGCCAATGCCCTCTTCTACTGTGTCTGAAGACAGCTACAGTGCATATGCATAAAATAAATAAATAAATCTTAAAAAAAAAATAAAAAGAAACAGGAAATGTTCCCATTGTCTCTGAAACTTCCTTTGGTATTAGACTGACTTGGTCCTGCTGCTTTGGGACTGTGACAATTGCAGTACATCATGTAAGGGACGGCTCATCTCATGGCAGCTAGGAAGAAAGGAGAGGTAGGGAGGACAGGATGCAATTTTCCTCCTCAAGGATGGTCTCTCAGTGACACAGCTTCCTTCCAGTAGACCCCAACTCTTAAAGGTTCCACATTCCTATAGTACGACAAGCTGATGACCAAGCCTTCAATACTTGGGCCTTTGGGGGGACATTCAAGATCCAAACTGTAGCACCCTCCACAATGTGGGTCTTATCTAATCAAGTGGATATCTGAAGAGAGAGAGAGAGAAAAAAAAGACAGTGGGGCATAATTGCCCATTCCTTTCAGATATCACTCTACTTTGAAGACAGGAATAGGTGGATCTTTGTGAATTCAAGGCCAGCCTGGTTTACATAGTGAGTTACAGGACAGTCAGAGCTACCTAAAGAGATCCTGTCAAATTTGTTTTTTTATTTGGAGTGAGAGAGAGCGAGAGTGAGGGAGAGAGAGCGAGAGCGAGAGAGAGAGAGAGAGAGAGAGAGAGAGAGAGAGAGAGAGAGAGAGAGAGAGAGAGAGAGAGAGACTTATTTATTCAAAGGAGAAGGGACTCTTCTCTCAGACCTGAGATGTGGCATGATGTCTTCCCTGGGGCTCTAGTCAGTTAGCCTATGCTTTGGACTTTGGACTTGCTATTTCCATTGCATGAACCAGTTCCTTAAAAATCAGTCAATCATTTAATTAGTCAATCTGTCAATTTTTCCTTCCTTTCCTCCCTCCCTTTTACCATCCCCTTCCCATTCATGCACCCCCCCCCCATTTAGTTTATTTATCTAGCATGCCCTCACTAATACTTCATAAATGGTACTGAATGAAGAATTAAATTTCTTGACTACTGAAGTTTTTATCTTAGGTCTGTCTTCCTTCCCGGTTTTGAGTGTTGTTTTTCCTACCTATAGCCGTGCTTTTTCTCATCAGTCGTCAGAACGCTGGAGTTGTCCTGCTAGAAACCCTATTTATTCACTATTCATCCAGTATTTTATGAACATATTCCGTGTCCCAGAAACTGTTACTGCTGTTATCTCTGCTGTATGGCATGTTATCTCAAACCTAATAGTTTTGTTCATTCGTTCGTTCATTCATTCCTTCTTTATTTTTTCTTCTTCATTTTTTAGATAGGGTTTCTTGTGTAGCCTTGGCTGTCCTAGAACTTGCTCTGTAGACCAGGCTGGCTTCAGTGTCAGAGATCTTTCTGCCTCTGCCTCCTGAGTGCTGGAATTATAGCCGTGCACCACCACTGCCCAGCTCAAACCTAGTAGTTTAAAACTCATACCATTGCCTTCCCTTAAAACAACCCTGCAACTCATTACTTCTTAGTATACGTGAATTAGCAGTCCTAGGGTTGTGAGATTAGACAGTTCTGGTCTAGGGGTGCCTCATGACCCTGTAATCAGAGGCCAGTCTGGACTACCATCATCTAAAAGCCTGCCTAGGGGGTAGGTATGCTTCATCCAGCATTGTGTGCTCACACAGCTGGGGAGCATGGCTTCCAAAAGAAGCCATTCATACCCTGATGAGTTAGGTTTGACTCTCAGTGGTAGGTCTTAGTTCTCATGCACATAGACCCTTCTAGAGTTCTACTGTAGTATCTTCATGATATGGTGATTTTTTTTTTTTCCTTGAGTGATCAATCCAGGAGACTAAGGCAGAAACCTTACACTCCATCACTTCTCTGCTAGTTAGCTCTGGGGACGGATACTCTTTAAAAGCCTTTTACCCCAATAGCCACATTGTAGAGTGCCTGGCTGAGGTAGCATAGATGAGCAGGGCAAACAAAATCCTGCTATGCTCGTATCTTGCAAATAAACTGGCATGACTTGGGATCAGTATATGACCATTGACCCATTCTCCTGCCTTGAAACATCTCATCTCCAGCATCTTCATCACCAGTTGTCTGCTTCGTCTCGTCACGGAAGCACAGGATTTTATATGTACCGTATATAGAGGCAAATTCCATGTACTGGTTGTGGCATAGAAGGGCTCTTGAAGAAATGTCCAGGCCTGCAAGGGCACAACCAGAAACCACAAGATGAGAGCTTGACCCTCAGACAGATGCAGACACACTCAGAGACATCGTCTATGACTGTGAGCAGCCCTGCAGTGCACACCCTTTACTGGTCAGCTGGGCTGAGTTCAGCTGTATGCTTCTCCTATAAGACCCTACCTCCCTTATGACCTGAAAGGGGTTTTCTTTCTTTTTAAGTAATTTCCTACTGGGATCTCCGATCTCTCCTTCAATGTTGTATCTCTGAAGCCTGACATTAAACCTCAGGAATAAAGTTTGATGAAGTTAGAGGCTTGCTCTGCTGTGCTCTTGTTGTCTGACATAGTATTTACCAAGTAAAGGCACAACAAATATTTAAGTGGATAAATACCTGACCCCAAGTTATGCTCAGACTTTATATGATTTAGCAAGCTCAAAATGACCACTGTGCAAGCTTCACTTTCTTCTGTGTGTGTGCACGTGTGCATGATATACATATAATACTCATACACATACATATACTGTCTCATTATAGAGCCCAGGTTAGTTTAGAACTTACTATGTAGGACTCAAAATTATGTCTGTCCTACCCTCTCTTCCCAGATGCTAGGATTAAAGGGCTGAACCCCACACACCCAGATCTTCCGGGCTTCACTTCACCTCCTATACCTTGCCACTTAACAATGAGGAAGAGGACTAGGCACAAGAAAATGAGCCTCTTATATAGATGGGGGTGCTTAAGACTGAGCTGGCCCCTGAGAGTGGGATCGGGCATAGGTATAAGGAGAGCAAGCAGCTGCGGCAGAAGCTAGGTGGAAACGTGCAGACTAAGGAGAGAAAGAGGGTGAGTGTGTATCATTAGCCTATGATTAATATATAATAATATAGTAATCACCAGGCAGAGCTATGTTCATACAACATTAGTCTGAGAATAATACCCACAGGAAGCACCATTTGCAGCCTCCCACGGCATCAGCAATTTGGCCCTCTTTTATTGTTAGCTCAGGTGAGAGTAAGAGGACCCTGAAGATGGAGAATCTAGGCAGTCTTACACGGTTATGTGCAGGGAGTGCCGCACAGCCCACTGACCCAGCTTGACTCAGCTCTTCTCTGTAAGGAGGCCTCAAGATTTCCCTGTTCCTTCGTCGTCGTCTGCCTTCTTGTCTCACCAGTGTGCAGAACATAGATGGGTTTCTGTGAACCAGTGGCAAGGAGGATTTAAACTAAAGCATGGTCTCTGTCCTTGAGAATTTGGTGGCCTACAATTCTTTTTTTTTCCTACTGGGGAGTTGTCCTGACCCATGGATTCATCCCAGGCACCTCTAGGCTCTGGGCTTGAGGAAGAAATGGTTCTGCTTCCCCCAAGGCACTTTGGTGTGGATTTCCTCTGGAGGGGCAACTGTGTCTAGTCAGTCCTAGCTGAAAAATACCTGTTCATCAGGGACCGTTGTGGGTTGTGTTAGCAACACAGACGTTCAGCCTGTGCCGTGGCCTGACTTTGTAAGTCAAGTCTAAATATACGTGTGCAGGTACACTACAGAGGAGGAAGGCAGCCTGAGAGTGGTGGCAGGATTTAGGCATTCTGGGCTTTGGGTCTTTGATTATTAGCATTATCTTCTATGCTAACGAGACTAACACATAGGATAAGAAGATGGTTTGCCATTCTGCATGTGTAAGTCTCTAGAGGTGAGGGGACGGGCATCTTGATTTCGATGAGGCCCCAGAGTTAGGCAAGGTTTTAAAACAGCACCTTCTGAAGTCTTTGGAGTGGGGAGGGGTAAGAATGTGTCTGCTGTGAGAGAGATGATGTCTCAAAGGAACGTCCTGGAGCACATGAGGAACACGAGAAGAAATCAAGGCAATTTTTTTTTTTTCCCCTAAGCTACTGATCAGGGACAACCATTTGAGCCAGGCAGGCTGCCTGCTTGCATCTGCCTCATACACCTTCCTCCTTCTTGGCAGCCTTCCTGCCATCCGTGTCTCTGGTCTGAGACCTGTTTTCCCAGCAAGAAGGAACAACACTACAGTGACCTGATGCCCTGGATTCTCTTCATTTTAGTGGCTACCCTCAGAGAATACTCCTGGTTGTTTTATAACCCGTGCTTACTGGTCCAGTTCAGTGGTCACCAGGTAAATAGCAGCCAATTTAGCTGCTGCTTATGCAGCAAATTAAGACAACGTATGCCAATGGGGTGAACGGGGAGCCACCAGCATCTTGTCTTTTCAGGACAGGAGTGGGACGCCTGCCAGGACCTGGGACCAGGACCAGACATCTATTTTGCTGCTCTGGTACAAGGTATCCAAAAAGAGACAGATTCTCTGGACCTTGTGGCTGTCCCTTACTCTTCTTGGCCAGAGGAGGTGCTCTCGTGGGGCCAGTTCTACTCTAAGAGATCTCACCTGCTTATTTCTGTCTAGGTGGTAAATGGCAGGGATGGCAAGCCGAGGAGAGAGAAACTAAGACTTTTGCAGAATGCTCTAAATGTCTGTTTTCCTGGTGTGTCAGTTCCGGTGTCTCAAAGGTATGCTGTGAGTAGGGAGCTGGGATTCGGGATATCTGCCGTGGAGTTGTTTCTAAGAGCCAAGATTGGTGCTCCACGACCAGACACACAAAACATCGGTATGATGTCATTTCCCTGGAAAGATAATCCAGGGCAGCCGGTCACCGTGGGATTGTTTTCTGTGGCTAGTCTGCATGGTATCCAGGGCTCTCTGTAGGTTGTCAGCCTGCTCTTTGCCTTCTGGCTCTGGGTTCTTCACTAGGCTGCTCTGCTGGGATCTCCAGCACAAAGCTTTTCTTACCTATCTCTGCCTTCCGGGGGAAGACAGTTCTAACCTCCAAATGGGCTACAGAAAGTCTCCTCCTAGGCTGGTCAAAAAGAGGGAGTGAGGGCTGCAAATGGAGCTCAGAGGTATAGCTCCTGAGTAGCATGTGCAAGGGCCTACGTTCAATTCCCAGCACCAATAAACAAACAAACCAACGAACCCATGAACAAACGGAAAGAGAAAGAAAGAAAGAAAGAAAAGAAGAGGTGCCAGGCACTTCTGGCTCCTGGGAGATGCTAAATAGAAATAGTTCTGGCCCTTATGGGTGCTGTGCTCTGGTATTGTTAATATAGCTCCAGATGCGTTCTCTCTACCGTGCCCCCTTGTGTGTCAATAACAGGCCTGTCAGTGGCTCATAGATCCCAGGCCTGGTTCAGAATTCATGGCTGCCTAAACAACATCTCTGTTTGTGGCACACAATAAAAAAACGCACCCTGCAGCTATGTGTTGCTTAATTAATAAGCTGATTATTAATCCCCAAAGACCTGCATGCATAGCAAATTTTTGACCATGTGGCACATTGGTGGGAGTGTGCTCGCCCTCAGCTCTGGTTCAGCTAATGGAGGAGAAAGGCAGCCAGATTAGGAACCTGCTCTTTCCCTTGACCCCATTCTGTCCACTTCTCATTCCCCAGCAATCCTGTAGCACATTTGCTATTTTATACTTCTCACAGTCAGGCTCCCCACCCCCAACCCCAGGCTTCTTTACTGGGTCCCCCTTCACCTCCCCCAGTGACTCTGAGAGTACAGTGCTACTGCTCACAGCTGTGGCCTTCCCATAGGGAAACGCCTAAGAACTTACACCCACCCAAGTGACCCATAGGCATGACTGACTGCTGCGATTACTAAAGGTCCTTTCTCCAGTTTCAGACATGTCTGTGGGGCCATTCATGCTTCAGAATTCCAGAGAAAAGCACAATGAAGACATCATATGAAACTCCATCCTCCCTTGCTTCCTTCCCTCCCGTCCCCCTTTCCTTACATCTGTAAGCGCTTCCTGAGAGGACCTCCATGTCCCACAATGAGTTTCTGACACAGGAACCCTTACTTTGGGTTCTGCTTTGGGAAAACTGAACTGAGACAAATACAAACAATCCTCAACAGCAGTGGTACAACATATGATTTTTTAAAAATTTCATTTTATGATGATGCCAAAGTCATATACTGTGGGTAGCAATGGTATTTTGCATTTTGAACTTTGATCTTTTCCCAGGATAACAGAACACAGTGTGATACTGTTTTGAGATTCTTGGAGTACCAGTGATTTTTAGGATATAAATCTGCGGATTGCAATGTGTTGCTTAGGTATGCAACTTGGTAGGCTATGTGTATTAAATACGATTTTTTTTTTGGAGACAATGTTGGTATATGAACCAGGTTGACCTTGAACTCAGAGACTTCCTTCTCTGCTTCCTGAGTCAAAAGACTGTAGCAATGCACAACCATGCTGTGTTAGATGCAGTTTTGATTCATGACCACCACCACCTTCTTCTTCTTCTTCTTCTTCTTCTTCTTCTTCTTCTTCTTCTTCTTCTTCTTCTTCTTCTTCTTCTTCTTCTTCTTCTTCTTCTTCTCATTTATTAAATGTAACCATTGTAAGTGGGGGACTATTTGCAGTTTATTCTGATATTGTGCTTCTCTCTGATTCTCTATCTCCCTCTTTCTCATCTCTCTGTGTATCTCCCTCTCCAAACTGTGTGAGGACATCAATTGCCTGCTAGAGAGATTATTTCTCCATACTGTCACTATAGCTACAGCACCTGGTGAAATGCTTAGCACTCACTAAATATCTGCTGAGTGGGGTTGACACCATAAACTGTTCTTAGCTCAGTTTGCACCTTGTATGTCAAGGTTCACAGCGAAGGGGAAGATTCTAGGTAGCTCTAGCAAAAAAAGGGCCTAATATGGGATTGTCAGACTTAAACAATCATCACCGGAACAAAAAGTAGGTCAAGGGTTGAGATTGTGAAGCTGACTTCCAAAACAACAGAGGACTGGGGAAGCTGTAGCTCCACATGCCATTGGGGCTATGCCCACTTGGATCAGAGCTGCCACTGGCTATTAAGAATCCTTTCCTGGAGGTGTGGAGATGGGAGAAAAGCAGTAGAATTGAAGGAATAGGCAGTCAGATCAAGAGGCTACTATGAGCTTATTTTGATACTTAGAAAACAGTGTTCTAAAAGACTGTTTAAACCTTGAAAACCATCACCAGCTTGCCCAAGCTGCAGGAGGCGTTTCTCCACCTCCCCTTTGACTTTCAGATCTTGTGTATACAATTAATTGAGTCAAATTCACTGAAGAAATATGGCTGCGGGGCGGTTTGGGAATGCGTTCAAGGTTTTCTATACAAGTGTTAGGGTAGCGGCGATGACACGTGGATGTTAGAATCCCATGTCTCTTTTCCATGAGAGCTCTTGACTGCTTTGGTTTGCAAATGGCTGATGAATGGCAAGAAAACTCATTCTCATTCTGAGCACTTATAACTGGCAGGGTGTGAGAGCTGTTAGGCTATCTGATGCTCCTCAGCTTTCAAGGATGGGTTGCAAAGTTCTTGGTGAATGAGGAGTGAGAATGGATTCCCCAGAGGCAAATTGAATGACACCCAAGGGTATCACAAGGTCAGAGATCTTCATTTTTTATGTGGGAGTCAAGGTTTAGGGGTGTTCCTAGGACAGTGGTTCTCAACTTTCCTAAAGCTGTTACTTTTTGATACAGTTCCTCATGAATTGGTGAATCCCAACCATAAAATGTTGCTATTTCATAACTGTGATTTTACTAGTGCTATGAATCATAATGCAAATGTCTGATATGCAAGATACCGGATATGTGACCCCCAAAGGGTCTTGTCCCACAGGCTGAGAACCACTGTCCTAGGGCCTATACAACATTGAGCATGTTCTCCAAAAACACGAGGACTAGTGGGACCCAAGAATTTCCTAACTGCTATCCAGACAAATTAAGAGGGAAAGTTGGAGACAAGACATAAATGGAGAATTCTTTCATAGACTGGAAGTTATCTCAGACTTTTTCAAGATCTTCCTTGTCTGTACAGGAGGCTGTAATCACCTGCACATAACTCTCTCAGCCCAAGCACTCACAAATAGGGTAGTTTTTTTTTTTTTAAAGTCTTTTCTTTAAGCAGCTTCAGCAACTTCAGTAAGATGACCCACCATTTAGAACTCTACAACAGACTCCCTTTACTTTGTGACAATTGGTACACCCCAGGCAACAGAAACTAACTTTGTTTTGAGAGTTTTCTGAAGTTGCTCAGCCAGAGGACTAACTACTTGACAAATGTCTCCACTGCTGGGGCTGGAGAGATGGCTCAGTGTTTAAGAATGCTTACTGAATTGCAGAAGAAGGAGTTCGGTTCCCAGCATCCACATGGTAGCGCACAACCTCCTATGTGTAGAGTGCAAATGGATTTGATGCGCTCTTCTGGACTCTGGAATCCTGTACACATAAGATGACTATAAACTCATGTAGGCTCACACACACACACACACACACACACACACACACACACACACACAGACACACACATTTTAAAAATTGAAAAAAATTGCCATTCTCTGTGGTGTCTGTGAACATGTTCATTGGGATGGAAATTATTTTTGGAGAAGGTCATGAAGGACATTTAGATATTGAGAGCGTGTGACAAGGAAGGCCTTAATAATCTCCAAGAGATTTTCAATTTATGATATTCCTTATTTCTGTGATTATGGACTCAAAGGAGGCCAATGCATGTGCATGTGCGTGTGCGTGTGCATGTGTGTGTGCGTGTGCGTGTGGTAAGAGTAACAAGCTGACCACAGGGCACGAGCAATTTACAGGCCACATCCCGGGCAGTACTGAGTACATTTGGCTGACCCTCTATGCTTGGGTTCCATGTCTGTGCTGGATGGGAGTAGGCTGCTGGTTGTTGACTCGAGTTGGCATCTGCAAGCTTGGCTACTGATCTCCCACTATTTGAGGTCTTTTTTCAAGGATCTCTTATCTTGGAACTTACAATGTTTCTGCCTGGTGCAGAAGTGGCTGGGCATAAGTCCAACATCCACAAAGAGATGAGCAGGCAAGGTACATTCCAAGAAGAGGAAGACCAGAGTCTACCACAGTTTGCAGAAAAGCTTCTGCTTAGAGGTCAGCAAAGTACGCTGGGCTCATTCTATCCATGATCCTACGAATATTGTATGCTCCTGAGTGTGAGACTAGGAGGGTAGCCACACAGCAGACTAAGAGGTATTTGTTCATCACTTGGGTAGTGCATGCTTCCTGTGACCTCAAAGTGCCTCTTCTTCAATTAACAAGCTGTATATATATGTGTGCTTTCTGGATATCTAATGTAGGTAGACATGAGGATGCTCATGCTAAATATTGAACTATATATTTGTCTACATGTGGATGGCCTGTAATGGAGGTCCAGCGCTGTTGCTACACATATTCATCCATGTGTTGGTGCACGTCTTGGGCAAGTGTGAGTGCCCATGTATATGTGCAAACGTGCACAGGTGCACACAGTGTTGGGGCAGGCCTCTTGGCTGGGCTTCGCCTTGGGCTGTTTGCTTCTCAGGGGCTGAGTTTGGATTTGTCCTCTCTGTTCCAGGTCGATGGCATTGATCTGGGAGGAGTGAAGAATCAATTGTAATTTGGTTGGAGGGCCTGGCGCCAGAGTGTGTAAAGAGTAATTAGTGGGAGAGGAGCTCATGCAAAGGACTGGGACCACTACTTTTGATGGGGGTTGCTGGTCCCTGGACAGAGCGGGGCATGGATGTAGGGGAAGCTTGTTCTCCTACATCCTTCTCTTAGTATATGGCATCTACCCTGCCCCTTTCCTTTACTAGGTTCAGAACAAAGCTAAGAGAGGATTCCCCCCATAGAGTGAGTGATGGGGACTGAAGGACAAGATCCTTGCCTCTTTAAAGTGTGTTAATGAGAGCTTCTGACACACATTCTATGTCTCGCTCTCATGAACCCCTTACCTAATACTCAATGTGTGTCATTCATTCACAGCTTCTGCCTTTTGATATGTTTTCACTTTTGCTGTCTTGTTTGGACCTTACATGGTACATAGGAGAAGAAAATACAAGTACCATACTTCACCTATACCAAGGACACAGGGGCAAGCATGCAAGATTCTTAGCAGCCGCGGGTTCAAGTCCAGCTCTAAGCTCTAAACTGTAACAGGAACCCTCATGTCAGTGATTCTCAAATAAGTCGCAGGGATTGTGTTTCCTGGGGTCTTCATTTATCTGGAAGAATGATGATGAAACAGGAAGTAATCTGGGTGGCTTTAAAAGGATGAGTCCTGATAGCTAGTACTATGGCAGTTCTGCATCAAGCTGCTGTACACCTGAGCCACGGGGCGGTTTGCAGAGAGCAGAGTTTGAACTCCCAGTACCCCTAACTCAAATGTTCTGGGTATTCTCTTCAGAGACTGGGGTACTTTCCTACGTTCTGAACTATCCTCATGTAGGTGGTTCATAAACCATGTTTGGAGACTCAGCATCAAGGAGTGGAAGGGGAGATGATCATGAAGCAGGAGTGCAAGCTGCAGGCAAAGGTTGCTAAGAAGGAAGGGTACATGGTGATGTATTCTGTATGCATCCTATATGTGGGGGGGAGAAAAGGATTCTCAGAAGAAAAGGCCTGTCTAAGCTATGAATGAAGAGGGAAGGACAACATGACAGTTCTGAAGCCTAGGCTGGTCTGAGGGTTAATGGAAAGTCCTCCTGCCCATTATTTCTGGCCTCCTTTGGTTTTATGGAGGCTCCTTAAGACTCTGTTCCTTTGAGTCTTGTGTCTTCCTTAAGATGTAGGGGTCCCGACTATTGGAGAGCAGTGTGAGAGGAGCTGTAACAGGAGCAGGCGTCACATTGCATGGTTGGTGCCTTCACTGCTCTGCTAATGCTGACAGATTCACAGGCATCGCCACTAAATGCCTGAGATGGCTTTGCCAACTCGAGAAGCGCAAGAAAAGAACTCTGTGCTAATGGATTCATCATCAGGGAGGAGAGGGAAGAGGAGGGGAAAGGGGAAGGTTGCCAGGGATTTTGGAGAGTAAAGCCTGTGAGGGGACATAAGAAGTGGGGGGCAGGCAGAGTAGCATCCTCCCGCCTTGTCCTGTGTGCCAGCCACCTTACGATGAGAGGTGTGCCATTTAAGGAGATGGAGTTTGCCCTTGTGTACAGCATGTGATTGTCTTCTGAGAATTAGGCAACCTCCTTCAGGAACCTGTAGGTCACACTGGAATGAATGAGCTTTGGAACCAAGAACAGAGTCCAGAACTTCCATTTCTCTCATGAAATTAGCAAAAGCATTCCTGGGCTCCGTGCCCTGATCTTTGGAGCATTAGAGACACCTCCTCCAGTTCTTTGAAGCCTCTTGACGATCCTTCTGAGAGCTGTCCCGGGACTACTGTGTTCCAGGTAATCACGTTGGAAAGTATGGTGGCCTTGGGGGAAGGAGACTGTTGAGATAATGGTTATAATTAGGAGGGGGATTTTAGGGTGACTCGAAAATTCTCTTTTTAATGGAAAAATAGTTTGGCCTCCTAGCAGGTAATGGGTTAACTAAAGAAGCAGGAGCTGTACAGGACTCATGGGCCCCCTTTTTGCCTATCCTCTACCCACTTCTCTCTTCTTGGTGTGATGTGCCTGTCACAGATGGTCCTCATCTTCATCTAGTTTCCTTCATTCTGTGTGGTTCTCACTCTTTATGCAGTTACTCATCCATGAGCCAGGCTGGGATGCATAACAACCTATCTTCACATTTGTAGAATGATTTGCAGTCTTCAAAGAACTTCTATACCCATGATGTCATTCGATGCACATGGCATACCACCAAGGAGGTAATGCAGTGTCATCTTTAAGAACACGGATTCTGTTGGTGGCTGTGTGGGCTCATCTCTGACCATGTGTCTGATTACGGACAGGTGCTTTCACGCAAAGTAGGGAGAATAATAGGTCATTTCTCTTAGTGCTGTAGGGAGTCAAAGACTCATAATTTTTTTTGTGTGTGTGAAGTATTTATGAATAGCCTACCATGTGGAAAGCTCAACTCCAGTAAGTGCTATTACTGTGACTAATTGGGTCTTTAAAAGGGAAACTGAGGCTCAGGTGGGGAAGGTGACTTTCCTGGATCACAGAGGTTAGCAACGTTGGTGTGAGAAGCCAGGTCTCATGGCTTACATCCCTGAAATGTAAAATGCTGTGTCACCAAATCATCCAGTGTGCTTTACACAGACTGTTTCCCTCGTGGTCTGGGAGTTGATGGTGATAGAAATCTGAGGTGTTGCCACCCCTGTGGAGAGCCCAGGCATAACTCTGGGTACTTTGTGACTCACATCAGCCGTGGGAGGTATATACTTTTGTGGCTTGTTAAGAAGCCTCCCTAATCAAAGGGGTTGGATTGGTTCTGACTGCACACATCCTGGATCTGCAGTAAGGGGATTCAGACTCCACTCATGAGGAAATGCCAGGGGCTCTCCTGTCTCTGATGTAGAAGTCCTGGGCACTGTGCTGAGGAACCTGGAAGGACTAGGGGACAGGACATGTAGAAGACTGTCTCTTTCTGTTCTTTCCCTCTTTCCTCCGACCGGGAGGTTTTTTTGTTTGTACATCTTTCTCTTGTCCCATTATGATGCTGCACAAAACAGGAGGGTTTCTTCTCTCTCAATTTCTCCAGGGTGCGAGGGCATGGGAATTTACAGATACAGCATCAAATGTGTGAGAGTGCACACCTGTGTGTGCACAGGCAGAGCGGTGCGTGCCTCCACAGCAATTCTATGTATTCCTATGGTTCTCTCTGAGGCCGTATATATGTGTGAAAGTGTGTGGGCGAGCAGGTCTGTATGTGGCAGTGCGGCACCTGTCTGTGTGGGTGTTGTGATCGTGTGTGTGTGTGTGTGTGTGTGTGTGTGTGTGTGTGTTCCTGGAGTGTGTGGGCTGGGGTGTGTGTTGGTAGAGGCTAACAATTGTGGTCTGCGCTGTGCTGATGGTGTGGCCATGAGAGTGTTAGCTTGCTTGGTTTCCTTTTATGTAGCATCACCTGCTGATGTGTGTCCATGCCCCACACCCCATTCTCAAGCTTTTACACACCTACGTTGCCCACACCCACTGACATACACATGACTTCCTAGCATCATAGCGCAGCACTCAGAAGTGTTCGTGAAGAGTTAACATGTGTGCACACATGTCCAGGTCCAACTGCTCACACAGAAGTGGCTCTCCTGATCCCTCCTTCTGGGCTGGTTTGGTTTTGGGTTCGATTGTTTGTTTGTTTGTTTGTTTGTTTGTTTGCGTCATCTTTCTTTCTCCTGGGAGTGGTCATCCTTGGCTTGAATGCCTGGCAAATTCCTTTTCAGAGCTCGGCCCTGGCACAGTAAAGAGGGGTTTTCCCCTCCGGGCATGACTAAGTTTCCCTCTAGAAATGTAATTTGTCCTCATTAATCCCACTCCTGGTTCTAAGAGGCTCCTGATGGCGCCACCTACTGGTGGCTGTTCCCTAGCTTCTGTACCCTCTACACTAGAATTAAGAAGTAGTACAGGTCATCCTGGGTGTTGGGTATTATGTGACCGTGAAAAAGCTGTATTTTGTGTGTGGAAGTATGCTTGGGAAAAGGCAAGAATGACAAGAGTGTTCTAGGGACACCCATGCTGGGAGTTCTGTAGTGGCTGACCACAGACAACCCATGTGCTGTGCTTCAGTGTGTGTTAGGCTCATGCTACCGGAGGGAGTGTCGCGCCTGCCCACAGAGTAGAGTGGATGGACTTTGTAGTTATGCACAGGTGGTGATCGTAGGGATTCTGGCTACCAATCTATGTGCAGAATATCCTGCACCGATACATGGGTTTCCATGCATTTGCCCTGTCACATTCACCCATGTATGTCCTCTGCACTGGTGTTTGCGTGGTTGTTGCTTTGTCTGTTGATGTGGAGACATGGGTTTGGGTTGTATTAATATCCTATAATAAAAGCCTGGCATTTCTGTTTATGCCAAACCTTTCATCCTAGAACACAAACCCCTAGAGTGCCACCATTTCCCCCTGCAGTCTAGACTTCTTGTTTCCCTGCCTCTATCATTGCTTCCTCTTCTCTCCATCTTCCCTTCATGCTCTTTCAAAAATGTCCGTCTCTTATGTAGTGGAGGTTGTTGACTATGTACAGAGGTTTCCTAACTGCTGTCATCTCTGGGTCCAAGGACAGTTGAACTCGGCCCTGATGTCCTTCCTGCCTGTCTGCCAGTAATGGATTGTCTGCTTGGACAATGGATGGGATGCCCCACCATGAAACCCACCACAGGTTTTGTAGGACTCGTTCTACAAAGAGCCTCCAGAAGTGACAGCAGCCTAGGGCAGAGAAAGGCCCCTTCTCTCCAGGGTAACGGTGCAACCCGCCTCCTGAGTGTTGGAATGTCTCGGAGTCTGCTTGATGCCCCTCGATTAACCTTGGGACGTTGCCAGGCAAGCAGTGCTCGTGGCAGCCTGCCCCTCTGTCCTTTTCTCTCCACATTCCTCCTTCTATGAGCTCATTGTGCTAGGTTTCCCATGAAACTCTCTTTTCAGAGCCTTAAATGGCCTCCCCTCAATATCCTACTAGGCAGCTGTGCCCACACAAGTCTTCAGGCTTTCCCTTTTATAACTCGGTTTCCTAGAAAGGGATCAAGTTTCTCTGTCTGTCTCTGTCTCTGTCTCTGTCTCTGTCTCTGTCTCTGTCTCTCCCTCCCTCCTCCCTCCTCCCTCCTCCCTCTTCCCTTCCCTCCCTTCCTCCCTCTGTATATACAGGCATCTACCTTCTGATCCCTCAGGAGTCAGGGCTCTGGATAAAATTCTTTCCTTTTTCCAAATATACTGCACCACTATTTATCGTTCCCTTCACCCCAGTCCCAGGAACACGCCTCCTACACACCAGTGTGTCTATAGCTAGGCTTTCATGGGTCCAGCAAACTGTCTCCTATGTGATGAGTCTGCACTCTCCTATTGTCCCTTGTTACTAATTGCCCAGAATAGATATTGCCTGTAGGCAAGCTTTGGGATTTAGCACTATCCTCTGACTTTCAACAGGAGCTACAACAGTTACATCCCATGGAGCACTGGAGTCCACACTATATCCCCTTTCCAAGGAATCTGATAGACCTTGGGAGCGTAGCAGTCCTTGAACTCTGAAACTGGACTGGCTTTCTGTTAATGGCTGAATTTGTACTGTCTTCTGAGCAGCCCTATTGCTATTAACTGCACATCGTGTGAGGGCAGGGACCACGTGGAGGCGTGGCACACCACAGGTGCTCCGTGCGTTCTCGGGGTACAAGCTGCTGACTCGGCATTGCAAGTTCCAATTTGATGGTGACTGAATGATTGGTCACTGACAGAATTCTCAGCGTGGCTTTGGGAGCCTAAAAGTCTTATTTAAGGATATATACTTGATGGGTGAGGCAGGGATGAGACTCAGGGCATACAACTCTGAGGCCAGCAATCTCTCCCTAGACCTCATTTGCCTTGTGTCCAAGCACCATGGAAACTTGTTGCTGTGGGATGTTTTGTCCTGGATGTTTGCCAAGATTAAATCGGGCTCTGTCTCTAGGTTCCACTGACTCTGCAGCCCAGCAAGGGAAGGACAGAGAGGGAGAGAAGGAAGGGACTGAAAAGAGGGACTTGTGCTAGAAGGGCCATGGAAGCACAGCAAGGAGAGAGAGAGAGAGAGAGAGAGAGAGAGAGAGAGAGAGAGAGAGAGAGCAGGAGGAAACTGAGGGGAGGGTTGGCGAAGAGGCCCGGGTCGGGGGGAGCAGGGGAAAGAGGGGTTGCTGCTTCCCTCTGTACTCTGGCTCCTGTCTGGTGCCCAGCCCCTCCCTTCCTGTCTCCCGCACCTGGTAGAGCTCTGCTCATGCCAAGGCTCTGGGGAGGGGAGGCAATGATATAAAGATGCATTGCATCTACTGGCACTCCCACACAAGGCCCTTTTGTGTGGAGTTGAGAGCTAAGCGTGGAGGGGTCCGGGAATGAGAGGTCTGGGGTCGAATGGGTGCCAAAAATAGACCCCTGCAAACTCTCCAGCTGTGGCTTCAGGGCCTTTTCTCCTCCCTCCCCCTCCATCCCCAGCTCGTCCATCTGTGGGTCCACAGCAGAATCACAGACTCCTCCTCACACCATTGCAGGGGCCTCTTTGACTCCCAGCCTCTGTGCCTTTGGTTTCATTGGAACCAAAAGTGACGCTGTCTTCTGTGTCCTTGCAGAGGACCAGATCTTATTTGTCATCTCCATTAACCTCTACTTGTCCATGTTATCCTCATTTGCCTACTCCTTGATCTCACCCTCCCCAGCTGGCCAGGTTCATCATTTCCTCAACGCATGCTCTATTCTTAACATGGAGGTTTCTTCGTGTTATAACTGGCTAGACAGGTCAGTGTATTATTATTACCTCTACACATTCACTTGCCATGAACACTTATTGAATGCCCACTCTGAGGTGGACAGTAAGGATGCTCTTGCCGTCTGCAGGCCATAGACGCACAGCTTACCCCCTGGTAGACCCCACTTCCTCTTTCTCTGTTTACTGAGGACTGAGCTCAGACCTCAGCCACGTGTGCTGTCATGTTCTTGGAGCTCTATGACTGTTTGAACATAAGCGCTGTTGTGTGGATGCAGCCTGTTCTTGAAAGGTTCATGTGTTGAAGCCTGACTACTACTGAGCAGTGTTGAGAGCTGGGGGACCTTTAAGGTAACACACACATGAGAGGAGCCGGATCACTGAATGAGCTGGCCTTGGAAAGGACAGAGGTAGTTCTTGCAGGACCCTGGGCTTTCATGATAGTGAACTGTGACAGGGATCCCAACCTTGGACTTGCTCCCTGGCCTCTTGTCTTGCCATGTGACCTCTCACTTCTACTATGACACTAGCCAGATCTTGCAAACCTTCACCAACAAAAGCCACTGGGTTTTTAGATTTATATCTCTAAATTGGAGCTAAACAAACCTCATTTTAAAACAAATTTATTATTATTATAATTACATTTATTTATGTGGATGTGTGTGTGTGTGCGCATGCCATTTGTATGCCCACGCCAGAAGACATTAGAAGTGTCAGGAGCTTTGGAGCTGGAGTTGTAGGTGTCTGTGAGCCATCTGACATAGGTCCTACTGTTGAGTCTCCAGAAGAGCAATGAGAGCTGTTAACTACGGAGCCATGTCTCTGGTCCCCAAACCCCTCATAGCAGGTGAGCTTGAACAGGAGGGTAAGAGCGCTTGCCAACAAGTTGATGACCCGAGTTCAAGTTCCAGACTCCATGGTGGTGGGAGAGAATTGACTCTTGAAGTACTCTTCACACGTATGTGGTGGCCTGTGTGCTCATACTCACACACACACTGTGCTATGCTCTCTACCCAATAATAATAATGAATAATATAAAGCAAAAGCATTACCCACATTTGAATATTCTGTTAAAGGAACCCAAAATAGACCAGCCCACTATCTTTCTTGTGGTGTTGGGTTGAGAGATACACGTAAGAATTGTCCACATGGTCAGACTCTAGTGTCTGAATGTCAAATGGTTTTGCCATTGCTGTGTCCTAGCACAGTGCTGACTGGAGATTAGTGTTCAGGGACTACCTGGCCACTGGGAAATTATTCCTGCTGATGCATCCTGAGCCCAAGTCCTTGGTCTCTCTGTTGCTGGCACTAACTATGACCTGATGATTTTGTTTACTTCTCTAATCCTGGGCTTCTAGAAACATTTTTGTTGGTTTCATGGTACCAAATGCTTGAGTCCATGAACTCAATGTACCTCTGGGGAAACTTGTTGTGTTTGAATCCCTCTCCTTGCGGTCCTTTAGAGGGAAAACTCCAGATCCCATTTGCTTCCTGTACAGTATCACAGGAGAATGGGATTGGGATACTGGGGAGTCTGTGGAGGAGGAACTGCCTGTAACAATGCTCATGTCCTTTCTGGCAGGCTTCAGGACCTACCACCTTCTACTGTCCCTCCTATGGTTGGAAGAATGATGACTTAACCCACATGTTATAACCACAGCTTGAGCATTCCAGTGAATGCCATATTTTTACCTGTCTTTTAGACTTCTACATATTAGGGTGTAGAAGTAGCCCACCTGTGCCAGCAACTTACCACAGAATCCTTTAGCCCTGAGCAGGCACAGAACACCTAGGTGTACAGACTCATCCCTGGGGGCCGAGAATCCTTGAACACACTTCCCATAATGCAGCCTTTGGCAAGATGAGGAGTTGCTGAGGTGTGACGGTGACATATTTGGGGGGACAGCTCACAGAGAAGGCTATCGCTCAGACCCTGAGTTCTGTGGAACAAACACCATGCAGAGCAGCAAGCCCCCTTTTTGTGTTTGTGAATGAAGATAGAAAAATATGGCATGTGTCTTCCTTGAGGGTGTTTGAATCTGGCTTGTAACACCGAGAAAGAAGAGGAGAAGCATTATAATGGTTGAGGATGCTAGAAACCCAAGTTACAGGTGCCTGATTTCTTCCTTCCTTCCTGCTCCTCCCCTCCCCTCCCCTCCCCTCCCCTCCCCTCCC
>NC_034599.1:22325591-22345197 GCF_900095145.1 Mus pahari
TCCCAAGTGCTAGGATTAAAGGCATGTGCCACCACAGCCTGGCTTCTCTCTCTCTTCTTCTTCCTGAGACAGACAAGGTGTTACTGTATAGCCCTGATTGGCTCCCAACAGACAGAAATCTACCTATCTCTGCCTCCCAAATGCTAGAATTACAGGCATGCTCCACCAGGCTTTGGTACCAAGTCTTCTAAATCATTCTCTCTGTTGTATTTCGAAAAAACAAGGAAGCACCTTTGGCTTCTCAAACAGGCAAGTTTTTTTGCAAGTGTCAAGGGTAAGTCCTTGGGACTAAGAAACATTGTAGCAGTTTGAATTAAAATGAGAGCATTCTTAGACCCAGATATTGTATGCCAAACTCTTAGGCATCAGCTCTATTGGGCTAAAGCAGTGGTTCTCAACCTTCGAAACACTGCAACCCATTACTATAGTTCCTCATGTTGTGGTGGCCCCCAACCATAAACTTATTTCATTGTAGCTTCATGATTAATGTAGCTACTGCTATGAATCGTAATGTAAATGTCTGATATGTGGGCTACCTGATATACAATCCCCAAAGTGGTCATGGCCCACAGGTTGAGAACTGTTGGGCTAAAGGGGACTCAGAGAGCTGGTAAAGTGTCTTGGGGGGGGGGTATTTCCCTAAGAAATTAGGGCTGGGGCTGTAGGCTGAGTGAGTGTTTGCCTGCACCACTGCGAATGGACGTCACAAAACCTGCTGAGAGCAAGACTGAAGAACAAGAGTGAGTTGCCTTTTTCTCGACCGGGATTACTTTCTGCCCTTCAGCACAGGAATCTGAGGCTCCCCTGGCTTCAGAGTCCATAACTCACACCTGCTTTTAGAGTCACACTGAATCACGCCACCAGCCTCTCTGATTCTCCAGCTTTTAGGCAGCATATTGTTAGACTTCTCAGCTTCCATAATTGCATGAGACAATTTCCATAATATAATTTTTCCAAAGAGTATTTTTTTTCTAGAGTTCTTTTTTTTTTCTTTCTTTCTGATTTTATTTTGAAGACTGTTTTCACAGCAAATTGTACCATTCCCAAAATGGCTGCAACGCTACCTCCATTCCACAAGCTCATCTCAGAGTGTGGAGCAGACGTTATTACACGGAGAGGCGAGGATCTGCATGGTTTCCTTTTTAGCTGGATAGGTAGTCCACACCTGTGGACATGAAGCTGTGTTATCCAGGACAGGTGGATGCAAAGGGTATTTTTACTTGGTTCTGTTGGGACACTGGCCCTTGAAACCCAGCCACCAAGCTGTGAGGAAGCCCAGGCTAGTCAATAGAGAAATCTGTATGATGAGACAGGAAACTTTACCAACAAGCCTGGCTAACAACCAGCTAAGAGCCAGGTGTGTGAGCCATCTTGAAAGCAGACTGTCCATGCGTCTTTGGAGCTGATGTTTGGTATTCCCACCAAGCACTGCTCATATAAGTGACTCTTGTTATTTTAAGACACTGTATCATTTTGGAATTTTTTTTTTTTAAATATGGCAAGATAATTAGAACAGTTTTCAAACTGTATAAACACCAAACACTTTCAAACTTATTTTGAATAAATTCTTTTGGTTTACAGCCTCTCTTTTTCCTTGTAAGGAGATGCTCCAGCCATCATCCTACCCCAAATCCTACCAAGAGCCCTGAAGAGGGTAAACACAAGCTGCTGTTTGCAGTTTGATTGCTCAGTGGGTGTAAGAGAAACCTTGGTTGCCAGTGGCTACCTTTTCCATGTGTCCTCTGAGGGCTTCTGGCCGTGGAAGAGTAAGTAGCGAGTGGTTTTTTTTTTTTTTTTTTTTTTTTTCTTCTTCTTTTTCTTGGAATTACTGATAAGAGGAGAATTATGTGTTTCCAAAAGTGAAGCTTTTGATGAAACTAAAAGATGCCAGATAGTCTGACACCCAATGTGTATAGTGTCAGATATCGATATTCATTAGGGGTATCCACAGTGAACCAGGGGGATTGGTTTGTGTTCCTCTTTCATATGCCTCTTGGAAGGGGCCCATGTGCCCTCTGAGTATTTAGCTCTGTGTCTCTGCTAGGGACGGAGGGGTTGCCATTTGTTCTGAGACAAACGCCTGGCCATATGTCAAGAGGAAAAGATCTGACTGGCCTCGTTCCTCTCTGCCAGTTGCTGCAACACACGTGTCTCTTGAGCTGATCTGCAACGAACCGGCACATGTCGTATGATAATGGTCATGATGCTAATTTTTCCCTCTTCAATTGAATTTCCTTCTTTTTTCTCTCTGTCTTCACTCTTGTGTCCTGTATTTCCAGTTGAGTTCTCCAGATGGGATACATCCTTTTTAGTTTCCTTTGAACATCTCTCTAGTCCAGTTTATTCTTTTAAGTTCTGATCTGATATACGGTTTTAACTTCCTAGCAGAAGCTACCATCCTCCTGAAGACAAGTTGGGTGGCCAAGCAAAGATGGCAGGGGTGGATGGTGGGAGCTGCTTTATCTTTTCCTCAACCTCTGGGAAGAAAGTTTCTCAAAGTAGATGCTCCATACATGTTAAACAGATGCGTGTCTTCCACCTCAAGGATTCAAGGATTGAGGCTAGACTAGGGACTCAATATTGCCTATGTCCCAGCCTCAGAAGACAAAGAACATAATTCCACAGGTGTCAAATGGCTGATATGAGCTTGTGGAAGGGGATGAATCCCAGAGTCATACAGTTGTATTAACCAGGCTTTTTTTTTTTGTCTTGTTTTGTTTTTGTTGTTTTGTTTTGTTTGTTTGTTTTGTTATCATGAAATATTCAAGGGGGTAGACTCAAGAAGAAAAGAAAGATTTACTTAGCACACAATTCTGCACGCTCTTAACACACAATTCTGCATGCTCACGGCTGTGGTACCTGCCCTGGTTTATTTCTCTTCAAAGCCCCAAGACAGAAGGAAGATGGCAATAGCATTAGCATGTGATGGCAAGTGGCTGGATTTCAAGCCAGGTAGCAGGTAGAGAGGAGGAGGGGCCAGCCTTTCTCCTTTCATAACAGCACTCCCCCCACACCTTTGTTTTTTCTTTTCTTTTATGAGATTAGGGTCTCTTGTAGCTCAGGGTGACCTGTAGTTTTGTGTGTAGCTGAGGATAATCTTGTACTCCTGACCTTCCAAATGCTGGGATAATTGACCTAGGCCACCAAGTCCATCTCTGCTCATGACAGCCTTCTTATAAGAACTACCAGGGAGACCACAGGAGAATTACCTTGCAGTGGCATGGCTTCCAGTGGCTTAAGGACTTCTCAGTAGAACTCATGATTTGTGTGTGTGTGTGTGTGTGTGTGTGTGTGTTTTAAAATGTATATGAGCACAGTGTTGCTGACACACCAGAAGAAGGCATTGGATCCAATTATGGATGGTTGTGAGTCACTATATGGTTGCTGGGAATTGAACTCATGACCTCTGGAAGAGCAGCCAGTGCTCTTAACCCCCCATATCTCTAGCCCCAAACTCATGTCTTTATATTAAACTATGTCTATATGTGTTTGTGTGTGTGTGCACATGAGTGCAGTGCCTGTAAAGGGGTGTTAGATCCTTTAAAGCTGTAGATACAGGTCGTGGAGAGTTACCTTATAAGGATGTTGGAAACCAAACTCTGCAAGAGTTGTGAACGTTCTTAACTGTCAAGTGTCTCTCCAGCCCCTAGGACTTACCTCTTGAAGGTTCCATTCTCCCAATACTGCCACCTTGGGGATCAAGTTTCCAACAACATGAATGTTTCCGAGGTCAAAATTAAACCATATCCTAGCCTCATCACCCATTCTGCAAATGGATTCAAATAAGTCTTGATAGACCTAGGACCCAGAGGAAGTATGTATGGGCGTATGTAGATGTGTGCAAACCTGTTTATGGGGAGACATGCATATGTGTGTGTTGGAGGTAGAATTGGTGCATGTTGCCTGGGAATTGGTGCAACAATGAGATCTAGAACATTCAGCTTTCACCAAAGCCCCAGGAAAGAAATGTCAGCTCAGAAAGAACCTAAAGCAGTGACCCATGGGAATACATCCACAGAGTGATAAATCATGAGTGTGTTCGCATGAGCAGAGAGAGTGGGCAAGCAGGAGGTGTTCAGAAGTGCAGTTCTCCAGATTCTATTCAGATGATACAAAATCATCAGTGTGCTTGCTTCTCTGTGTAGGAGCCTCAGCTTTTCATCTCCTGGATGGCAATGAGAGTGGAGTTCTCCAAAAAGAACGGCTCTCCATCACTCAAGGCCACTTTGTCTATGTGAGATGCATGGGTCCATGAGCATACATTGGCTTTTCCAGCAGCAAGCTGTTGGTCTGTGGGGAACTTCATGCTCTGTGCTTATTGAGAGATTGCCTTCATTGCCCCTCTATTTCTTCCCTGGCCAACAGCCCCTCCTAGGGAGCTGTGTCTCTCAGCACTGCTTCTGAAGCTTGAAAGAATAAACATCTCAGAACGCCGATGTGAGAAGGTTGTAGAGGGTTTCATGATGCCCATTTATTCCTTGTGTAAACACAATTGTATTGGGGGAGGAGATGAAGAGATGCTGGAGTAGGGAGCCTGGGATATAGGAAGCTCTTCCAGCTTCTTTATTTGTTATCTTCTGCAGGAATGAGAAGGACCTTTCCCTTTTCCTTGGTTCTCCACCCCACACCCTGATCGCTCACAAAAGCCACCTTGACTTTATGCTGCTGGTATGGGGCTGGGCTCTCAGTAAGGTAGGAGAGGAAGCAGCATTTGTGTGCAGGAGAGGCAGCATTTATTTAGGGGGGGGGGAGTTTAATTGCTTTAGTAATCATGAGCAACGATGACCAGCAATGGGGGTGGCAGTACGTGTGCACATGTGTTCCAGAGGGGTCTGTGACTCGCCGCAGCTGAGCCAATGACTCATTCCAAATTTAGCGACTTTTAGAGGTCATTTTAGTCATCCTCCTGGCTTTGGGCTGGATGGAGCCTAACTTAATATAACGTTTGGTGGAGGTAGTGTGTTCTGAGAGAAGAGTGTGCAAGGAGTGGGGGGTGGGGTGGGGAGGTATCACGTGGTCTCTTTGAACCGTTCTCCAGAAAAGGACGTTCCCTAGTTTCCCCAGGATGCTTGGGTTTCCCTATTCCTGTATCAGCGTGGTCCTCCCGGGAACTGCTGTTTTTTTTTTTTTTTTTTTTTTTTTCTTGATAGAAACCGGATGTTGGATTCTCAAGGTGGGCGGGGGCTCCATCCCCCTCGGACCTGTCAAGGGTTATTGAGATTCTTAGGGTCCCATTAGCCAGTACGGAAGCTATCATTTATTTAATCAGAAACTTGCTATGCAGTCTGAGCTGAGAACAGAATAGAGCAAAGACGTTACAACGCCTTTTCCCAGGCAATGCGCATGATTCTGCGGCTCTGTGCTCGCTACACTTCAACGCACCTTGAAATGGGCTCGCCTCCTTCGCGCGGGGACGGACTAAGAGTTCAGCCAATCAGTGCCTAGACTCGTGAGCACTGTCCAATAAGCAGCCAGCAGGGGCGGGCCACCAGGACAGCCCCAGCTAGGCTTCACCGTGGACCTGGCTGCGCTCTGCCTCGGTTGGCAGTGCAGGTGCCGCTGCGCCGGGGCCCGGGAGGCTGCGCGCGCCGAGACGAGCGGAGTCAGGGAGGGATGGAGAGCGGGCCGCCCGGGTTACAGGAGCACCGGCAAGGGGCGTAGGCGGGCGAGAAGCGGGCGCTGAGGCACGAGAAGTGTGCAGACGCAGGAGCACTTTGCGATAGGATGAGGCTCTTGGCTGGCGCGCGGTAGTACTATGATTTGGTATGTGGCCACTTTGATAGCAAGTGTGATCAGCACCCGAGGTCTTGTGGCTCAAGGTGAGTTGAAGTGCAGCATCCCTCCTCTAACCCCCCTGGCGTTCTCAGACCTTTGCTCCTGGCTCTGGCTCCCGAATCCCGGGGGCGAGGCTCCGGCTCTGGCCAGGCGCACCTCCGAGCACTGGCTCGGGCGAGGGCTGGGGAACTGCGGGTGGGAGGAACTCGGCGGGAAGGTGCGGGAGCCCTTGGGCTGCGAACGCCTTGGAATCTAAGTGGACTTGGTCTTCCTTAGGCCCCTTGGTCCACAACCACACGTCGAATCTGAGCTTTGGGGAACCCCTGGTGCTCTAACTCTGGCTGCTGGGGACTTTGATGGTCTTTAGACAGGATTCCGCGCGTCCCAGCCCTGCAAAGCACCGCTGGATGGAGGAGCCCTGGAAGGGAGGTGCGATTAAGAGCTTGGGAGTCCCCGCAGCCACCTCTAAGGGACCCGGTTCTCCGCTCCGCGCCCTTCCTTTCCATACTTCTTGGCCGCGGAGGTCGGATCCCCTTGGCAGGTGACAAGCAGAATTGACCTAGAGGCTCCGAGCAGCGTCTGCTCTTCTTGGTTCTGTCGGCCGCCCGCGCCCACCTTGGCTGCATCTGGGCCCCGGCCAGGCAAAAGTTCCCGGGGAGGCGCCGTCGCCGCGCTCCAGGCTGCCCGGCCCAGCGGCCTCGGGGCGAGGGCCGTGAGGGAGGGATCTGCCCCGATGCGTCTCAGAGTCAAGTGGGATTTTTATTTCTGCCTTCTCGGGTCTGAGCCCAAGAAAAAGCTAGGAGAAGCCAAGGCGCGGGGTGCATACTTGAGCGCGAGTGCTTTCGCTTTGGAGGTGGCAGAGCTCTGGGTGGCACCCGGGTCTCGGCCCTTGTATGGAAGTCAGAGCCGAGCCTGGAAGCTGCCAGGACTCTGAGCTCACGGTTTCTGCGCGCGGAACCGACCCGGCTGCGGGCAAGTTCGCAAAGCAGGGAGATGGCGGCGGGAGAGGAACGGTCTGTGGGTGGAAGGCGACTGGGTGGCGAGAATCTGCGGATTAGGGAGCCTTTTTGAAGGACTCTGCTGGAGGCGCGGGCTTCCCCGGCTTCTTTGCACCTTGCCTCGGGGCGTGTGGGGGGGGAGTGGTTTGAGAAAGTTTCCGGATTGGAATGTATCTCCTCTGCTACTTGAGAGGGGGTTCTGAAACGAGAGAGGAAGGCGAAGGGAAGGACAGCTTTCCAACAAGCACTACGATGGCCGGGATGGTTATAAAGGTTTCCATTTGTCAGGTGGGAAAACCGAGACAGAGTGACCTCAGAAGCTTATGGAAAAAAGGTGGATCTTGCCGTGCCTCTCCCTTCCCCCTTTCGATGCAGTCTTTCAGTGACCTCCTCCTCCTCCCCTCTGGGTTTTGGTATATTCTGCTGTGGGGCTGTCCCTGAAAGCACAAAAGACTAGCATCCGAATGGAAGAGACACCTAACTAAGGAGGGCTCTTAAACTAGCCTCCCAACTTCAGCGAGGTATAGGGACAGTTTTGTTTGTTTGTTTCTTTGTTTTTGTTTTGTTTTTGTTTTTAATTTAAACACAGACTAAAGGAAATTATAAAGGGTTTATATTGCAGAGATTCGCAGAATGGCTAGATCGAAGGAGGAACTTCCCAATGTCGAAGGTTGTTGGTTGTGAAGGTTATTGGTCCTTCTATCTGGAACTCCTACTTTTCTGTCTGGGAGCAAGGGTGACCTGATTGGTCTTAGGTTCTTTTTAGTCTGAAATGGCTCAATGAGGCAATTACAGACCTAGGCTTACTGATAAATGGACAAGATTCAAATTCTGGCTGTCCCACTAGCTGACCCTGTGACCTTGGACACATTTCTCAGCTTTTGTAAATGTCACTTACCTCGGTGGAAAGTGGGTTAGGTGTAGGAATTGGTAGAGGCTTGGAGTGTGTGAACAGTTCTGTAATGAAGTAGCCGAGTGCCTGTGAAGTATGTGCTCATCAGACATCAGTGTTAGTATTCCAGTATCTGTGGGCTGGGATTCCTAGCTCCCGAGTCGAGCCAGCTTCTTCTCTTTGGGTTATCCTGGGAGCGGAGTGTTAGGAGTGTGTTGGGGGACATTCAGAAGATTGCCTCTGAGGAAGCTAGACCCCTTCATGGGCTGACCTTGCCTGGTGGAAACCTCTCTTTCCTGCATCCCAGGGAAGTGTGGGTGGGGCATGCAGAATTGCTTAGAAGTCCTTTACAAGGTCTGCAAAGCTGAAGTATTGCTGGCTGCCAGATGCTACAGGAAGGATGCGGAGCCCAGCCTGGAGAGGGGGAAGGGCACCTGCTTGCCTGTGAGGCCAGGGTTGCCAGTGCTGATGAGAGGCCTTATGGGATCCAGATGTTCTGAGAGTGGCAGAGGTGACTTTGGAGAAATCCTTCGACCTCAGGGACTGTGAGATGCTTTTTCTAGAATTGCCCAAAGCAGGAGTTGCTTTAGGTGGAAAGGATCAGGCTCATCAAACTCTCAGCTTGCAAGTCTGGGACAGAGGTGGGCATGGGCTCTTCCTTTTGATTCTGGTCAGGCATCTTGAAAGTAACTGAGATCTGTGATCCAGTTGGTAGGGCAAAGAAAAGAGAAAGGCGGAGGCAGGTGGGTCTCTGTTGTACAGAGTTTCAGGACAGCTATGGTTACATGGAGAAACCCTGTGTCAGAGGGAGAGGGAGAGGGAGAGGGAGAGGGAGAGGGAGAGAGAGAGAGAGAGAGAGGAAGGCTATTGATGTAGTAGTCTCTGCATGGCAGACATCTGCCTGGCAATCTGGAGGAGTTTCCACACTATGTGGAAATCCTGAGCGAGGTATAATTGACATTCAACCTCCTGTAAGGGAGGGAAGTCTGTTCTTCGTTCCCAGTGCTACCTCCGCAGAGCCTGCTGGTGGACTGACTCCCTGGCTCCTGTGTGCCCAGGCAAATGGAAATCTGATTCAGATTCTGCTTGTGACTGGAGCAGTGCCCTCTGTCCTCTCTGGCTTTGTCCACCCAGCCTTCCTCTGTCGATGGAGATGGGAACGGGTATGTTTAACGCCCAGGACAGGCTCTCAGCTGGGAAGGACTTGGTGCCGGGTGGTGAGTGCTGGTATGAGTGTGTCTCAGGACATTTACACGGAGGCGGGGGTGTGTCTGGTAGGAGGCCCCCCCTGCAAGAAGCTGGAATAGGTGTGTGTGGGAGGAGGCATGATGCTCTGAGTACTGGAAAGAGTCAGCTGGCAGCAGTGGGCCGATGGTCCAGGACACACCAGTCTCTGGAGTTGTCAGGTCCCAGGTTCGGGTGGTTTCATGTTTATATCTGAGACAGAGAGCTGGGGTCTGGTTTCTCGAGGAGTAAAGGTTGCTGGGTCAGATGTCGAGAGCTGGTACCCCTCCCTTCTTGGCTGTGTCTGGCACTTTCCAGGGTCTAGGCTTCCTCTCTGTCCTCAGCAGGGCAGACCCCAGCTCTCAGAGTTGGCCAGCACATCCTGGGTTTGCTGGGTGCTCATTAGGTTTCCCTGCCTGTTTGCACTGAAAATGCGGGGGGTGGGAGGTGAGGCCCAGTTAGGAAGGCATCAGAAGCAGGGAGATTTAACTGATTGCTGTCTCCACGAGAGCAGCTCCCTTCTGGACGCCTCTCAGCTGCCCTCCCCACCCCCACCCTGGAGTGGCGTGACACCCCCCCCCCTTTTCTCTGCTTCCAGGGATGGGTTGAGCAGTTTGTGTGAAGTTTGGATCTTGATGAGCTGTGACTGGTAAGAACTTTTGGCTTCTTAGAAGAGTGTGCGTGTGTATGCGTGCGCATGTGAACCTATACATACGTGCCCCAGGATGTGTTATGTATATTCCTATATGCATGTGTGAGTGTGCATATTTTTAAATGTGCACACACACACACACACACACACACACACACACACATCCCCGTATGTATGAGTACTTGCCCCTGTAACTGGTGTTTCCACTTAGTTAGATGTGTGCCATGAACTTTCAAGCACTTGTGTGTTTGTGCACACTTGCATGGAGCACATCAAGACAGGAGCATTTATGGACAAGTCTGAGGTAGGAGCCCCTCTTTTGAGTACTTTGGGATGCAGCGAGACTGCTTGGCAAGCTGCTTGCTTCCCTGTTCGTTGCTCTGCACCTGCGTCCCTGTTCTCGTAGCCCAGATGTTCTTAGAGTTGGAGGCTCCAGCCCAGAGCTGGGGTGAAGAACTGCCTGAGGTTCAATATTGAAAGCCTAAGTAACAGGGCAGAGGCTTGGCCTGTGGGGGAGACGACTGCCTCTCTTGCTAGGAGGCATTAGTTGCCATCAGCCTGGCACAGTCCAGGGTAGGTAAAGAAAGCTCTGGGTACCTGGGGAGATGGGAGAGGATTGTGGTTGGAGGAGCAGCTTGCAGTCAGGCTTCTGCCCCAGGGGCACTGCCCATGGGTGTGGTCTGGTCTGCCGGAGGCAGCTGACCTATTTTTCTTAGAAATCTTCCTGCTTTCATATTCGCTCTTGCATGAGTAACCAGGAGAGTGGTGAGTGGTGATGGGGCCTCTTCGAGGGTTTCGTAAGTTCCGTGGGGTCGGGGCTGTGACCTGCCTGCCTGACCTTCGGACCTACATGGCCTTGTGCCTTCTATGCTGCCTCCTTATCTTCTTCCTGGTCAAGTGTACCCTAGATGTGGGGATGTGGCAAATAGCTTGTTCATGGGCACAGATTGTAGCAGCGAGGCAAGGCTCGCATCCTGATTCGGAGCAGGGATGCTGTTGCTCTACTGGGAGTAACCTCTCGCTCATTTCCTATGCCTGCCTGACCCATGGTGCCCTCACTGGCTAGCCTTTCGGTGTACATACCAGGATGCCCTGTGGGGGCACACAGGCTACGTGAGGACAAGCTTCTTTCCAGGTAGTAGGGCTAGGTTGTGGGTGTAGGGGGTGGGTATGGCTTCACTTTTCTGCTGAGGAGCTATGGACTGAGATTGAGTTACAGACTTCCTTCCTGCCCGTGGCTCCTGGGGAAAGGGTTCTTGGAAATATAATCTCGCCCAGCAAATTAAGGTCACTAATAGCATTGGCACCACCAATGCTTTCGGCAGTGATGAGGCAGTCCAGCCAGAGGGGTTGGAGGTGCAGCCCCAGTCCACCTAGTCCCTTGCTGTTCCTAAAGTTGGAACCTACCTAACTTTATCCCATGGCCTCCTGGGAGGGGTGCAGAAAGACTGGGAGGGGATTGGCAAGGTAGGGCTTTCCCAGTATGTAAGAGGTTTTTCTAGGTAGAAGGACGATAGATGCCATAGATGGTCTCAAACCCACCCAACCTGTGTGTGCAGAGAACGGGACACCCTCATGTCCTGGGGACTGGTGGTGTCTCCAGGCTAGACTCCCTGTGTGCTCCTTACCCCGTGCTGGATTGTCAGGAGCCAGCTTTCTGCCGTCCTCAGGTTCTCCCCTGGGTGTGTGCCTCCCACGTGGTGAGAGCCCAAGTCTGCTGGCTTCCTGGAAGCTCTGGAGTCCCCCGGCCTGCTGAGGAGGAGGCATTGGGGGACTATTGGGGGCTGGGTCTTTTTTTGGACTCAGCAGGGATTATTTTTAGGCTGGCAGATGGAGGTGGCGGTGGCTGTCGCTGGTATTATTAGACAACAGGCCTGTGGTTTGAGAGTCTGGTGCCCAGAGGAGGAGGAAGAGGAGGCTGCCATGAGGAGCCATGGAGGCTGGTAGTCAGCCTGTGTCTCCCCTCCTCTTAGCCCAGCAGGGCTTTCAGGACCAGGTCGAGGGACCTTCACCAGATGTTCACCATCTGATCTAAGTGCTTCTAGGAGGAGGGCCTATCCAGAATCCATCTGTGGCCTTGGGATACAGAGTCTGGACTCTCAAAACCTCTGCTGACTGTGAGTGGAAGCTCTGACTCTGTATAAGGGAAGAGAGGCTTTGGTCACGTGGCTTCTGGAAGGGCTGTTGATCCACTATTTGTTACTTAAGTAACTTTTGGGAAATCCGTTTGCAAGACAGAAATAGCAGGCCTGTGTCAGGGGCCACGCTGGGGTCCTGTAGCATCATACTCCTGGTCCAGACCCTGTGTGTGGTGGGGCTGGTTAGTGCTCTACTTGTCTCCCGGATGGAGGGAGGGTTTCTGCACCTGTCTCTTGCCTCTTTTCCTGGTACTTGGAAGTAGTTTTTTATCCTAGGACCCTTCCTTCCCAGCCCTTTCCTGGCTCCAGCTTGTGTGGCTGTGCCAAGCCTTGGATGCTTTGTAGTTCTGTGCACACAGGGTGTCTGCCGGCAGCTTTGGACTCAGCTACCCACCGGGTGCCACCTGGCCCAGAGAATGGGAGATTTGTATCCTATGGGCTTTCCAAAAGGTCGGCCAACCTGTAGGGGCCTGCCTGTTCCATCCACCTGCCCTCCTGTTTTCTCTTTCCTGCCAGGGTGGCCTAGCCCTAAAAGTGGGCTGGGCAGCCACTCAGGATTCAGATTTGCTGGACATACAAGACCACGCTCCGCCCTCTTGAAAAGTGCTGTGTGGGGCTCAGGGTGTTTCCTAGCCTTTTTGATGTGCCTACCCCCTGCCAAAGCCAGTCTAAGGGAGGGATCCGAGGTCAATATTTCTAAGCATTGTCTTTCCCCTCCTCCTTCCCCTGCCTTCCAGCTGTTCTCTGCGGCCCTGTTGTGGACTAATATGTCTGTCCGCCTTCTGTAGGCTCTGGTCTGATTCTTACTTCTAGGATTTTTTGAGTTTCAATGTCTTTTGTTATGGGAATTGCCCGAGTGACTCCCTAGTTGGGTTGGACGCACAGCCAGTTTGCATGAGATACATTTGTGCCCCTCCCCCCTAATGCCCTGGCCTGAGTCTTTTTCACTCCTGGATGGGGATTTGCTTGTCCTTGTGTTTGATTTCCCAATTTCTCCTTTTTCAAGCCCCTCATTAATGACCCCCCTGACCCCCCACTCATTGAGCTTTTCTGGAGAGATGTTTATTAGACATATTTTGGCTCAGAGAATATGAGGCCTAGAGAGAAGTGTCTGTGGGTACTAGAGTGAGGGAACATACCCAGTGTGTGTGTATGTGTGTGTGTAAGGTGTGTAAGAAGGGAAAGAGAAGATGACTATTTTCAGATCTAGAAACCCAGGAGAGCTTGTGCTGAGTGTGGAGGCTGAGCCATGGCTTCCCCCTCATCTTCCTTGTGGAGAAACCTGTCTCATTTTGTCTCATGTGTCAGTCACTTGCCTCTGTTTGGAATGCCCCTGAGAAGAGATGCTGGTGGGAGAGCGCTTGTCCTCCTGTCTGGGGGTGTGCTTCCTGCTTGGGACCCAGGGCCCAGTCCCTGGCTGAGGCCAGGAGTGTGAACCTGCAGCCTTCCTTCCAGGGCTGGGGAGGAAGGTGTGAAGAGGCTGTCTCATTGAGATGCAGCGAGAACCAGGCAGTGCAGGTGCAAATGAGCAGCTGGCACTGTGGGGACCCATGCCAAAGGTGACCTACCTCTGGGCATTGCCCTCCAGAGCCTTGGACTTGGCAGCCGGTTGTCCAGAGCAGAAGTTGACTATTAGAGCTTCCCTATGTTCTCCAGCTCTCTGCCTTCTGCCTAGACTCTAGGGGCAGAGGAGCTACCTTTTGTGAGCCTCTTTGGCCCAGGAAAAAATCCTGTTTGCTTTCCCAGGCTTTTATAGTTTGTCTCCTAATCTCCGCACAGGCTGTGCTGCAGATAGTTTTGCATGTGTGCACATACATGCACATACACACTTGTCCACCCTTCCACCCTTACCCCCATTCCCATTATTTTGGCTCATGGAATCTGCTGGGAATTCACTCCTTTTGGTCCAGTTCTGCTCTTTGTATGCCTGGATTCAGTAGGCTTTTTTTTTTTCCTTCCTTGCATGTGTCCTATGGGGTGTGGGGGATGCTGGGAGGCACTCCCTGCAGCTGGGCTCTCTTCCTTTCTGAAGGGCCTGGGATGCAAACAGCCCGAAGCCAGGTTGGGGGAAGGGAGGCTAGGAAACCTGCCTGGGCCTCTGGCAGGTGAGTGCAACTGCTTTGCTCCAAAAATACTCAGTGATCTTAGCTCTTTCTCTAGAAAACAGTGATGTCACCGAGAGCCAATAGGCTTCTGCAAAGGCTTGCTTCCCTCTCTGCCTCCTCCTTCCGCAAGTTGCAGAGAAGAGGGAGGAGAGGGGAGGGGGGAAAGGAGACACAGGCGACACACACCGACTCCTTGGAGAGGTACAGACAAGAAACACACATGCACATAGAAAAGCTCCCCATTTCTGACAATTAGGCAAAGCCCCATTGTCTGTCATAGGGCAGCAGAAATCCACAGGCCTCATTCACAAAACACACACACACACACACACACACACACACACACACACACAGAGGGGGCGGGCAGGTAGACAGAATCACCCACATAGGTGGGAGTAAGAGATGGAGGCTTGACAGAGAGACATGAGGAAGAAGCAGGAGAGAGAGAGAGAGAGAGAGAGAGAGAGAGAGAGAGAGAGAGAGAACGAGAACACATACACACACACCACACACTCACACATGCCAGAAAGAGACAAAGACAGACACCCAGAGAAGGAGTCAGAAAGAGAAAACAAGACCTAGAGAAAGGAGAGAAGGTGGTACGGAGGACACAGAGGTAGATAGTGATCAGGAAAACACACATACACATGGCTAGGCACACAGATGGGAAGGGCAGACAGAGGCATGAGCTCACAAGGTCAGGGGTGAAGGAGGAGCAGAGATGGACCCACAAAGCTCTCTTGCTCTCCTGCAGGCGACTTTGGGTAGGAGGACCCAACAGGCTTCTGGCTTGTGGCCGCCCAGTGGAGCTGCTGTCCTTGGTACTGCCCTGGAGAGCTGGGCTTGGAGGGTGGTAAAGGGGAAAGTGTGCAGTTAGCTGGGGTTGGGGTGTCATGGGCAGTTGAAGGAAGGCAGGGGTGAGGCTGTCCTTCTCCGAGGGAGGAATGATCAAGGTCACCTTGTCATCTCCCTCTCCCTTTCTGATGTGAGGAGGGTGTTCGGCTGGAGATGATCTTCAGGTTCTGTTTGCTCTGATGTGTGGACGGTGTCCCCAGAGGTAGCCTCTCTCCTTGCTCCTCAAGCTTGCAGTTTGGATAGGGTGGAGGCCTCTCCTGCCAGCCTCCCTCCCTCACCCTCTTCCCCATAGGGGTGTGCCCTCTCTAGCTCCCTGATTCTGATGTCCTCTGTGAAAGGTAGGGGGTTGCTCCAGCGCCCCTCCTTTGTCACCACCATCTTCCTCCCTTAACAGTGATGTCTGGGGCTACCGTGAGAGTCTAATAGATTCAATGCCTGGAGATGGGAATAGATTCAGTGCTTGGAGATTGGAGGGCCGCAGTGCCTCCTGCTCCCCTCTGCAGCAAGGCTGGCGCAGTGGGTTGGAGGAGGGGCTGGAGAGACCGGCGCTCCGGCCCACGGGGCTTTCCCTCTGGTGTTGCCAAGCAGCCTCCTTCCTTGTTAGGGATTCCCCCGCTCCTGTATGGAGGAGCCCTCTTGTTTAGAGCTGTAACACCAGGCTGGGCTGGGGGTGGGGCAGAGGAGGAGGCAGGATCTCTGCCTTCGCCCACCCCAGGCTCCAGTGGGAAGTGCCCTGCTTCGGAAAGATTGCAGAATGTTCATAAGGACTACAGCTGGGCAGGATCCCAAGGGCTAAAAGCCCTTCGTCCCCTGTGTCTGAGCTCCTGAAGCTTCTTAGGAGTGCAGGGGATACCCGAGGAAGGCAGGCCAGGCATGTCATGCCTGCTGGTGTTTGGGCCTTGGGATGGGAAGTCTTGCTTGCAAGACTAGAGAAAATGGGACATCGCCTCCTTTCTTCCTCTCTTCTTATGCTGTGCATGAAGCAGGGAAGAGGGAGCTATGCATAAGGGATGGGCGTCCTGGGGAGAGAAAGGGTAGATCCAGAAGTGGGGAGGCGAGGGTTGGATATCAGCATAAACTGTAGGAGCAGGACTTTTTTTTTTTTTTTTTTTGGCCAATTCCTCATGTGTCACCTTGGCTGTCCTTGCTAGGTGCCCACGGCCTGCGAGAGGAACCCGAGTTTGTGACTGCTCGAGCCGGCGAAGGTGTGGTTCTGCGATGCGACGTAATCCACCCAGTGACAGGACAGCCCCCACCCTATGTTGTAGAGTGGTTCAAGTTTGGGGTCCCCATCCCTATCTTCATCAAGTTTGGCTACTATCCCCCACATGTGGACCCTGAGTATGCAGGTAAGCTGTGGACGATGAGAGCTGTCCCCCTGCCTCTGCACCACCCCCTAGGTTTTGGCTGTGTTACACCTCCCTTTCAGGGCTCAGTGGTATCCACCAAGTCCCGGCCACTCTTCATCTTTCTCTGTCACTTCTGATCTTTCTCTTGACTGGGCCTATTATCTCTGTGCTTCACGGGCTTTGCCTTTTCCCTTCTCTCTTTGCCCTCTAGTGGGCTTTCACCATAAATAGGAAAGAAAGTCGAAGAGGCAGACATGAAGCCTGCATCTTCATCCTGCGGATGTGCTGAGGGCCAGGACTCCAGGGGAAGCTAGAAAGAGGGCCCCCTTGGAGGAAGCAAGGGGCAGAGTGGGAAAGGGAGTCAGACACCTCCACCTTTCCCTGGGTATGGGACAGCTCCGGTTGCAGGATCAGCTGTCTGTACGCCCCCACTCTCCTAACTCTGAGGTTGGGGTGTCCTATGCAGAGCCTGGTATCTATCTTCACTTCTTGCTGTCTGTGGTCCTGGCAGACATCTGATCTCACCTCCTATGCCACTCCCCCCTCCCCACACACTTTCCCTGGCCCCGTTTATGTCTTGCCCCGTAATTATTCTGCCAGCGTGGTCTCCCTGTGACTCACTGCTGCTGCCCCGCCAGCCTGCCAGTGAAGAGGGCGGGGTGTGTGCATGTGTGTGTGTCTCTGAGTGTGAATGTGTGCTGGAGCTGAAAGAAGTCAGGAGACAGGCAGGACCTTGCTTTTCCTTTTCCTTTTCCTATGGCTTCCGAAGTCTGAGAATGCATGCATTCTTTTTCCTTTCCCTCTCTCCCTCCCTCCTCCCTCCTCCCTCCCTCCTCCCTCCTTCTTTCCCTTGCTCTCTTCCTTTGGTACTGAAGATGGAACTCAAAGCTTTGCACTTTCCATGCCATTGCTGCACTTTTGAGTTCCACCCCAGTTTCTAGGACTTGGGGTACCCCCTAAATTGCCCCCTCCACCTCTTACTCACAGTCCTGCCTTAGCCTCGTGAGTAGCAGGGATTGCAGGACCTGGATTACCGTGCCAGTCTCTTTCCTGTTTGCCTTCCTTCTGAGTCTATGCCCCTCACCCTCCCTTTGGCCGAGATTAACTTCTATAGTCCTTTTAGGCTGGCTGGCATCAGAGTTCCTACAAGGAAGGCTTGAGTGTGAGGCAGGGAGGCAAACAGAGGAAGAAGTGGTTTGGGTTTGGATGAATGTGGGCTAGACTGGAAGATGAGGCAAGAGGGGTCCCTGGATTGCTTTGTCTACTGCAGTGTGGGCAGGACTCTGCTATACCCTCCGTATCACAGAGGGAGCTAAAGGGTAATGAAGAACCACCAGCCTTTCCTTGCCTGACCCTTCTAGGCTGGTCTCTGGGGGGATATGTTATCTTGGTACTGGTAGCGGGAGTGGGAGGGACCAAGCATATGGCCCTGGCCTGTCTTAACTCTGCCTCTTCAGGGAAGCCAGACAAGGAAGTTGGGGCAGATAGGTCCTTGTCACCCAGCTGAGACAAGGGTATTCTGGGTCCTGCTAGGCTACCCCCTCGATCCTTTTCTATAACTTTCTCTTCTCTCTGCACCCATCATGCCTTTCTTTTGCTCTAGATCTCCAAAAGAGTGGGCATTTTTGAAGGAGCACAGACTGTTGTCAATGCCACACACAGCAAACTGCCCTTGTAGGCTGGTGTAAGGGCCACGTGGGGGTGGGGGTGGGGTTGTGACTCCATGACCAAGGAAGTTTGTCTTTGCCTTGTGTTTATGCTGGGTGCTGACTGCGTTTGGTGACACAGCCACGGAAAGTGTGTTCTGAAGGTTATGATGGGCCCCTTGGTCTTTGGCCAGGGGAGTAAGAGAGCTGATAGATCTTCTCTGATGGATTGGTCTGATGGCTCACTGGGCTTTGTCCACCGTGTCCTCCCAGGCCGGGCCAGTCTTCATGATAAAGCATCTTTGCGGCTGGAGCAGGTGCGCTCTGAGGACCAGGGTTGGTACGAGTGCAAAGTACTCATGCTGGACCAGCAGTATGACACATTCCACAACGGCAGCTGGGTCCATCTCACCATTAACGGTACGTAAATCTTTTTTGGTAATGGCCAAATAAGATGACCTCTGTGGCCTACTCCGGAGGAAGCCCCTCTACTGAGAGAAGCCCCAGTAAGCCCTAGTCCCATAAAATCTTGGTTAGTGTGTCCTTTACACCTCTTCAGTACGTTCCTGGAATTTACGGGTCAGTAGAGTATGTGAAAGCAGCAGGTCCCTTGTGTGCAGGGTCGCATCAGAGCTCCTCTGGGGAAGGTGCAAATCTGCTTCTAGGAACCAGGAGGTTTGGACTGGTCAGTGTCGGTGACATTGTCTAGCCTCGGATGACTCTGCCAGCCCAAGGTGTGCCTCTCGTCTGGTGGAGTTCCTTGAATCTCAGCATGAATCTCCCTAGGCTGCTCACTTTGTTTCTCGTTGAGTGCATTTATTTGGGTAATAAGTACCAAGGGTCTGTTAACTGCCTAGCCCTACACCAGCTGCTAGGTAAATACTGTGGAGTAAACTCAGGCCCATCTCCTGCTTGAACAGGGTTTACCAGCTAATAAAATGTGAGAATCCTGGGAAGAGGAATGGTTTTAATGGCTGTCAGTTATTTATAGCTCAAGTTAAATGGATTGTGCTATGCACAGATACTTTTCAAGTGTCTGACTAGGGCAGGGAGGCCTGAGTGAGCTTGGTGAGTGCCAGGCTTGGTCTAGGCTGGGGTGTCCTGGGTCCTCAGTGGCAGTGGTCTGAGGGTCTTCATGGAGGGCGAGGTTTTAGTCACATCGCGTACACGCCGAGATGTGCAGCATCCAGTGTAAGTCTGGGGTTACAGATGCCGTAGCCACAAAAGAAGGAATTGCTGCTCCTACCCTAGAAATTGCTCTCGAGATGGTTTTATCCTGAGGCATGGTTCTCTCTCCCTTTTCCAATAGGGTTCGGTGAGACTCATACACTCTCTGGGTCTGGGAGCCTGTCCAGAGTCTGGGGAGAACAGCGTATTTTAGTTTTTTTCTTTTATAGATTTATTTATTTATTTAGTATAGTGTTATTATGCCTCCATGTTTGCGTGCCTGCAGATCAGAAGAGGGCACCAGATCTCATTATAGGTGGTCATGAGCTACAATGTGGTTGCTGGGAACTGAACTCAGGACCTCTGGAAGTGTTCTTAACCTCTGACCTATCTCTTCAGCCCATAGTTTTTCCTTAAAAAATAAATATGTGTTTTTTTTTTTTTTTTTTTTTTCAGAGCTTGGGAATCAAATCCAGGGTCCTGTGCAGATTAGGCACATCCCAGAGTTACATTCTCAACCCCAGGAAAGATTATTTTATCAAGAGCGTTGGCCTGTAGTGCAGGACACTTTAAAGTCAGTGGTCCAAGGTCCGAGGTGGGGCAGCCACTCCATGCTCATTGGTTCTGCTGTTGAAGGCAGATCTTAAATCTTGTGTGGATTTTCTCTAGCAGCAGCCAGCTTTCGAGAGACCATGAGCCAGTTGTTGTGTGCTCAGGGAAAACTCCTGTCACCGGGAACCCAAGCAAATCATAACTCAGAAGGGAGATTTGCTGCTCAGGCCGTTCATGATCGAGCACCAAGCCA
>NC_034599.1:22345386-22376128 GCF_900095145.1 Mus pahari
CTCTCTCTCTCTCTCTCTCTCTCTCTCTCTCTCTCTCTCTCTCTCTCTCTCTCTCTCATCATCCTGATTGATAGTATCTATTCCGGGAAACCCAGACACCAGCTATGCAGCCAAGAATCCTGTTCAGGGAGGTTGGGAGCTGATGTTCTGCTGGCCATTGCCTTTGTTTGCATGAGTTGATTCCTTAGGCGTTTTTAATTTCTTGCAGTGGAATAGATGTGGACCAAGACCTGCCAAAGGTGTGACTTATTTCTTGAACCCGTTGCATATTGAGTCACGGGGGACAGTTAAGCTGAAACTCTCTGAGTTTCACTTTCCTCAGAAAGATCCTGTTTATAGGGTGTTGCAAGGCTCCAAGGACTGCTGTATGAGATTGTGTCTAGAGCACTGATTATCCTAGGGTGGTTATGGGCAAGACAGCAGCCACATTTCTCACAGCAGGGGGAAAAGGGGCAAGCAGATCAAAATGTGGGTGGCAGGGATAGCTAGCGAGGAGGCACCAAGGACTTTGGTCCTTGAAAAGTCCTCATGACTCTAACCAAAATCATCCACGCAAGGCATATTTCCTAATCTCCTCTCCCTGAAGGGCTCTGGGTGTCAGACAGGGGCCATGACCCAGTCTTGGTGTCTATCTCTTCCAATCATGTCAAGAAATGATTGCCATGTGTCTTTGTGAGCACAAAGGTAGAAAAGCATCTCTGAGCACATGGCCTCTGTCTAGAATCCTGGTGGTGGGGAAGGGGTGGGGTGGGACTTAGGCAAGAGTAGGGAGTGAGGTGGCAAGGGTCCTTCTCGAGAGGAACCTGCAAATCTGGGAGCCCAAAGGAGGAGAGCAGCTTAGTTAGGGGGTGCAGGTAGGCTGTGGACATGCAAGGGCTGAGCAGAGCACGGAGGCTGAGCAACCATGCTTGAGAATGAGACCTTAGTCGAGAGCAGGTCATTACCATTACCCAGGGGCAGATTATCTGGAAGATGCAGAGCAGAGTTCTGTGTGAGAGAGAGCTCTCTCTCTCTCTCACCCAGCCCTCCGTTTCCTCTCTTCTGTAACTTCTTCCTGTGTAAATATTTCCATTCTGGACAGAAAGGGGCAGGCGCTAGCCTTTTGTCAGTCAGACCAGAATGTATAGCGTCGGGCATTTTGTGACGGGTGTGTGTGGGGGGCACCTTTGGAAACAGAAAGGCCAGTACAGAAATAAGAGTTACAACAAATGATCTCATTCTCCTCCTGTGCTTTCTGTGAAGTCTGGTTGGGTGGAAACAATCCCAGTGATTCCTCTATCGCACGTAAAATACCTCCAAAGTCCAAGCCAAGTCTCGCTTTAGGTCTGGTGTATGGCTTGGAGGCGAGGCCAGCTTATTTCTAACCTGCGCTATTAATTATAGGGCGCTTTCGAGAGGACTAAGCCTGGAAATGCAGCTGGCAAGCTAACACCTAATTCAGTAAATAATTGAGAGTCAAACCATTATTTCCCTGAAAACTTGAAATTGTTCAAAGTACGTTCCTGATTAGCACCTAAATAAGAAAGTAATTATGTAATTAGTAATTAATTTGTCACTTCAGGACATAATTTAATTTATTATCTTTTCTTTTAAGCTTGACACCAAGGCAATAGAGGCTGTGGTTGAGTTAACTGACTTTCCGGGGGCAGGGTGGGTGAATGTGGGCCCTGTCGTGAGTGTACGTTCCTAGTGCCTGGATGCTGGAGTCCCAGGACATCTTTACAAAGACTTGGGAGGGCTTGTCACCATTGTTTTTAGTGTCTTTCTGATCACTGACTGGCTTTCCTGAGGATGTGTGCTTCATGTGAAGATGTCTACTTCTTTATTTATCCTGTAGCTCCAAATGTCCTTGTCTACCCATGCCAGCTATGGGCTTTGGAGATTTGAGGCCAAGGTGGCCCTATATGATCTTGCCTCTTAGAGGATGTATGTATGTATGTATGTATGTTGGACCTTAGATGTGTTTGTTGTAGGCCTTCATTCATTTGCTTATTCCACTCATTCTTCCGTTCAAGAAATGTTGGTTGAGCATTCCTCATCCGTTCGGGAGCTCTGGGACACTTGAGTAGTCAGTGGTACTAGGAAAAGCCACCGGCTCACATGAAGCACAGAAATAGGATCTGGATGGAGAGTTCCAGGCTGAGCGAGAGCTCTGCAAATGGATGGTGTTGAGGTTGGGCGCTCTCGCTGCAGGGAGACACAGAAGAGAGGCAGCAGGAGCAAGCATAGAGAAATGGAGTCGGGGTGGCACAGGCAGGACCCAGTCCTAGCTCCCTCTCACTGGACTCTGGCAGCACGGCTACATGGAGGGCGAAGGAGCCTTTCTGAGGTTTTTCCTTGGTCTTCAGACCAAAGCTCCCAGGGATGACAACGTCAGTACTGATGGCAGAAAATCAGAGTTTGCTGTGAGCATTACCCTGCATTTTTCACAAGATCTCTTGTAAACCTCATCGCATTTACTACCTACATCAGTTCTAGAGGACCGGGGATTTAGATAAAGCCCAGGGAGTCTGAGGAACCTGCCTGAGATTATATGCCAGGCTAGTACTTGAACATGGGCCCTTGGGCAGAACCCTGGTGTTGTTGGCTTTGGTAGCCATTTTGGAAGACCGTGGAACCAATAGTCCGAGAGGTTAAAGTTGGCCAGTCTCTACAAGCAGCTCAGCAAAGGCGAGGAGTTCTTAAAAGCTGATTATCCAAACAGGATAGAATGTTAATCACACCTTCAGTGCTTGGGAGAGGATAACCTCTCGTGTGATCAGGGGAGAGTTAAGAAGGTAGAAGCCTGTAGAATTCACTACTCACCCCTTTATCCATAGGAGCCAAAGAGGAGGCAGGCAGGCGGGAGATAGTTTTCTGCTGTCTGGAGGATGTGGTAAAAGTAAGACTATGCATCCTTAGCCTGGGACCTGTATTAGGCCTTGATGAGGCTGTCAGGAATTCTGCAAATGAATGGGTTTGGTGGAACCAGGTTACAGGACGTGGGAGGCTCTGTGCAGTGTGATAATCCTGAAGGGAGGTGGAAAATTCTTCATCCTAGCACTGAGCGTGGCAGCTTCCCAGTAGCGGGAAGCTTCACTGGGAAGGAGCTAAGTTCAGCCGGGTGAGTAGAGAGTTCGGAGCTAGCCAGACTGAGAACAGGTCCAAACTTGACCAGATTGTTCCTTCTGGCAGCTCAGGCACAGGGTGCTGATTCTTTTAAAAGCCGGTAATCCAAACAGGACGGGCTGTTATTCAATCTGCAGTGCCTGGGAGAGGGTCATCAGTAGGTTCTAGGTCTCCCCATCTCTGTGATGTACCGGGTAGGAGTTTCTACACTCTTGTTCTTGATCTCTTGTCCTTGCACGCAGCAGAGTTCTGCACAGGTAGATGGAGTCCATCTCTTATTTTCCTGTTGTCCTTTGCAGCCCCTCCCACCTTTACAGAAACACCCCCCCAGTACATCGAGGCCAAGGAAGGTGGAAGTATTACCATGACTTGTACTGCTTTCGGGAACCCTAAGCCCATCGTCACCTGGCTCAAGGAAGGGACCCTCCTCGGTGCTAGTGCAAAGTATCAGGTGAGCCAGCTCTCACCTGGGTGCCACAGTCACTCGTCCTCGCCCCCTCTCCCTGCCCATCTCCCATGGAATGCTGCTGGCCACCGATGGGATGTGTACACGGCCCAGGGTGGAGGCAGGCAACCCCATGGCCTGACTTGACTACAGACATTCCGCTGCCTCTTGTAGGGAGGCCCTTGTACACGAGTCTCTGAGGCCATTTCCAGCTTCTCAGAGCTCACCTTCTCGTTTAAGAGGCATCCCGGTGAGGCCCGCAGGTTGATCTTGAGTTCTTTCTGTGCCCCCAGGTGAGTGACGGTAGCCTAACCGTGACGTCAGTCAGTCGGGAGGACAGAGGCGCCTATACGTGTCGAGCATATAGCATCCAGGGTGAGGCTGTGCACACCACCCATCTGCTTGTTCAAGGTAGGGGGACTTTTTCCAGCCTCTTTATCCCTGGAACTCTGCAGGAGGCTTCCAGGCCTTTTGAATCACGGAGAACATTTTTCTCATGGCACAGTCTGCCCACTTGGGGGTGGTAGAGGAGCTGAGTGGGACTGTCTTCACGTGTGTCACTTACCATGTCCCAGCTCACCTTGGTCAGCTGGGAAAAGGGCATCTCCTGGTGTGGCAGGGAGACAGGAAGCATGCTGAGCCATTTTCGATTTCCCGTTGAGAGAGCATTTCTACCATGTCTCCACTTTCCTCAGAGAGGAAATACCCTTGAGTCATCTGTCTATTAGTGATGACATCTATTTTTAAAGATAGAACTATAACCTAAGCATCTGACTTTGTTTTTCATATATATATATATATATATATATATATATATATATATATATATACATTTAATTTATTTTTATGTTCACTGGTGTTTTGCCTGCATGTGTGTCTATCTGTGTGAGGGTGTCAGAAGTTTTAAAACTAAGAGTTACAGACACGTGTGAGCTGTCATACGGGTGCTGGGAATTGAACCCAGGTCCTCTGGAGGGGCAGTCAGTGCTCTTAACTATGGAGCCATGTCTTCAGCCCCCAAGCACCTGACATTTAAATAGTATCAGGGACATTGAGTAGAACTGGCTTCTGTCGTCAGCTGTGAGATGTTGGCCTGCTCTGTCTGGTGCTAGAGTGCCCTAAAAGGGGCTGAGCATTCACTGCCCAGGATGGGCAGGGTGCCAGGAGGGGGGGGTCTCTGCCTCCTCACCCTCTGCATTCTAGAGTGACAGTGGGAGTTAGTGGAACTTGTGTCTAGTTGGCAGAGCATCTGTGGTGACACTCTGTCCAGTGTCCTCTGAGTGGGAGGGCTACAGCCCAGCTCTGCTGAGGTCTGGCCCACTCGTCCCAAGGCTTCCTGGATTTTGCCTTTTTGTTTCCCAGCCTTTGCTCCTGAGTGGCCAGAGACAAGATCTGCCCTTGTACCTTCGGGCCTGAGCTCTGTTGGAGAGCGTTGGGCAGTAAAGGTGTATGGAGGTTATAGAGGGCTGGCCTGGAGATCGTGGAGCAGTTAGAGATGTGGTACAGAAAGGGTGCCTGAGCCTCACAGCAGCTGGAAGCACCTCTGTAATGGCTACCTGGGCTCTGCTGCCTGGACACCCCATCTTCAGCATCCCAGAGCTTCCTGAGAGGCCTGGCATGATAGCCCTCCCAATCAGGAGAGGTGATGTTTATTCCTGTTCTCCCCAGGGCCTCCCTTCATTGTTTCCCCTCCTGAGAACATCACCGTCAACATCTCCCAGGATGCTCTGCTTACCTGCAGGGCAGAGGCGTATCCCGGCAACCTCACCTACACCTGGTACTGGCAGGATGAGAACGTCTACTTCCAGAAGTGAGCAGCACCCTGCTCCAACCCTCTCACAGGGGTTCCCACAGGCCCCTGCCTTGAGAAAGGGGCCCTGGCAGTGCCTGGGAGCCCTCTAGGGGAGGTGAAGGGAGTCATTGTTACCTTGCTTGTATTTCTGTTACCATCTCTCTTCTCCTTGTCTACTTGTCACTGTTTTGCAGTGACCTGAAGCTAAGGGTGCGGATCCTGATTGACGGGACCCTGATCATCTTCCGAGTGAAGCCAGAGGATGCTGGGAAGTATACCTGTGTCCCTAGCAACAGCCTGGGGCGCTCCCCCTCTGCCTCAGCGTACCTGACTGTGCAGTGTGAGTAGGGGTGAGGGAAGACGGCTCTGGGCAATCTAGTAGGGGCAAGCTGTACGAGCTAGATTTGAGGTTGAAGACCCAACATGTTTCTGAGGTCTAGACGAATGCTTGAGGGAGGGGTAGGATGGCTCCAGAGGAGGCCATGATCAGCCTGGCCATAGAGTTAACTCTCACCGGCAGAGGTCTTCTGTGGGCTGGTCACCACTGGGTGTTAGCCAGTTCATTGATTCAAGCTTAGATCAGGTTCAAGGATAAACAGACCTTAGCTCTGAACATTTACCAGTCAGAATGGTGGCTCTTGTGTTACCAAGTACTGGACTGGTTTATACCTGGACTTTGAAGTAGCTGCTGCTGGGCACTTTTCCCTGGGTGTCTGAGGGATCAGGGTTGGTTTCTCTCCCCGTTCTACTCTACCTTTGCACATGGGAACACTGTGTACGGAATGGAACAGGACCTTTCTGGGTAATTTGTTCTGCTTCCATCCTTGGTGCCTTCTGGCTACCTAGTCCCTCGGCTCTGGGGCTGAGAGACTCGAACGAATGAGCTGTTGTTCGGCCAGACCCATACAGGGCTTCTGTGTGAGCTCAGGATTTTACCTAGATTAATAGTTGGGTGCCGGTTGTTGCTTTCCCACCCACCCTGTGACAAGCTGGACATTGTGACAGAGTCAGATGGGAAGATGGGTAATGAAGATTAATGTCTTCCTTTTGATTTATGGATGGCCCTGTCACTCAGGCAGTGAAGATGCAGATTGTTGCTATTGGTGACAGACCTCCACTATTAGAACACTGGTGTGGGAGAGTGGCATACATCTGAGGACATGGAGTGGCAGAGGTGAACGACATAGCATGGGGATCTCAGCCAGGCTCTGAGTTGAGGACAAGTAGAAGAGCAGTTATTTGGTGGCTGTGGGAGTGTTCCCTGATGGCTGTAAACATCTGAGTGTCTGCAAGCGTCTGCTGTGTGCAGGCAACGTCCCAGTGGTGAAGCTGAGTTGAGCTTGCTGTGTCCCGCCTCACTCCTCATGCCTCGAGCTTTTTCGTTTCTGTGGGATGACATTGCTGGTGGAAGCAGAGGCCTCCGTTCTCTGGCACTCCTGACAACTCACAGGGACTTGTAGCACGCTGTAGTGCAAGCTCCTGACTTTTATGAGCCGGAAAGCCCAGCACACTGGGTGTGTCCTCCTGGACCTGTAGTAGGAAAGGCAGGAGACTGGACGTGCTCATGCGGTACTGGAGCAGAAGGGCTACAGGGAGGGGCGGCTTCACCTTGTGGGTGTGCCGCTGCCTCTGGGCTGGGTATAGGCAGTGCCACACGAGCCAGAAGGTGGCAAGGATGCAGATGTGATCAAACCAACAGGGATCAGCCTTCAGAAGGATGGCAGACCAGCCGAGATGAAGGCTTCATCCTTGGCGCTGTGGGAACTGTTCTCTTGCAGAGGCCATTTGGTGGCTCTGGCTCTCCTCAGCACCAGCACCCACTCCCACTTGTCCCTTTTTACTCCCCCCCCCCCGTCCTCCCTTCAAAGAGAATCCAGGGAGTTGAGATTTATAGGTGGGTGAGACAAGGACCTTTATTTCTGTTAAAGAGCAGTGTTCAGAGTATTTCCCATTCATAAACCCTTTGAAAAGCTTGGAGGAAGAGAGAGAGAGAGAGAGAGAGAGAGAGAGAGAGAGAGAGAGAGAGAGAGAGAGAGAGAGACTATCATACAAAAGTAGGAAGCTACATCTAAATATATAACTCAGCCTGGTATTTATGTAAGGCTGTTCTCTGAAGAGCTCAGAATGCTTGAAAGGTACCAACCAGCTCACTCATCCCAGGCTTCCTAGCTCTGGATCTTTCTCCTTTGTAGCCCCAGGAGTCCTGGGGAGAAATGAGAAGAGATGACTTAACTTGCCGCACAGGACGACAGGGCCTCTCCCATCTGTTCTGAGGCCATGGCAGATTTTAACTTTTAACTGTAGAGATGGGTGGGATACTGAGGCCAAGGGAGGCCAGACACCCAGCAGGAGGAGTACCTACCATTCTGCTTTGGAACGTCATTGTGCACAGAAATGATGTTGCCTTTTTGGGTTTAGGATACAAAGGAGTTGGAGAAGTGCGTGGTCATTGTTGGCTTGGCAGGGCTGGGGTAAAGTCTGCAGTGAGAGCTGTTTCCATATTCTGAAGGCCAGGGCGGTTTTTTGAAATATGCCTCTGAATGTCTCCGAGAATTCTGCAACATCCTAAGGTTTTAAAAGCATAGTAAATTGGACAGATGAAAAAAGTGCACTGTTGTGCGTGGTGCCTGAGAGCTGGGATTGTTGGTCTTACTTACCATGGTGGCCCTGGCTCCCTAGCACTGTGTTGAACATTGAGAATCTCAGCTAGTAGGTGGAAAGGTTCCATTGCAAAGGAATGGGGTTTGTGCACCAGCTCACCTTCTGCCTTGAGTGCTCACTTGGCTTCTCATGTTTTCCCATACTGTCCCTTTCACAGACCCAGCCCGTGTCCTCAACATGCCCCCTGTAATTTATGTGCCCGTGGGAATCCATGGCTATATCCGCTGTCCTGTGGATGCAGAGCCACCTGCTACTGTGGTGAAGTGGAATAAGGATGGTCGGCCCCTGCAGGTAGAGAAGGTATGAATGAGGGGCATGATGGGATTCTGAAGGAAGAGCATCCTTCTGACCGTAAAGATGCTGCCTCTGGGCTCTGGTTCTCTGCTAGCCCCACTCCTCCTAAAAAGCCTAGGCAAACAAAGAGCAACGATCTGGCAGGAGTTTGGCTCTGCTCCATGCCCACAGGGGATGCCAGCACCCGCTGAGCTGTCGTTCTGTCCTGTGCTCGGTCTAGCCCAGCTCAAACCCTGCCTGGAAGTGGCTGGGATGCAGTGCCCGTGTCCTGACCACGCTCCCTGCTCTTTCATCTATGTCTGGCAGAACTTGGGTTGGACCTTGATGGAGGATGGCTCTATTCGCATTGAGGAGGCCACAGAGGAGGCTCTTGGCACTTACACCTGTGTGCCTTACAACACCTTGGGGACCATGGGCCAGTCTGCCCCTGCACGGCTTGTCCTGAAGGTGAGTCCCCAGGACTGTGCATGGCCCCTGTGGTGAGCAGTGTTCCTGTGGCCAACCTTTTATACCTGTCTCTGTGCTTCCATTAGGATCCCCCGTATTTCACGGTGCTACCCGGCTGGGAATACAGGCAGGAGGCTGGCCGGGAGCTGCTCATCCCCTGTGCAGCTGCAGGGGACCCCTTCCCCGTCATCACCTGGAGGAAGGTACCTGGGCTTTGAAGCTCTTGCACTGTGGGGGAGGCAGGAAGAGCCATTGGTGGTTCTACTTGGACCAGTGTGGACAGGCCAGATGTTAGGAGGGGAGGCAATGTTAGTGGATAGCGGCGGGTGTTGGCAATGGGCTCAGATGTTGCCGCAACATCTTCATCCTCCTTAGGCTCCTGAGTGTGAGCGCTTGTTCCTTAAACTGAATCCCTGCTCCCATCCTCTTCCCTGCTCCTTGTTTGGCTAAGGTAGGGAAGCCCAGCAGAAGCAAGCACAACGCACTGCCCAGCGGGAGTCTCCAGTTTCGTGCCCTGAGTAAGGAGGACCACGGGGAGTGGGAATGTGTTGCCACCAATGTGGTCACAAGCATCACTGCCAGCACCCACCTCACTGTCATCGGTACGTGCTTGAGTAGGCTGACTGCGGCGATTTTCCTCACTGTGCACGAGTCTTTCCTCAGTCACGCCAGGGACGACAACTTGAACCCCTTGACCTCAGGAGGCTCTGGCAAGGAGGGTCGGGGTCCCTGCTTGTCCTATCCCGGGGAAGTCAGACATATGGGAACTGGAAGGAGGAGAATGAGTGACAACCAGACTGTGTGGCACTTAAGCCAGGCACGGAGCTGCCTGAGGGTCAGGCCAGTGTCCACAGCCTGGGGTGTGAGCAGGTGACTGTTACTCCTTGTTCATATTACTCAGGGCTTGTCAGCCACAGTTGTACACAAGGCCATCACTGAGTATTTTACTGCCAGTTTAGGCTGTGAATAAAATGGTCTGCACTTTGTCACTCACAGTCTATGAGGGGAGCTCATAGCTATTTTGCCCAGACATATCCTTTATACCCAGCAGGGGCTGGCCTCATACCTAGGCCTACTGCTGTCTGCTGTGTGGAACATGGCTGTCTCAGGACCTCAAGGGAATGGTTTTTAGCTCAGCGATGCATGGGAGTCAGGATGTGGAGGATTCTGGGTTTTTCCTCTGGCCTGTGTTCCTGCTGGCAACACTAGCCTAAGCAGTGGATGGAGTTTTCTCTCTGACCGCATCAGGACCAGGTTGGGCCTGGGACTCTGCCCTCTCTGCTGCCACCTCCTGTGATGCCTCTTGGTTCCCCATGCTTTGTCTTCTCCTGGATCTTCTGCAAGGAGATGGTGGGGACCTAGCAAACAGGCTCGGCTCCGTTTGGCCTGAGCTGTCTTCCTTGTTCTCCAGGCACCAGTCCCCATGCCCCAGGCAATGTCCGGGTCCATGTCTCCATGACAACTGCCAACGTGTCCTGGGAGCCAGGCTATGATGGAGGCTACGAGCAGACATTCTCAGTTTGGTACGGACCTCTGTGAGTCAGCCCCGCATGCTTTGCTCTCGGCTTCTCCCTCCCTTGCCCCACACAGGGCATCCCATCTGCCCCATCCTTTGCCATCCTAGGGTGGGTGGTGGGCCCAAGGAGCCTAGGATCTGTACTTGTCAGCTTTCCAGATGGCAAAGTGGGCCAGGCAGTGATGGAGTTCTTAAGGATGTCAGGAATGCCTGTAAGGGAGCCAGGGAGTCCTGTGTTACCTACCGCCCTGGAGGTTAGCATGCTCATTTGTGCTGAAATTGTACCCCTTCCTCTTGCCCTTTGGCTTCTCTCAGTGTCTCACCACATTCTTTTTCTAGGTTCCTAATCTTCAGAGTGTAGTGAATAGCACCTCAAGTGCAGGCTCTAGCATTTAATTCTGTTCCTTGCTCAGAGGTCCCAGCGACCTGGTGCTCCCATTCCGGCCTTTGCCCCCCACCGTCTGGATTTCCTCTTTAGGATCTTGTGCTTGCATTTTTCATGTCTGCTTTTGACCAGATCAGTAACTTCAGATACTTATGAAACCTCAGGGTAGGTGGATCTCACAAATGTAAGGGACAGGATGAGGACCCAAGGCATAGAGTGGTAGGGAGAGGAGCTGTCCCTGGCTTTCCACCACCGGAGGCTTTTCATTCCTGATGTTTCTTCCTGTCTGGAGCTGGAAACTGCAGCCCCCAGGTCCACAGACAGCACCCCCAAGTGAGGAAGGGGCACATTTGTTTCCTTCTTCTTCAGCCTGGTTCTCTCGGAGTCTGAGGAGGAGGAACAAGCAGGCCGTAGACCTCAGAGAGCCTTCAGCAGCATGGGTTCGAGGGGCCTTCCATTTCCCTGGCTGTTCTCAGACTGAATGCATCTCCTGGGTGTTGCGTTCTCTATGGGCGGAGTGTACCTAGATCGTGGGAGATACAGTCAGAACAACCTCCCAAGCCTTGTCTGTGTTCCTCTGAATGGGGGAGGGTCCCATGCCCACTGCCTGGGGGACGTTGTAAGACACGTGGGTCAGGAAGAGACCTCTGCTATTGCCCTACACTGCCTGCCGCCGCTCATCCGCATCGCTTGTCTCATACTCTGCTCACTCGCATTGGGAGGGAAGGGCAGTTGCCATGCTAGAAGAGGCCTTCTCTTCTTTCCGAGTGGCTCTAACTCATTGTGCTTATACGGACATTCGTTTCTTGCTGTTTCTTCTTCTTCTTCTTCTTCTTCTTCTTCTTCTTCTTCTTCTTCTTCTTCTTCTTCTGCTGCTGCTGCTGCTGCTGCTGCTGCTGCTTCTGCTTCTTTTTTTTGCTTCTTCTGCTGCTTCTGCTTCTCTTCCTCCTCTTCCTCCTCTTCCTTCTCCTATTCCTTCCCTTCTTCCTCCTCTTCTCCTTCTCTTCCTCCTCCTCTTCCTCCTCCTCTTCCTCTTCTTCTCTTTCTACTTCTCCTCTTCTTCTTCCTCTTCCTCCTCTTCTTCACTTTTTTTTTTTTTTTTTGCCTCAGCTCACATATTGGGCATACCTGGTAGTGGCCGTGCGTCTTAAAGCCTACAGAGGAGCCTGTGGGTATCAGCTGAGTACAGCTTAGAGACAGAGTGGTCCAGTTGCCCGGGACAATGTCTCCTCCTTGTGGTATCATCTGGAACTGCACCAGTAGCAGGTGGTTTCCTCCTATTGAAGTTGAAGAAGAGGGTGGCTTTAGAATGGAAAACCTCACTCCTAGATTCGTTACTTTCCATCATTATAACTTCTCTTTGGTTGCAACTTCTAGCCTTCAAGGCATTAGGAGCCCTGGTCCTGCCCTGGGGAAAACCCCTGGTCAATTTTGTTAAATGCTTTGGATATCCTCAGATGACCCAAGCTGGACTGATTGAGTGGAACATCCTGTGATGCTGTGGGCCCTACTTTTGCCTCTCCCTGGTAGGGCAGACAGGCCAGGCCATCTGGGTTCCTTCTCTAGTCATGTCACTCCCTGCCCAGTTCCCATCCTCATTTTCAGTGTCCCTAATCTAGCAAGACAGAGTCCATTTATACAGTAGTACTTGTAGTAGGATCCCTCACAATGCAAATGGTAACTGACCAGTGTCTTCAGCATGATTTACATCTGAGGACCCTTTTCACTGGGGAGGTACCACAATGGGGTGTGCCCTAGTGCCATGAAGGTTGGCATAGCCAGAGCCGGGCAGGTAACCCCACCTTGGCTCTCCCTCTTCCTGCCCCTGAACCTGGGAATGCTTATACTTTCCCTGCCTTTCCCTTGAAGACCTTGCATGCATACTGTTCTCTCCAGTGTGACCCACCCCACCCCTTCTCCCCCATCCTCTCTCTCTCTCTCTCTTTTGGCCAGGATGAAGCGGGCTCAGTTTGGGCCCCACGACTGGCTGTCCTTGTCAGTGCCACCGGGCCCCAGCTGGTTGCTGGTAGACAGCCTGGAGCCCGAGACCGCATACCAGTTCAGTGTCCTGGCCCAGAACAGGCTGGGAACCAGCGCCTTCAGTGAGGTGGTCACTGTGAACACTTTAGGTGAGGCCCTGGGCTGCTGTGTATTGGGGGCTATTTCTTAGCAGATCTTAGCTAGACAGAGCTGAAAGTAGTGCTGGAGCTAACCCCAGGGCTTAGTGGGTGCTAGCACCTTACCAAGTGGTCTTTGTTGCAGTCTCTCGTATTTCCCAGTAAGGATTTGCCATGCAGTCCTGTAGGGTTTGCCTGCTCCCACATGGTGGCATTTTGGCTGTATTCCTTTTGCACCCTTGGATGGAACAGACAGGTTCAGTGATATGTATGAATGTTTGGCAGTTTTACAAGGGGAAATGGGGTCTTCTGCACTATCTACCTGTAGTTGCATGTCTCCTGGGGTCCAAGAACAGTCTTGGCAAGCAGACACTTCTCAGGTGAACTAGAGGTTGTGACTTCAGCCCCCTTTCTGCCCTGTGGACAGCAGGCGTAAAATGCCCACCCCAAACTTTAAATCCTCTGATTAGGGTCTCACCTATTCAAATACCCGCACCTGGCTTAGAATTCACTCTGTAGGCCAAAGCTGGCCTTGAACTTGGCAAAGATCCGCCTGTCTCTGCCTTCCAAAGTGTTGGGATTAAAGGTGTATACCACTGAGTCCGGGCTCAGCCTCATTTTGAGCTCAAGGGCCCCAAATGGAATCAAAAGGATGACTCATGTGTTGTGAGAAGATCTCACCAGTTCTTGGGATGAGAGCAAAAGATACAATCATGTGCCTCTCAACAGTGGGGAAGCCATCAGAGGAAACCACACCTGAGAAGTGTGTCATTAGGCAATGAGGTCATTGTGTAGATGGTGTGGCATTATGAGACAATGATGCAACGAAGAAATACCGTGAACTTTAGATCAATGGAGCCAATGCTGCTGGAGCGGGGTGGGGGCTGTTTTCATGAGAAACCTTTTCCTTTGCTGACCTATGCTCTAGCCATAAAAAATATAGTGGAGTAGATATACAACCTGTAGCGTGGTTGGGTGTTACCATCGCCATATAGTCTGCACTGACAGAGCTGCACTTCATGTGACTGGTAGAGCCGCAGATATGTTCATGCCAGTGTTACCTTAAATGTTCAAGGGACATGCTGTTCCATGTTACAGTGAATCCTCTCTTAAGGCGGATAGGACGTTTTCAGCTCTGAAATTTCATGAGGCATCAGGAATGTTGCTGACAGAGATGCTATCATGGCACATGACCTGTATCCTTCACTAGATTCTTCTCTTTCCTCATGGTAGCTGCCTCTTCTTCCCCCTTGAGGAGGTGCTTGGTCACTGTGTGGTTGTGACTCTGAAAAGAGTCACAGAGCTCTGGGTCGCCGGCCCTGACCTCTCTTTCCTAGGACCATGAGGGCTGCCGGAGGGACGCCCTCCCACCGCTCTGAAAACAATCCTTTCCTTGTTAGGTTCTGCTTTCCACATTGGGTCGGAGTCTGTGACCATCATCTTCCGTCTCCCTTTGCCTCCTAGCATTCCCTGTTACAACTCCAGAACCCCTGGTGCTGGTGACCCCACCAAGGTGCCTCACAGCCAACCGGACCCAGCAGGGTGTGCTCCTGTCCTGGCTCCCTCCTGCCAACCACAGCTTCCCCATCGACCGCTATATCATGGAGTTCCGGGTTGGGGAGCGCTGGGAGATGCTGGATGACGCCATTCCAGGCACTGACGGAGATTTTTTTGCCAAGGATCTGTCACAGGTGGGAACTTTATTTATTTATTTTTGCCTCTTGTTCCCTGTTTCTGGAATTTGTCATGACAATTTGTAAAGCCACTGATATTGAGAGACTGACCTCATGGGTATAATAGAGTCAAGCCTCGAACTGGCCTACCTTATCTGCAAATCTTAGACTCTCCCTAGTCTGCTACCAAAGGTTGGAATTGGTCCCCAGACCAGAGCTAGCTTAATGGCATGGGGGGGGGGGGGCAGTGCTACACAGATGGTTTTCCTCAAATACCAACACTAGCTAGGGTAAGGCAAGGAGAAGCCAGTATAGATCACCAGACTCAAGGCCCCAGGTTTTTGGGTTCCAGTCAGGGTGGACTAGAGAGGCTTTGGAATGGTTGACTTCTAGGATGGCCAGAAGGACTCTTGTTTTAATAATTCAGAGTCCTGGGAGCAAACACATTCCCTCTTTATTTCCTGGTGGACATCTTTTAAGCAGGAGCACCTCTTTTTCTTGAGAGAGAAAATAGCTTGCTTCATAGCTAGAAGAGATCTGATGTATTCTCCCATCTCCCCTTTCCCAGATGCCTTTTATGGCCAGCTGGAATTGCTTCATGATGCAATTCGGGGGCTCACTGTGCATCTTCCTCTGCAGTCTTTCTCGGTGGCTTCATGTGCATAGCTTGCAGCCCATACATAGCTTGAATACCGGTGGGGATATGTCCACTCTAACGTCGCCCAATGTGAGCAGTCACCGGTAGACACTTCATAGGACCAGTGCTCTGGGTACCCTGTGGGCATCGTGTACAGGGTCCGCAGTGGTCCTCAGCCCCTCAGCTGACCAGGTATTGTCCCTGGCTTGTAGGATACCTGGTATGAGTTCCGGGTTTTGGCTGTCATGCAGGAGCTGATCAGCGAGCCCAGCAACATCGCCGGCGTCTCCAGCACAGGTACTCTGGGTTCTAACACTGTCAAACAGCCACCGGAAAGCTAGCCTCAGAGCCTCATGGGAGTCCTTCTGTGAACCAGCTACTCTGGGTGGCCAGGCTGGGTTGAAAGCTTAAGCAGGAGTCTGGTTGAAACCTTGTGTGTCTGTTCCTACCATTTCTGAAGACCATCAGGTCTGTGTTTCTGTGTGACGCACGGTGTTTGATCCCACCGTGGAGCTGGTGGAGCATCTGATGTGTCTGTGAGAGAGCCGAGGAGGGAAACCTATTGGATCTTGTCACAGTGTGCTGGGTGCGGTGCATGCTGCGTTTGCGCTCTAGCTGTGCTGTGGAATGGGGCGGGCACCGTGAATTAGAGGGGAGATGTAGTAGGGTCAACAAGTGTTTGCTGCGTGCCTCTTATAGGCTTCCTTGTAATTATGTGGGTTTTATTTGGAAAATGGTTGTTTGGTTTTGTTTTCCTTCCTTCCTTCCTCTCCCTAGATTCCCCCTCCCCCCCCCCCAGACTAAATAAAGCCAACCCCCTAGCATTTTCTCCATTTATCTTTCTTCTTCTTGGCACTGGCCCCATTTCCACAAGTCTTCTCTCCGTTCGAGAGTTCCTGAAACACAGCAGAGACCCCCTCCGGGAGAGTGGTGTCCTCGATCTGGACTTGGTTACTAAGTCAGCCGAGGCACCATTTCCTCGGGTGCGGCATGTGTTCTGAGACCCCTGAGATCCGTTTACGAGGGGCTTGGCCAGAAAGCTCTCGTAGGGAGCCTCTTGGAGTTACAGAAGCATTGGTGTGGGCAGAGGGGAGGGGAGCCGAGGAGCCGAGGGCACTCGGGGAAGAAGAGAGGGTGATTTTTTTGTCTTACATGTTAGGCACCCTGGGGCGTTTGTGTAAAATCAAGTTGTCTCCCATAGGCAGCAAAACTCAGCTGCTTCTGTCTTGGCTTCTCTCCAGGGAAGAGGCACAGAGAGATGGAAGAACATAGAAAAAAAAATATTCCAGCCAGAGCCAAAGTAGACGACTTGTGTGTTTTGTGCGCTCAGGCAGTAGTAGCCTTGTGCTTAGTTCCAAGAGTAAAGGAAGTTCACCTACTCAGGCAGTCCTGTATGGCTGAAGGAGCTACAGCAGCAGCAGCAGCAGCAGCAATCCCTGTAGTTAACTCCCCCGAGACTGTGATCCCATCAGTGTAGTATGGATTTTTTTTTTTTTTTAATCCATTATCATTATCGATGTGGCATTGAACTCTGGCCAGCCATATCACAATGTATTGGCTTACTCTTGGATGTTCTTTAAGAGTGGCGCTTATGGATCTCACAGCCCCGTGTGTACAGTACAGTGGGCTGGGCACTAACTCGCCTGTGGATCTGTCACGAGGTGAAGCTTTTTCTCTAACTGTGGAAGGGAGAACTGAGCCCACCTTATCCTTCCTACAGCTCCAGCCTGCTTCTAGAGCCTGCATGACCAAGATGCACTGGTTCTTGCTGTGGGAAGCTGCCCAGCCCTCCTGTCCTATAAGGAGTTAGAAGATAAACGTGCCTAGATTCGATGCTAATAGTTCCTCTCCCTGAGTTAGAATTCTATCCCCCAGGTGCCTTCACTGTATAGATGGCACAGGAGAAGGCAGAGAATCCTGACTGGAAATCAGAACAACTGTGCTTCTATTAGAGTAACAATAGAAGAGAGGGTCAGCCTCTGGTGTCTTCCTTTAGGGAAGAGTGGCCTGTGTATAGCTAGCTCACAGGGTTGCTGTGGGAGTGCCTGATAACACGCATGGAAGTGCTTCTCCACACTCGCAGCCATAGACCAGACAGCTGCAGAGGAAGAACGGTTTCATCCTCACTGGGCGATGCAGATATCTTAAGCTACAGGGAAGTTACTTGACTCTCATAGACTGTCCCTTTCTTAACTCTCACACTGCTGCACCAAACGCACTACACTTCTTTAAAGGCTCGTGTTGGAACTGAGTGTGGAGGCCGGGCCCTGGCCTTGTCTGATGGTGGGAAAAGTCCCTAGGGACCGAGCGTCAGAGGAGGTGGGGAAAACTTTGGCAAGCGTGAGACCCATAGGTGCTCCTGGCCTTCCTCGCAGACATCTTCCCACAGCCAGACCTGACCGACGATGGGCTGGCCCGGCCAGTGTTGGCTGGGATAGTGGCCACCATCTGCTTCCTGGCGGCTGCCGTCCTCTTCAGCACTCTGGCTGCCTGCTTTGTCAACAAGCAGCGTAAGCGCAAACTCAAGCGGAAGAAAGGTAGGTGCTTGTCTCCTCTCCCTGCCTGGCCAAGGTCAGACGTTCCCTAGCGGGAGGTGGGCAGCCGGACCACTGACGGTATTTCTCCTCTGGAAACAGACACACTGGGATCTTGCAGGCAGAGCTGCCAGTGGGATTGGATTTCATCTTTAAAACACTTTTGTTCATTTCTGGAAAATTCCATATATACATACAAAGTATTTTGATCTTCTCCCTCCCCACCTTTCTCCAACTCTCTTCAGAACCCACTAACCCCAGCCTCCTCCCCATTTCGTGTCCTCTTTTTAATTTATTACTACTACTTCTACTATTACTACGGCAGAGAGGATCTTGCTGTATTTATAGACCAGGCGTGCTTCAAACCTGAGATTCTCTTGCCTCAGCCTCTCAAGTGCTTCTATTAGAGACGTGTGTCTCCACTCCCGATGGGACTTGATTTGGAAGGGAGAAAGAGGGAGCAAGGGTGTTGGGGGGAAGAGGATGGGCCAGGGTAACAGGGATAGAGGGCCTGGTGGTAGCATGGCCTCTTAGCTGGGCATAGAGCTGCCAGGCAAGTGAAGGCTTTTATCAGGCCTCTGTGTTGATCCTGGGCTATGGAGTCCCGTGTGTGTGTGTGTGTGTGTGTGTGTGTGTGTGTGTGTGTGTAGAGGCTCAGAGTTCTTCCTTTTTTCTTTTTCCCTTCCAGATCCTCCGCTCTCCATCACTCACTGTAGGAAGAGTCTTGAGTCTCCGTAAGTGGCTGTTGGGGGTCTGTAGGTAGAAGGGGGAGGCTGGACATAAGTAAGCTATTAGCTTTAGTGGACCACATATCCTGAGGATTTGGCTTGCATGTTTTAAGTTGCCCACAGGGATCGAGGGTGTGTAGTATATAGATAATTCAAGCTTGTTTGTTTAGCCTTGCACTGTTATATCTGTAATGTTTTTTTGGTCCTTTGCTAGAATCAGCATTAATACTAGCTTGCATCTCTGAACAACTAGAGAATAAAACTGGAGTTGTGCATAGGCAGGGTGTACCAAATTTAGGGGCGAGCCAGTAGAAAAGCAGCAGTGTGGATGTTCATTCCAAAAATGGACGATCATGTCTAGACAATTGAGAGAGTTGGCCAGAATTTCTGACCAAAAAACGTTCAGCCCATCCATGCCTGCTTCCCTTAGAGTCACTGTAAAGACAGTGAGAAGAAGCTGAAGGCAGTGGATAGCATCCCTTATCACCTTCTGTTTGTTACACTTACAGCTTGTCCTCTGGCAAGGTGAGCCCCGAGAGCATCCGCACACTCCGAGCCCCGTCTGAATCCTCTGACGACCAGGGCCAGCCTGCGGCCAAGAGGATGCTGAGCCCTACAAGGGAGAAAGAGCTGTCCCTGTACAAGAAAACCAAGAGGGCTATCAGCAGCAGGAAGTATAGTGTGGCCAAGGCTGAGGCCGAAGCTGAGGCCACCACACCCATTGAACTGATCAGTAGAGGCCCGGATGGCCGCTTTGTCATGGGCCCATCGGAGATGGAGCCCTCTGTGAAGGGCCGTCGAATCGAGGGCTTCCCCTTCGCTGAGGAGACGGACATGTACCCTGAGTTCCGGCAGTCCGATGAGGAGAATGAAGACCCACTGGTGCCCACGTCTGTGGCTGCTCTGAAGCCTCAGCTGACCCCAATGTCTTCCAGCCAGGACCCTTACCTACCACCACCAGCATACAGTCCTCGGTTCCAGCCTCGTGGGCTCGAGGGCCCGAGCGGACTGGGAGGACGACTCCAGGCTACTGGCCAAGCGAGGCCTCCTGCCCCTCGGCCCTTCCAGCACGGCCAGTATTATGGGTACCTCAGCAGCAGCAGCCCTGGGGAGGTGGAGCCTCCACCCTTCTATATGCCAGAAGTGGGCAGCCCCTTGAGCTCAGTCATGTCATCCCCACCCCTGCACACCGAGGGGCCTTTTGGCCACCCCACCATCCCTGAGGAAAACGGAGAGAATGCTTCTAACAGCACTTTGCCCTTGACTCAGACACCTACAGGAGGGCGCTCCCCTGAGCCCTGGGGCCGGCCAGAATTTCCCTTTGGGGGACTGGAGACCCCAGCTATGATGTTCCCCCACCAGCTGCACCCCTGTGATGTGGCCGAGAGTTTGCAACCCAAGGCCTGCCTGCCCCGAGGACTGCCCCCAGCTCCCCTCCAGGTGCCTGCTGCCTATCCGGGCATGCTATCTCTGGAGGCACCAAAGGGCTGGGTAGGCAAGTCACCTGGCAGGGGTCCCATCCCGGCGCCCCCTGCCACCAAGTGGCAGGAAAGACCTATGCAACCTCTGGTCAGCCAAGGGCAGCTAAGACATACCAGCCAAGGTATGGGGATACCGGTGTTGCCTTACCCGGAGCCAGCCGAGCCCGGGGGGCACGGTGGCCCCAGCACGTTTGGCCTGGACACCCGGTGGTATGAGCCGCAGCCTCGGCCCCGGCCCAGCCCCCGGCAGGCCCGGCGTGCCGAGCCCAGTTTACATCAAGTGGTGCTACAGCCCTCTCGGCTCTCACCTCTGACCCAAAGCCCCCTTAGTTCCCGCACTGGCTCCCCTGAGCTCGCTGCTCGTGCCCGACCTCGACCAGGCCTCCTGCAGCAGGCAGAGATGTCCGAGATCACCCTGCAGCCGCCAGCCGCGGTCAGCTTCTCTCGCAAGTCAACGCCATCGTCCACGGGATCTCCTTCACAGAGCAGCCGCAGTGGGAGCCCCAGCTACAGACCCACAATGGGCTTCACTACTCTGGCCACGGGCTACCCTTCTCCTCCACCTGGCCCTGCCCCTCAGGCACCAGGGGACAGCTTGGATGTGTTTGGACAGACGCCTTCCCCTCGGAGGATGGGGGAGGAGCCACTCCGGCCAGAGCCCCCAACAACCTTACCTACTTCAGGGTGAGTGTAAGCCACTGTCTCTAGCCCACTTCTGGTCAGTCTCCCCATGCCTTACTCTGTCCTTTACCTCCCCATCATCCCACTAACGGGGCTTGTTTGGGACACACCGCGGCACCCCCTGGGAGAGGAGTTCTGGCCACACATTGGCAGAGTGTCTTCGCTGGGAAGGATGGACTTACCTGCTGGCACCCTGCCAGGTGCTTCAGGCATCTCCTCACTCAGCCCAGAGTTCTGTGAAGGCTGTCCACGTACTGGGAATGTGGGGGCGGGGAAGGGAGAGTGCAGCAGGCAGTGATCCCTGTGAAAGCGGCTCACCATGAGGGGTCTGGCCACGGCCCTGGGGTCCTGGCGTTGGATAGCCCTGCTTCCCTGCAGCTGCCTGCAGATCTTGTGTCTCCGCGTGTGCAACCACTCCACACCAAGCAGGACCGCTGATCTGAGGCCCCATGTACTCAAATACCTGCTCCTTAGCGTGCCTAATAAGGGCTGGACTCCAGGCCCTGTCCTTAGTCTCTCCAGGAAGGTGCCCCAGGAGGCTGAGACCTGTGTGTGGGGAGCCATATCCCCGCCCACCTATGTGCCTCACAGGAAGCTCCAGAGAGACAGACAGACAGACAAGCTCCCGAGATCTGCCCGTCTGAGAGAGCACACACTGTACTGTAGCAGCTGGTATTCCAGGTACCAGTCGGCCTGGACGTGTCTGTGGCTCTTCTGTCCACCTGCACTCCCCTTTCCTCCTAGGCTTCGTTCCTTTCCAAGTCAGTCCGTCTTCCTCTTTTCCTTCTCCATCGCCTTGAGGCTGACCCAGTTTGCTCTGAGGAGCCTTCCCTGCCTCTGTTGTGCGCATCCTACCCTCGGTTCCTTGCTTTGTCCTCATCCTTTCTCCCTTCTCTTTCTCAGTCTTTCTCTTGGGTTCAGTACTTTGGCCTCTCATCTTGATGTGGCCTGTGGAGGGGAGCAGCGTTCCAGAGGAGGCTGTCCTGGTGGAGGGTGGGGGTGTGAGGGATGGGAGGTAGCTGGAGAGGAGGGAACCCAGCCCTCCCCCTCCCACCACAGTGGTCGTTGGAAACCGCAAGCTTACCTCAGTGCCAAGGTGGGTGCTCTTGGGGGGGGGCAGGCTGTGTGGGGATCCAAGAGGTTTGCTAAGCCTCCCTGCCTCTGTCTGCAGATATTGTCATTGCATCCTGTCACTGCCTTAGATAGCCTGCTCACCTTCTCTGTTCCATCTATGCCTATGGCTCTCTGGTTCTCTCTTTTTCCCTCACCCATTCTCTGAGCTCGACTGTGGGTTTCCGCTCACTCTTGCCCCCTCCTCCCCTCTGGGTGTGCGTGGGTGGTTCATCTGGCCGCTGTTGGTAACTGCTTTGTTTCTGATTATCTCAGCTATCTGGGCAGTGTTGTCGAGACAAGCCTCTCCTCCGCTCAATAGGTAAGGGAGCTCTTCGGTGGGGGCGGGGCGGGGCGGGCAGGCGGATGGGGCTTCTGCAGGGCCATTGCTTCCAAAATAGGGGATCCAAAACATATCCCCTCATTGCCTCACCCGGGCAGCCGCTGTTCCTGGGTTCCCATGGCTTCTGGATTCCTCACATTGCATTGCTCGGCTGCTCCAGCTGCCCAGCTGACCATGCCGGGGCACTGCCTAGCTGTAGCTTTTAACCTCCAAGCCCACACCAGCCCCTCTAGAGTGGGCTGCGGTTGCTCTCACTCAGACCCATGCCACCCTGCTACCCATGTCCTCATAGACCTCTGTAGCATCTACAGGACCTTGCATGAATCCCAAGGGAGCCATGATCGCCATGATGAGCTTTGCATCTCTACCCTTGGGGACCTGTTTGGGTCCGTGGGGAGATCCAGGGACCTCTCATCCTCCTCATTCCAGTGCTCTGTTTCCCCAGAGGACTCAGGGTAGTGCCCTCCCTGCCAATCCTTCCCCCTAAACTCAGATCTCTTCCTGGGATTTTTTTTTTTTTTTATTAATTTTCCTTCCTAGGGATCTTAATGACAGAGGTCCCTCTTCCACATCCCTCTGGGACCTCAGGCTCAGGTGGCTTTCAGCTCTTCAAAGGTGGGAGTGCAGCCACTCTCCAATGGTCCTTGCATTCTGCAGCCCTTCTGTGGTTGTTGTGGGACTGAAATGTGACCTCGTCCTTAGAGCCACATTGCTTTCAGGGTCCCTGCTGTAGCTGGCCCCCTTAGGTCATGTTCTTTGGAAAAGGCCTGGGAGAGTTCATGGTAGGAAGAAGGGAGTTGAGTTGGCAGAAAACTTAAAACTGTAGACATCAGCACTGCCCTTCCCCAGCCATTGGTGGCTCCTCCAACGTCCTTCCAGGTGGAATCCAAAAGAGGGGGCTCCCAGTGAAGGGGCCAGGCATCTTTTAAAGATGCTTGGGACACTCAGGGCTCCCACTCTGTCAAGGCAAAATAAAGAGATGCTTGTTTTTGCCATCTGTTCCTTTGCCCGTGCATCAGGGCTGGCAAACTGCCCCAGCCCCCCTGGATGGGAGAGTGGGAGCTTTTCTGTTGATGCTTTGGCTTCCCCAGTGAGAAGCTGAGTGCTTTCCCCCTCTTCTATGCCATGGGAGGCGGTTCTTCCTAACTCAGGACTATAAATCTCGTTGTGTCATAAGAGAGGCCTCTCACAAGGAGCCGGCAGGGATATTTCTCTATGACCCGCAGCTATAAAACTGTCACTATCCAGGAGGCCCTAGCATTGTGTGTGAGGCTGAGTGTCAGCCTACAGCTGACACTCAGTGTTGACAAGATCGTGTAGTTCTTGGGGACTCACCTGCTTCCGGGGCCTCAGGTGGCTCCTTGGATGGATGTTACAGAGTGGGGAGAATGATTAACTTCCCTGCTCTAAGCCTGTCTGCCCCACTATTCGCTGGCAAAGGTGCCTTGTTGCCCTCCGGGCTTTGGTAGGTGGGACAGCTCTTACCCAGTTCCTGGAAAGTGTCCAACTCTAATGTCCTCTGTGATTTCTGTTTTCCCCCAACTCTACTGACTCTGTCTTTCCCAATGTCTTTCCCCATATCAGATCTGAGAGAACCAAGCCACATTATCACTGTGGTAGACCCAGAAACCAGGGACAGCAGTGAGGGACAGTTGCTCCTCTCCTAGGCTTGGGTAGCATGCCTCGCCCGGAAGAATGAAGTCCTCTACATAGTCCAAGTTAGGCCTTTGTGGTGCTAGGCAGCAGGGACCTCTGCTCATTCTCCTGCTTGCTGAGAGATACCCTGGGGCACAGGAGCTGCCGGGCCATGGGGAAGCTGTGGCCCCTCTGTGGATGCTGTCTTCGTGCTGTGTCTTTGCATGTGTCCCCTCGTCTTGCTTGGAGAAGCTGTGATGCGTCTTGTCTGCGTTTGTCCTTGCTTTGTTTCTTCCCCCTTCAGTTTCTCTCCCTTCCTCCTGCTCATTCCTTTTGTCATTCCCCCACCCTGTCATCTTCTTCTCTCTTCTCTCTTTATCCTCTTCCCAGCTTCCATGTCAGAGTGGGGAGTTGCAGTATGTGGATCTATTCTGTGGGTGCCTGGGAGCCCAGCCACTCACTCAGCGCTCCTCCGCGATGCCGACAGTACTCTGTTGAGTCCGTCTCCGATTACTACCTTCTGTGCCCTCTGTGATGCAGGGGGCTGGAAAGCCTAACACAATCCCCTCTGATTAGGATTACTGTAGGAAGGAGTCCTCATTTGGACACAAGCCTTTCCTGAGGCCTGAGGTAAAACACTGAGAGAAGGATCCCTTTATGATTGGACTGGCTTAATGCTAGCTTGTGAATTCCTGGCTGTCTGTGGGGCACAGAGAGTGTGCTCACCTTTTCCCTGGCTGTGATATGAATTTGAATGGATTTCCCCATTCTTCCTCCCATGGTGAGGGAGGCAGCCTCCAAGTTACTTCTTTCTACTACCTGGGGGGGAGGGGAGGGGGAACCGAGTTGTTTCAACAGAAAAGTTGACTTTTCTGTTGCTGTAATAAACACTGTAGCCAAAAGCAACTTTGGGGATAAAAGGGTGTATTTGCCTGACTTCCTTATGGGATGTCAGGTCAAAAGCTCAAGGGAGGAACCCGGAGGCAGGAGCAGGGACTATGGAAGGATACTGCTTACTGGCTTGCTCCCAGGGTCATGTTCAGTGACTTTCCTTATAAAGACCAGGGGACCTACCTGCATAGGAATTGTACCATCCACAGTGGACTGTACCCACCTTAGTAATCAAGAAAATGCCCTACAGACAAGCCTACAGGCTAGTCTAATAGAGGCAGTTCTTCAGTCCAGGTTCCTTCTTCCCAGTTGTGTCAGGAATTGCTGTCGAATGTGTCTTTATGGCTAGTTGTTCTTAGGGCATGAAAGCAAGGTGGGCAGCTGGATTTTGACTTTCCTGGCCCAAGTTGTAAGTCTGCCACCTCTTTCCTCAGCTATGCCAGGGAGCAGGGTAAGACCTCTGAGGTTGAGTGAGTCGGGTGGGAATTTTGTGTGGACTGGCATGAGAAGGGATTTTAAAGTAAATGTTGGCAAGTTTTGGTAATTCTGAGCTGCAAGGAATACCACTGGATCACAGACCTGGGATTTGCATGAAGTGAGAGACCAGAGAAGCTTACAGGTTTGGAGGTCTTTGTCTGTGAGTAATATACCTGGGTCGTCTCCTGAGAGAAGGGAACTGAAGTGTGCAGCGTTGCTGTATGTAGAGACAAGTTGAGACTGGCCAGTACGAGAACTGAGCCTCGCCTTGGGAGACCAGGGTTGGAGCCTCTTGTGACCACCTCACCTCCAGGTCAAGTTCAGGTTTACTGGAGAGCTTTATTGCACAGTTACAAGTTCTTCACCTGCTTCCTATCCCAAACACCAATAACAAAATTTCACAGCTGGATTGGTGTCAGCTAGACTTAGTATTGACATGGGACACAGTTATCCTTCCTAAAAATGGGAGGTGGGCTACCAGAGGCTCGCGTTGCTATTCATAAAGACTATGGAACAACATTTCATGTCTTTCCTGTACAGCTCACTCAAAACAGTCCCGTGATGTCTTCTCTCTCTTCCCACCTGTCCTGCTAGAGACTTCCTTTTATTTTTGCCTATGGCCTTAGGCAAGTGTATCCCGGTGCCTCCAGGAGACGACACCGGCTGCTGTGCTGTGGTGTCTTGAGTCCTGAGCCGGGAGCCCAGGCACATGGGCAGCAGGGATTCTGGAAGGGCTGGAGCTTGGCTGCCTCTCAAGTGAAAGTTTTCTCTTCCTCTCTGTATCGTTGTTTGGGAGTTTGTGCCTGAAGATGAGACTTTAGCAGTCTTATTATGCCTGTGACACTGGAGCAGGGAGCGTCGTGGGTCAGGGAAGGTCTGTTTTGTCTATAATAGCCTCTGTACCTGTTTTCCTTAAGGAGCAGTTTAGCCTAATACTGAAGAGTCTGTCTGATTATACCTGGCTAAGTTGTGTCCCCTCACTGAAGTTGAGTGTCTCCGTCTGGAATATGGCTAGTGTAGTCTCTATCTCTTAGACTCGTTAGACATGTGCCCGGCACAGTAAGTGGTGAGCACATGTTATATACTACAGATGATAGTAGTAATGGTATGTTAATTGTGTTGTTGGTATCTCACCCCCTGAAATCCATCTGCCTTGAAGCATCCTTAGGAATTTTCAGGGGTGCTCTGTACCTGCTTCTTCTATAGCCTGTGGCCTGTCCCCACTGCAGAGGAATCCCTTTGTGGTTGGCTGGATTGGCATTGGCTTTTGAACTCACAGCTCTTCTATGGGGCATATAGTAAGTGGTTTCACCTTTTCCCTGGCTTGAGTGTTAGTGAATTGTTTTCCCCATCCTACCATCCACAGTAAAAGAGAGACGGCCCCACCACTGCTTCCACTTCTGCCTGTTGGTGAGGGAATAAGGAAGACCTGTGCTGTAACCCTCGACACCTGTGGGGTGTCGAGGGTTATGTTGGCTGTCGCATGTTTCCTCTGACTACATAAATCACCTTACATGGCCTTCCTGAATGCTGGCCAGGGTCTGGACTAGAGATGACAAATGGTGGTGAATTCATGTCCTTGGTTTTCTTTTCAGGCAACACAAAGAACATTGTCCAAGTTAAGAAGGGGTGATGCGGGCTCCCCCTAAAATCCCTTCTAGATGCTGCGTTTGGGGAAGATCTCTGGGTAGAGCTGGGTTAGGGGAAGAGAAAGGGATTGGACACTGGCATATTGGGTTGTTGGGGGGACTTGTTTACACTGTGAACTAGACTGTTCTTCCACAGGGCATGGGTACTTGTATGGTGTATAGAGATGCTGTGGGGTCTGTGAGATGTTAAGGAGTTGCCTCTGACTTGACCTTGAGAAGGTTTCTTGATATTCAATGCACTCAAAGACTTTTGGCGCAAATGGCATCTGTCAAGGAGGATGACGGTCCCTTTCACTGCCAGTTACTTCCAGAGACCAGAGGCTTACTAACCGCGAGTCTGTAAGTTCCTTCCCCCAGTGCTTGCAGAGGCCTTCTATGTTGGAGAAATGATAAGTCTTTTCATTCTTTTCTCTTTGCTCCCTCTGCCCCCCTCAGATGGTCTGTGGACCTCTGGGGACTTCTTTGGCTCTCACAGGACTATCAGAATGTCTTTTTTTTTTTTTTTTTTTTTTTTTTTTTTTTAAGAAAAAACACTAGGATTTGCTAAAACCTCACTGTGATTGACTTGGGGAAGAGAGATGAACAGCTTGGGGGCAGAAGAGAGTCACCTTTGTCTACCATGGTCCTAGAATGTCCTACCTTGCCTGGTCTCATCCCAGTGCCAGTGTTTGTGGGAAGAAAGCATGCCCCTCCTGTCTCTTGCCCTCTTTGTTCCTCAGGCTCCACGCTGTCTTACTTTGAGAAAAATTGAGGTGGATAACACATCTTCTCCTTTTCCTTCTTTTATGTCTCTGGATAGCTCTCTCTATAGGCACAGTGTCACACACTGCACTCTTCTCCGTTCATTTTTGTTCCCATTGTGACCTAGGCAACATAGGCTCTGGTTAAATGGCAGACTCGATCCATCCCGTAACTAGGGTGGGGGAAGAAGGGTTAACATATAGTAGTCTCCTCTCCCAACAATCTCAACATCTAGGTTGAATCATAAGATACAAAACTTGTTGGAGACCATTGACCCACAGCAAGGACTTTTGGGGGCCATAAGATTTGAACATGCGGTCCTGTCATAATCTACCTCTACTCTCTTCTGTTTTCTTCTGAGACTGAGGAGCTCCAAGCCTCATCTGCAGAGTATTGTGCAGACATGCCTCCTGCTGTTAAGGTGTCACAGCAGTTAGCTGTGAGGTTCTAGATGACTCTTGTAGATGGAGGGGGTGGCTCTGTGAAGTTGGGTTCTGCAGAGCCAACACCTCACTGGGCATTGGCTGCCCACTTGGTCCTCCCTTCCTGCCTCTGGACGCGGGAGGCAGCTTGTTGGGACTGGAATTGCTCGCCTCCCGCTTTAATCTGCTCTTCGATTTTTTACTTTAAGGTCTTGATGATGGTGAGTTCTAGGAACTGACTCTTCTTTGGCACTTGCTTGTCGCAGCCAAAGTGATGTGTGGTGGGCTTACATTAAAGTCTCTCTCTCCTTTCCCAGGGTCTTCTGGTTGCTCCCCAGGTTGGTTCCCACCTGAGATAGGCCTCCTGCTGCTGGAGCTTTCTATTGGGTTTCTCCTTTCAGGAGCAATAGGAAAGCAAGTGTCCGGGAATGATCATGGACACGCCGGACTCCATCCCTGGCCTCCATCCTTCTATGGGCAGTCCTTTGGCTTTCTTCCAGCCCTCTTCCAAGGCTCCTTTCTGGGAGCTGACCTGTGCCTCTCTAATTGTTCCTTGCAGAATACTTCCACCTGCACCCGGGAACGCTGCCGTGCCTGAGAGGCTGGAGGCTCTGAGATACCAACGGATAAAGAAGCCCAAAAAGTCATCCAAGGGCTCTTCGAAGTCAAAGAAACGATCCGGTAAATGGTGGGACGTGCCACTCGTCTTTCCACCGTGCTTTCCCATTTGACGAGGACTGTGGGCCCAGGATCCCAACCCTGGGTGTTCTCTAGAAGTGCTACCACCAGCTTCTCTTGTTCTTGATTTCCCTTTAAACATTCGTTTTCAATAGCGCACAGATGGTTTTCATGTAAAAACAACAAGAAAGATATCTGATTGCTTTCCCTTCCCGTTTCATCGCCTCCCACCTGGGGAGCCATTGCTCTGAGGGTACGTGTGCCTGGAGATCCTTTTCTGTTGCTCTCAACTTTAGAAAGTACGCCATAATGTCTCAGCATGGTTTTTTTTTTTTGAGCAACTTAAGTACTATCCTATTCTTTCCCATTCTGCAGCACGCCTTGCTGTTATTCCTGTCTCCTTGTGTGATTCTCCTTCACCATTTCAAGCCCTCTGGTTGATCACAGGGCAGGCATGGGCTCATGTGGCATGGGCCAGGCCAGCCTCTGCACTGACTAACCTTTTCTAAGGACAGAGACTGAAATCTCCTTGTCTCTTAAAGGGTACTTCCATTGCAGTATTTCTGACACAAGGGGTGATGGGTAGCTTGTGAAATAGTGCAAGAAGAATAGAGCATTCCTTCAGGAAAGCAGTTAATGTTTATCAGACATTCTCTTTCTGCCAGCGTGTGTAGGAATGTCACGAGAGCCTGTCCAGGAAGAGCATTCAGCAGTTTCTTTGCAGATCTTTGGTGACTACTGCGGAGCAACTGTCTTAATAAGCCAGGTGGTGGGAGAGCCTTCACAGAGGCTAAGCTCATGAACTCACTGATGACTTAGCCCTTGACTGTGGCTGGTTCCTGTCAGTTTGTGGATGACAATCCAAAGACAGAGAAAAAGAAAATGATCTCATTGTTGTTTTCAGGCTAGATAGCTTAGGCTGGCCCGAAACTATCTGTGTAGCTTAGGCTGGCCCTGCCCTTTGTCTTCTTACTTCTATCTCTTGATGGCTGGGATTACAGGTGGATGCTGCCATGTTCAGCAAAAATTAATTTCCTGAAGCTTGGGTCAGGATGGAATTCAAAGTTCAATTTAAACATATACATAACATATCACACACACATACATATATATTTCTTTTGTGTATGCATGTGTGTCATTTAATGATAGGAACACATCCTGTAAATTGCACTATTAGATGATTTTGGTTCTATGTGAACATTGCAGACAATGTTTGTATTAGCCAGGACAGTCACTATGGGACTGCCATTGAATATATGAGCCTTCCTTGGTTAAAATACTGTTATGTAGTGCATAACTGTGAATTTTAATAAATATATTTCATCTAATTATCATAGAATAGGCCACATCAGCTCCACATGTTGTCTCCTGGGCCTGGTCTGTGTTTCTAACTCTTAGGTGTCTGCCTTTAGTCCTCGTGTTCTCCTTGAGTTCAAATCTTGTCTTTCCAGTTGACCATTGGCCTTGGACTTGCTTGCTTTACAGCTCGTAAACTGTTTTGTATTATCTTCTTCAAACCACCTCTCCCCACCTGTCTTCCATTCTGTAAGTGGTGTTGCTTCCCTCATGGTCAGTGTCTCCCCAGTCTTTCGCTCTTGTGCCTCACGCCTGATGCTCTTAGGGAGGTGCGCTGGCTCCACCTTTGCAATATACCTTTCCTTTTCTGGTTGTCCTTACTGTAAACATTGAAGCTCTGGTCCTTTTCTCTCCTTCTGGATGTTGCAGTGCCTTGCAGCTGCCCTCCTGCCCCATCTGCAGTCTTACAGATCCCAAAGCGGTGATAGCCTGGCCCTTACCTAGAGAGACAGCAATCACTCCTTGACCACTTGGCCTTCGAGGATGACTGGTTTGCTGTGAGTCTGTGAGTGGGAATATCGAGGCAGGAAAGCCGAAGATTATTTCGTTATTGTTTGGAGACAAGGCCTTGCTGTGTAGCTCAGACTGACCTGAAACTAGCCATGTCTGGGCTTAAACACTCCTTCCTCTAGCTGCCACCCCTTGACCTCTAGGAGAGCAGCCAGAATGGGCTGTAGAAATTTTATAGCTCTTTTCCCCCCACATACATGTTTATCTATACATATGCACAAACACATACATACATTTTTCACACAAAAATCTTGTAGAAGCTTTTCCTTGCAACAAGATGTTTTAAACTCTGTTGACATAACTGTTATCCTTCTCTCTAGGGCATACTGTGTTTGGCTCTTCTCTTCTCTTCTCTTCTCTTCTCTTCTCTTCTCTTCTCTTCTCTTCTCTTCTCTTCTCTTCTCTTCTCTTCTCTCATCTTCTCCTCTCCT